>NC_060279.1:57927932-58260242 GCF_021613505.1 Equus quagga
GCCCCGTGGGGCTAGGGATTGCCGGAGATCTCGGAGAGGACCGGGGCGGGGGGAACTTTCAAAAGGCCGGTCCTGCGACCCGGAGGGGAAACGCCGGAGCTCCGCCGGGGCAGCAGACAAAACTCTCTGTCTGCCATTAGCAGAGGGGCCACGCTGAGCATTCACGGCTCCGGCAGAGGCCCGGAGAGAATCCCAGAGGGCTGGGCGACCCCCAGCTGCCGTTGCCCGCCCCGTGGGGCTAGGGATTGCCGGAGATCTCGGAGAGGACCGGGGCTGGGGGAATTTTCAAAGGCCGGTTCTGCAACCCGGAGGGGAAGCGCCGGAGCTCCGCCCGGGCAGCAGACAAAACTCTCTGCCTGCCGTTAGCAGAGGGGCCACGCTGAGCATTCACGGCTCCGGCAGAGGCCCGGAGAGAAGCCCTGAGGGCGGGGAGACCTCCAGCTGCCGTTGCCCACCCCGTGAGGCTAGGGATTGCTGGAGATCTCAGAGAGGACTGGGGCTGGAGAGAGTTCCAGAGACCCAGCTTAGTAGCCTAGGGGGAAACCCTACAGGCTCACAGCAGCCTTAGGGAAAGCCTCTGCACAGCACCAGTAGAAGGCACCCAGCCGCCAGCCACAAGGCTGGAAGACCCCAGGGCAAAAGCAGCATAGCTAGGTGTACTAACCACAGACTGTAGAAGATGCCAATAGCTATCCTGCGACCTATAGAGGACAAGTGAGATTTGGTGGGTGCTGACAGCAACAGAGCGACAAATATAAGTGATCCCACCCCTGGCTGCTGGAAAAGCCCATAACACCGTTGCAGACCCCAAGGAGAGAGCACATCTAGGTGGGCTGCAACAGTAGGCACCTGCAGCCTGAAGCCCCCCTGTGACGGCCCCCACGGCAGAGGAGGGAATCCAAAGGGCCACTGTGGCTACGAAGAGGGGCCCAGGCCCAGTTAGCAACTACGGACAGGATTCCTGGTTGGTGAAATATAAACAGCTGCTCCTCCCTCCGCAGCAGCTGAAACAAGTGAAAGGAGCAACTAAACTCTATTTCCATGCGGAGGCACAAATCAACAACATCAAGCAATATGAAAAAATACATTAAATCTCCAGAACAGAAAGAAAGCAACAAATACACAGAAAACAATCCCAAAGAAAATGAGATGTATAACCTAAATGACGATGACTTCAAAACAGCCATCATTAAGATTCTCAATGAGTTAAGAGAGAATTCTGACCGACAACTCAACGAGTTCAGGAGCTATGTTACAAAAGAGTTTGATACGATTAAGAAGAACCAAACAGAAATATTGGAAATGAAGAACACAATAGAGGAGATTAAGAAAAATCTAGATGCTCTGAACAGTAGGGCTGATAATATGGAGGAAAGAATTAGCAATTTGGAAGATGGCAATATAGAATTGTTGCAGGCAGAGGAGGAGAGAGAAGCAAGACTTAAAAGAAATGAAGAAACTCTCCGAGAATTATCAGACACAATTAGGAGATGCAACGTAAGGATTATAGGTATACCAGAGGGAGAAGAGAAGGAGAAAGGGGCAGAAAACCTATTCAAAGAAATAATGGCCGAGAACTTCCCAAATCTGGTGAGGGAGATGGATCTTCAGGTGACAGAAGCCAATAGATCTCCAAACTTTATCAATGCAAGAAGACCAACTCCACGGCATATAGTAGTGAAGCTAGCAAAAGTCAACGACAAGGAGAAAATATTAAGGACAGCCAGGCAAAAGAAACTAACCTACAAAGGAACTCCCATCAGGCTATCAGCAGATTTCTCAGCAGAAACTTTACAGGCTAGAAGAGAGTGGAATGATATATTCAAAAATCTGAAGGACAAAAATCTACAGCCGAGAATTCTCTACCCAGCGAAAATATCCTTCAAATACGATGGAGAAATAAAAACTTTCCCAGATAAACAAAAATTAAGGGAGTTCATTGTCACAAAACCTCCTCTTCAGGAAATCCTCAGGAAAACCCTCATTCCTGAAAAATCCAAAAAAGGAAAGGGGCTACAAAACCAAGAGCAGAGGAGATAAGTAGAAGGACAACAACAGAGAGTAGCAGCTCTACATCAGAACAGATTAAACCATGGGACGAGAAACAAAGGAAACTGAAAAAAACCGGAAAACAAGACACAAAATGGGAGTGGTAGGCCCCCACGTCTCAATAATCACTCTAAATGTAAATGGATTGAACTCCCCAATCAAAAGACACAGAGTGGCAGGATGGATCAAAGAACAAGATCCAACAATATGCTGCCTCCAGGAAACACACCTCAGCCCCAAAGACAAACACAGACTCAGAGTGAAGGGATGGAGAACAATACTCCAAGCTAATAATGAACAAAAGAAAGCAGGTGTCGCTATACTAATATCAGACAAGGTAGATTTCAAAGCAAAACAGATAAAGAAAGATAAAGAGGGACAGTATATAATGATAAAAGGGACTCTCCACCGAGAAGACATAACACTTATAAATATATACGCACCCAACACAGGAGCACCAAAATTTGTAAAGCAACTCTTAATAGAACTAAAAGAAGACATCAACAACAATACAATAATAGTAGGGGACCTCAACACACCATTAACACCAATGGACAGAACATCCAGACAGAAAATCAACAAGGAAATGATAGAATTAAATGAAAAATTAGACCAGATGGACTTAATAGATATATATAGAACACTTCATCCAAAAACAGCAGGTTACACATTCTTCTCAAGTGCACATGGAACATTCTCAAGGATTGACCATATTTTGGGAACCAAAGCAAACATCAATAAATACAAGAGAGTTGAAATAATATCAAGCATCTTTTCTGATCATAACGCTATTAAACTAGAAATCAACTACAAGAAAAAAGCAGAGAAAGGTGCAAAAATGTGGAGACTAAACAACACGCTTCTCAACAAACAATGGATCATTGAAGAAATTAAAGAAGAAATCAAATATTATCTGGAGACAAATGAAAATGAGAACACGACATACCAAATCATTTGGGATGCAGCAAAAGCAGTCCTAAGAGGGAAATTCATCGCAATACAGGCTCACCTCACTAAACAAGAAAAAGCTCACGTAAGCAACCTCAAACGACACCTAACAGAACTAGAAAAAGAAGAACAAACAAAACCTAGAGTCAGTAGAAGGAGGGAAATAATAAAAATAAGAGCAGAAATAAACGATATTGAAACAAAAAAGACAATAGAAAGGATCAATGAAACAAAGAGTTGGTTCTTCGAAAGAATTAACAAAATTGACAAACCCCTAGCCAGACTCACCAAGAAAAGAAGAGAGAAAGCGCAAATTAATAAAATCAGGAATGACAGAGGAGAAATCACAACAGATACCAATGAAATACAAGAGATCATAAGAGAATACTATGAAAAACTATATGCCAACAAATTGAACAACTTGGAAGAAATGGACAAATTCCTAGACTCATACAATCTCCCCAAACTGAATCAGGAAGAAATGGAGAATCTGAATAGACCAATCACAAGTAAGGAAATAGAAACGGTAATCAAAAACCTCCCCAAAAACAAGAGTCCAGGACCAGACGGCTTCTCTGGAGAATTCTACCAAACATTCAAAGAAGACTTAATACCTATTCTCCTCAAACTGTTCCAGAAAATTGAGAAAGATGGAGAACTCCCTAACACATTCTATGAAGCCAACATCACTCTGATCCCCAAACCTGACAAGGACAACACAAAGAAGGAGAACTACAGGCCAATATCACTGATGAACATAGATGCAAAAATCCTCAACAAAATTTTGGCAAACTGATTACAGCAATACATCAAAAAGATTATACACCATGATCAAGTGGGATTTATACCAGGGACACAGGGATGGTTCAACATCCGCAAGTCAATCAACGTGATACACTACATCAACAAAATGAAAAACAAAAACCACATGATCATCTCAATAGACGCAGAGAAAGCATTCGACAAGATCCAACACCCATTTATGATAAAAACCCTCAGTAAAATGGGTATAGAAGGAAAGTACCTCAACATAATAAAGGCCATATATGATAGACCCACAGCCAACATCATACTCAATGGACAAAAGCTGAAAGCCATCCCTCTGAGGACAGGAACAAGACAAGGGTGCCCACTTTCACCACTCCTATTCAACATAGTACTGGAGGTGCTGGCCAGAGCAATTCGGCAGGAAAAAAAAATAAAAGGAATCCAAATAGGTAACGAAGAAGTAAAACTCGCGCTGTTTGCAGACGACATGATCTTATACATAGAAAACCCCAAAGAATCCACAGAAAAACTATTAGAAATAATCAACAACTACAGCAAAGTAGCAGGGTATAAAATTAACGTGCATAAATCAGTAGCATTTCTATACACTAACAATAAACTAACAGAAAAAGAACTCAAGAACTCTATCCCATTCACCATCGCAACGAAAAGAATAAAATACCTTGGGATAAACTTAACCAAGGAAGTGAAGGATCTATACAATGAAAACTACAAGACTTTCTTGAAAGAAATTGACGATGACATAAAGAGATGGAAAGACATTCCTTGCACATGGATTGGAAGAATAAACATAGTTAAAATGTCCATACTACCTAAAGCAATATACAGATTCAATGCTATCCCAATCAGAATCCCCAGAACATTCTTCACAGAAATTGAACAAACAATCCTAAAATTCATATGGGGGAACAAAAGACCACGAATTGCTAAAGCAATCTTGAGCAAGAAAAACAAAGCCGGCGGAATCACAATCCCCGATTTCAAAACATACTACAAAGCTACAGTGATCAAAACAGCATGGTACTGGTACAAAAACAGGTCCACAGATCAATGGAACAGAATTGAAAGCCCAGAGATAAAACCACACATCTATGGACAGCTAATCTTCGACAAAGGAGCAGAGGGCCTACAATGGAGAAAAGAAAGTCTCTTCAACAAATGGTGCTGGGAAAACTGGACAGCCACATGCAAAAGATTGAAAATCGACCATTCTTTTTCACCACACACCAAAATAAACTCAAAATGGATCAAAGACCTAAAGATTAGGCCTGAGACAATAAGTCGTTTGGAAGAGAATATAGGCAGTACACTCTTTGACATCAGTTTCAAAAGAATCTTTTCGGACACTGTAACTCCTCAGTTGAGGGAAACAATAGAAAGAATAAACAAATGGGACTTCATCAGACTAAAGAGCTTCTTCAAGGCAAGGGAAAACAGAATTGAAACAAAAAAACAGCTCACTAATTGGGAAAAAATATTTACAAGCCACTTATCCGACAAAGGGTTAATCTCCATAATATACAAAGAACTCACACTGCTTAACAACAAAAAAACAAACAACCCGATCAAAAAATGGGCAGAGGACATGAACAGACATTTCTCAAAAGAAGAAATGAATATGGCCAATAGACACATGAAAAGATGTTCATCATCGCTAATCATCAGGGAAATGCAAATCAAAACTACACTAAGATATCACCTTACCCCCGTTAGATTGGCAAAAACATCCAAAACCAAGAACGACAAATGTTGGAGAGGTTGTGGAGAAAGAGGAACCCTCATACACTGTTGGTGGGAATGCAAACTGGTACAGCCACTATGGAAAACAGTATGGAGATTTCTCAGAAAGTTAAAAATAGAAATACCCTATGACCCAGCCATCCCATTACTGGGTATCTATCCTAAGAACCTGATATCAGATATCTCAAGAGTCCGTTGCACCCCTATGTTCATCGCAGCATTATTTACAATAGCCAAGACGTGGAACCAGCCTACATGCCCAGAAACTGATGATTGGATAAAGAAGATGTGGTATATATACACAATGGAATACTACTCAGCCATAAAAAAAGACGAAATTGGCCCATTCACAACAATGTGGATGGACCTCGAGGGCATTATGTTAAGCGAAATAAGTCAGTCAGAGAAAGACGAACTCTATATGACTCCACTCATAGGTGGAAATTAGTATATTGAGAAGGAGATCCGATCGGGGGTTACCAGGGAAAAGGGGGGGGTGGGGGGAGGGTACGGAGGGGGAAGAGGTGTACCCACAACATGACTAACAAAAATGTACAACTGAAATTTCACAAGCTTGTAATCCATCATAACATTAATAAAAAAAAAAAAAAAAAAAAGCAAGCACAGAAGAAAATGAATAAAAAAGTGGCAAACTGAGGTACGTATTATAAATGAAATGGAAAAAAGATAAACATAGATTGAGAGCATGGTGATAAACACTAAAGTTGAGACTCAGGGACTAGTCAGATAAAGTGTAGGGGTTTTGTTGATGATGGCGGTGGAGACAATCCACGTAAGAGAAGAGCCTCATATAGTCAAGAAACTAAAAGAAGATGAGTAAGTGTGAGGAATAAGAGCAAAAGGTATTGGCACAGAATGAGTTTGGAGAGGTGGACAGAGGCAAGACCATTCAGAGCATTTCTTTTTTTTTAAGATTGGCACCCGATCTAACATCTGTTGCCAATCTTCTTTTTCCTTCTTCTTCTCCCCAAAGCCCCCCAGTACAGAGTTGTATGTTCTAGTTGTAGGTATTCCTGGTTGTGCTATTACGGGACAACGCCTCAGCATGGCTTGGTGAGTGGTGGTAGGTCCGTGTCCAGGATCCAAACCAGTGAAACCCCGGGCTGCCAAAGCAGAGCATGTGAACTTAACCACTCAGCCATGGGGCCAGTCCCTCATTCAGACCTTTCTGAGGGTAAGGATTTTGTTCTAAATTCAATGTGAAGCTACTAAAGCCTTTGATTTATGGCTTGTTTTATTTTAGTTGATAAATGATTAACATGAAATGAATATATCTTAAGCATTCAGTTATATGAGTTTTGACAGTTGTAAATACTCATGTAACCGCTATCCAGAACAAGATATAGAAAATTACGATCTTCACAGAAAGTTCCCTATGAACCCATTCCAGTCAGTTTCCTTCTCAGCACTCATCCACTAACCACTGTCTCCCTCACTCCCTCATAGCATTCACTATTCTGATTCTGTTTATTATAAGTAGTTTTGTTTGTATTTGGATTTCAAATAAATAGTATGTAGCATGATCTAATTTAAAGGCTTAAAGTATCACACTTGATGTTGTGTGCATGCAATTGCACAGATACTATATATTTTTACACGTGTAACTATATATATAATTTAAAATCTGTGCAGTATGTGTATAAATCAGTGTGCATACACACACACACATGCTCAATTAAGACGATAGTAGTGCAAATAGGGAGAACTGGACAGATTTGAGATTTCTTTTGCATCAGACTTTCCGGAACTTGCTCACGATGTATTATATGGAGTGTGTGAAAGAAAGGGAGTAAATAGGATATCTCCTTGATATTCTGCTTAAATAACTAAGCAGAGGGTGGAAGATAGGCTGTAGTGGTGCATTTCAAAAGATAAATGCTGGACAGTAATGTTTGAGATATATAGGGGATCATTCCAGGGCAGATATAAAGTAGGCAGTTTACATATCCAAATATGAAAATCACAGAGAGGTCTGGCTTGAATTTATGAATGTAGAAGTGATTAGTGTAACAATGGTGTTTGAATCCTCAGGAATTAATGACATTATTCCCGGTAGGAGGAGAGTATAGTCTGAAAAAGTGACTGAAACCAAGCCCTGGGGAAATTTAACATATAGAATTGAGGTAGAGTGGAGCCAGTAAAGCAAAATGAGAGAGAAAAAGCTAAGGAATAAACAGGAAAATCAGTAGAGAGGTGAGTTCCAAAAGTCAAGAGAGAAGAGTGTTTCAAAAAGAAAGTAATGATCATTCTTCTGAAAGCTAATGAAAAATCCAGTATGATGAAGAGAGAGGAAGCCATTCATTTGGCAGTAGGGAAGGCTTTAGTGACTTTGTAGGAACAGTTTTAGTGGTATGGTATGGCAAAATTAGGTCAGAATGTGTTGAGGAGTGACAGGGATGTAAGCAAATATAGAGACAGCATGTGTAGACAGTGCATTTGAGAAGATTGACTATGACAGTTAGCAGAGGACATTCACAAAAGAAATGGCATCTAAGCTTTAACTTCTGGATTGTACTTAACCAGTGAGCATACAATGGGCAATCTAAACAGAGAAAATAGAGGGAGTAAGGAAAAAGAGGGGTCTTTGGGAAAATGTTTGTCACCTATTTTGATCAGAGTAGACATGTGGTGGGTAGTGAGTGTAGAAAAGGCAGGAGAGACTATAAATTTATATCTGGCAATGCTAGATGAAGCCAAAATACATCTATCAGCAATTAATTTAACAGATTAGATGGGGCTGTGGCCCTTTGCCTTGAAAAGCACATCTATCTTTTGAACATTCCATCTTGGGTTCTTTGTAAGTTTCTATACCAGTGAATCTGTCCCTCTCCGTCCTTTTTCTTATTATATCCTCTAGGTTTCCTGTAGGACTGATCTGAATAAAATCTTGCTGAAGGAACAGATTGCAAATGCCACCTTTAGCAGCTTCAAACTTTCCAAGATTTGCAAAATTTCCATTTTCTGGTGACCAGCCAGAATGTATTTTATAAGTCTCAATCTTGAAGAACAGCACTAATTTCCGCTTTCCTCAGAAGAGCAATTCTCTTCCTTAGGACAGATATCAGAGCCAACATTGAGGGGAGTCCTGTATCCCAGGAAAAAAAAATCCTTGCCAATCATAGGTATCTTTGCCAGAACAGTACTGTGTCATTGTGATAGGGGCCCTGGAAACAGGAAAGTAATGTTTTGCAATTTCCTAAACTCCAGAATTGAACTGCCTACTAGACAAGTTACATCAGAGATTAAGAAAATGGTAGTAAACTTTATCAAAGTTTCTAGGCAGTGATGCAGTCAAGAGTTAATAAATGCATAGACTTGAGCTTTTGGTATGGCTAAATTTAATTATATGGTACATGCAAGCATTCAATTTTATGAAGGTGAAAATAGGATACCTTGCAATAAAATGAACATTGGCATCAAAGTGTTCAAATTTGCAGATTTAATGTGCTTCAAAATAGCTTCATTTTATCACCATTCAACTGCAAAAAAAATCAAACTCATCTAGGAATTAATATCTAGTATAGAAAATGACAACATGAAGCTTTCCTTTTTATTTCAGAATGCATGGGAAATAAATAAATGTAAGAATGATCACATGAAATTTATTTGATGACAGTTAACAGCCTCTCCCCAAGTGGTCTTTAAAATAAACACACACACATCATTTAAGGTCTCTTTAGACTGAGAGAAAAGAGGTGCTAAATTACAATAGAAGCAGCGCACTGCCCAGCTCTCTGACCTTTCTCCTCCCACCTCCATCATCATCGAACCTGTAACTCTGACACCTGAAGTTCTAATTCTATCATATGCTCAAAAATATACCACATGATCTTTGAAAATGATTAAGTAGCCGTCTATGTATGATCCAAAATAATGTATGGCAACAAGAGTATACAATATTTAAGACAGAATATCCAAATTTCACATCAGATTGACTAAGAGATAATTTAATGACCAGTAGGTGGATGTGGCTAAGCAGGTTTCAGTGAAGATGTCCTGATTAGCCAATTCCTTCAATAGATGCAGACAGCCAAATCAAAGTTTCAGGCCAACTAAAATTTATTGTGAAACCGCCTTGCTGCGCTGAAATTAACAGGATTAACCAGATAATTGGCAAAACTTTGTTTCTGTTTGTGTGATGTGAAGTGGTTTCAGATGACACTGCTTTCCCAGGTGTGTATTAGACACAGCTGGGATGCCATCTTGGGTCTTCATTGCCTTGTTATTTGGGTTACAGAAGCAGAAGTTATCTTTGCTTTGCTTTTCTAAGGAAGCATGGCATCATTTTAAAGAGCATATTTGCATCAGACTGTTCTGGGTTTCAGCACTATTGAAAGACCTTGGACAAGATTCTTAACCCCTTTGGTCTTAGCTTCCTCATCTATAAAATGGAAGAAAATAATCGTGCCAACTTAATAGGGCTTTTGGGAAAATTAAATGTGTCATCATATGGAAAGCACTTAGCATAATATTTTGCATGCAGTCACTTGATGTATATTGTTATATACTGTTCCTTATTTTTGTATCATTATTCATACACCTGTGAAATCTAGGCTTTCCCACAGGTTACTGAGTTCTCCATTAGACAACAATCTTCAAGCACTTAAAACATAAACCAATGGATGGACTACTGTTGAATGGATTCTAGCTAATTAGGGAAAGCAAGTCAATAATTTTTAAATAAAATTAGATATTTATTGACATTATATAACTTGGTCCATTCATAGTTCAGCTATTATTTTTCTTATTAAAAAAGGCGTACATGCCCAGTTAGCAGTTTAGAAAAGATAGATAAGCTGAATCCATACCTCAGAATCAATTTTAATACTTTGGGTTGGGATAGATCCTCTCTCTCTCTATATATATATGTATGAATTTAGCAATGAACTATATATATGAATGTATCAATGTATCATGGGATATCTTTCCTATCTTTACATATTCCTCTATAATGTATGGTTAAGTTTTAATAGATACCAAAAAGAAATATAGCAGTTCTGAAAGAAAACAAACTTGAAGTGCTATGTTGAAAAAAATAGTTAACTTTCTAGTATTTAACTTTCAGGCTAAAGTTTCAAAGAAAAACTGGTAATAAACCTTGGTCAGCACTCCTATATGAGCGTCTTTTATTCCTCTGGGTTTATTTCTGCTTTAGGCATTTGGTAGAGAAATATAAGTCACTCTGAAGTTGACTCTTTCAAGAATCACACCAATTCCTTCAATTTGTTTAAAATCATTCAGGACCTTGAAACAGAATTATTAATTACTTTAATTCATGCTAAAACTTGCTTTTTACTTATGGGTTTTGTCAGCCTTCCATTCAATTTAATGTTTACTTTCAAATCCTAAAGATGAAAAAATCTCATGATTTTCTGACTTATTGAAGAGCAGGGCAGGGACCATATGCATAGACTGTCTCTGGAGAGATTGTTTTCTTGCTACCAAGAATTCCATGTTTTTCTTTTTCTATGCCGTCTCTGACTTTGGATTAATGATAGTGTTTTTCTCCCCCTGGAGATTCTTCTTGGTTACCTCTGCTTTTTCTGATGAATCCAGGTGACACCCATGACTTGGAAACCATGCTGGTTTTCTGTGCGGAGGAATCTCTTCATTCGTTTTTCACAATTAAGCAGAGATGAATACATGATATCTACATTTTATAGGTATGCTGTAAACATAGCTATATGTGTATATGCAATGAATCTGGAAAGCAAACATGGAAATGCTTGAAACAGAATCCTAATCATATTTTTGTATTTATACTGAAGATTAATTCACACACATTAGGCTAATATTTCACTTCAATTGCTATATTATATCAACATTTTGAGAAATATTTAAAAAATAATCAGGAAACATTATAGGATTTTTTTCTCTAGAATCACTCTTTACATTTTGCATATAAAACTTAAAACGTTCTTTATAAGAATGTAAAACATTTGGCTCTGACGTTTTAGCTCTTTCTGATTTGTCAAGTTATTGATAATCTAATTCCAATTCCAATAGTCAATTGACTTTAACATCTAGAGAATAAACGATAAGCTGAATTATGTCATCCAGACTGAAAATTCTTTGATATATTTCACAAAATAAAAAATTAACAGTATTGAAGGAATCTTTTAAGGAGATAGTTGAATATGTTGTGCCTCATAAAAAACTGTCTCTGGCATTTAAGGATTAGAAATCTGGGGGTCAGAGAAGTCCAGTGTCTTGCCAAATATTCTATTTTTTAGACTGTAGCTAAGCTTCACTTCTGTTTCCTATTCCATGCCTAAGGTATTTTAGTTTGTCTACACCCTATCACTACAGTGCTACTTTTTGATGCCTAGTATTTAAATGAAAGACAACTTTTGTATGGATCTGGGGAGGGGGAGTAGGGAGTGCTGCCATTGGAGTTCATGTTTTAGTGGGGCAGGGCAGTCTTGCCACTGTCTCAGCTCAACTTGTCCCATGTGGTCCTTCTTTTCACTGATGAGCTCCTCTGCTTCACCCACCTCTACCATCTTATCTGTTCATGTGACTATGCGGCTGTCATGGGACATGGCTAGCAGCCTGGGTAGAAGTATGGGGCTTGTCATTCAAGAGGTAGGAGAGGAGGAAGCACACAGTAGTTAATATTTTTAAGTATTATCCATACAAACCTACTGTAATAGCTATAATGCTAAAGACAAACTATACCATGTACTGGCAAGTATATGGAACAACAGAAACTCTTACACACTGCTGGCCAGGTGTGTAAATTGGTATAATGTTCAACAGTGTCTGCCCTAAGCAGCTAGAAGTAGGTTTAAAGGTGCTTAACACTCCTTCAGTGTTTTTCAGAGCTATGCTAGGAAGAGATACCAGCGTCAACCGGCCTGAACCAGATAGGGTCCCACTGCAAGAGCAGTGCCTGTGCAGATGGCCAAGAGATGACCAGAAGCTACACTTGATTTCATCTTAATACTTAAGTCTCTGCCCCAGGAGGAGCCTAGGCTTTATTAGCCTAAAACGTGATGTATGTGAGAGCACATTTTCAGACTGCAGCTGCACCAGTTAATACCCACCTCTAATGTGATGACAAAATAACATTTTAAATATTCATTCGCCACCTGAAATAAAAGGACCTGCTTCCCTTGTTGGAGGAGCACCATGACTTTGGAAATGATTTCGAGTGGTCTCCTATTTGCTGCAAATAAACTCTATTTTGTGTGACAACTACGTCTGTTGGGAAGAATGATTTTAACTCTCTAGGAAACAAACCCATTTTGTTTTGGTAACTTAATCACTTTAGAAAAACACTTGTCAGTATCTACCAAAGCTGAATGTTTGCATCCCATATGACTCTCAATTGCACCTGTAGGAATAAAGCCAAAGACATGGCAGTGAAAGACCAATGCTAGAATATTTACAACAAGACCATACAAATAACAGACACAAACTAGGAACTATACACATACTTTTCAAAAGTAGAACAAATAATTAGTTTGTAATATAGTCACACATTGGAATTCTATATAACAACAACTATGAAAAAATTCTCAACATGTATGCATCTCAGAAACAATGCTGAGCAAGATAGACCACATAAAAGAGCCTGCCATAATGTTTTATTTACATAAAGTTCAAATATTAACATTAATTTATGTTGTTAGATGACAGTATGATGATTACCCTTGAGGATAGGGGGGTGGTTAGGAAATGAAAGAGGATCTGAGGGACTTTCTGAGGGCAGGAAATAGTCTTTTTTTAAAAACTGAGGTGCCAATTAAAAGGCATGTTTGTGAAAATTCATCGAGCTATTAAATTATGACTTGTATACTTTTCTGTATGTCAATAAAATTTGGGAAAACAAAAACAACTCCTGCACTTAGACAAAATCAAGTTTATTTGTATTACATGGAAAGTGTTCATTTTTTACATCTTCCTATTTTTTCCCATTTTTGTATTTCACGCTCTGGACTTGAAACCCCAATCCATTCCTTTGACTGATTTCTGATTAGATATATTTTTCTCTGGCATCCAGGTTTCTTTTGTAGCTCTGCCTGCCTCTCACACCCCTCCCCTACCAGGTCTCTGGCCCTCTGGGCAGGCAGCCTATTCCTTCATTTTCCCACCCACTGCCAATCAGTGCACTGTCAGTCCTCCTGCTTCCCATTGTCATCGCAGAGTGCAGCTTTCAGAGCCCGCCATGTTGGCAGCCTTCAACACTTCTCCCTGGGGTTTTGAAATCTCATTCCTATGATGGTCCCAGGACCTGCCAGGCCTGGGTCATTGCCAGCGCCTCTCCTGCGAGAGGTTCCCTCCTTCAGCATTGTCCAGGCGTGTTTGTATTATGATGATTATGGGTAATGGGCTTTCCATCCTTCAGCTGTCAAAAAGCTCTCCCCACACTTTATTCCCACTGTCTTTTAATTTTCACTTTTTGACTGAAAGCAAAACAAAACAAACAAGAGGTTTATAATCACCTCAATTTAACATTTTCAGTCACAAAAAAAAGGAAAAGAAAAAAGAAAAATTGGCAGTATCTGAGTGTCATTGAAAGCTTCAGCTGCCCATTGGCTTTTCCTGTTTTGTTCTATTTTTCTCTTTATCCCCTTCCCCCTACCACCCTGCCCCTCCCCACTTCCGCTTCCTGGAGCCTGAGAATTGTCCACATGGTGATAGTTTTCAATACCACTCACCTGAATCAGCTAACCATGGGTTTTAACCTCTGCTTTCTAGCAGCTTGGTGTGCCATTAAATCAGTAGTCTTGTCGCAGCACCAGAAAAGGAGTTGGAGAGCTATTCAATTCAAAATAATTGTTTTGGAAATCGTGTTTGCAGGCTTCACCCACTAGTGGAGTCATAGTTAAAAGAGCGTTAATCTGTTTTTCCTCTACAACCAAGTGTTTTGCAGAACTTTGTAGCTTGGCATATTCCATTACCCAGGCCCAGCGCTAGACAAGAGCTTCCTGTAAGAGAAGTTATAAAATATTCTTCATATTTTAATTTAATCTGGAAAATATATATTCAAATGTATGAGGAAGTGGAGCTTTAAAACTGGATTTGAGTGTCTATTTTGCCTTTAACTAACTATTCAAGACTCCTTTTAAAGGAAAATGCCTAGGCCAATGCCCAGAATTTTCGTGAAGGACAATTTTAAGAACTGCGTAATAATGACTATGGTAGGCAGCCTCCAAGATGCCCCCAAAATCTTCACTTCTTGGAATTCACACCCTTGCATAATGCCCTCTACTTGAGTGTGAATTGCTTCTAATGAATAGAGTACAACAAAAATAGTGGGATCTCACTTCCAAGACAAAGTCACTAAGAGACTGTGGCTTCTATCTTGTATGCCCTGTCTTGCGTTTTTGCTTGTTTGCTCTGAGGGAAGCCAGTTGCCATGGTTTAACTTGTCCTATGGGGATGCCCACAGGGCTAGGAACTGAGGGTAGTCCTGAGGGATAACAAGTGGCCGGGAACTGAAACTTCATTCTAACTACTTTCAAGGCACTGAATCCTGCCACCAACAATGTGCATGAGCTTGGAAGTGGATGAGCCAGAGTCGGTGTTAAGAAGAATTCATTAACTGCAGCCTTCTAACACATCTGGAGCCAGAGAACTCATCCAAGCTACACCCAGAATTCTGATCCATGCAGCTGTGAAGTCATACAAGCTTATTGTTTTAAGCCACTATGTTTTAAGGTAATTTTTTATTCATCAATATATAGCCAATACAATAATGGTAATATCAAGAATTCTTATCATTGTTTGCATATTGTTTTATGGCTTAGTGTTTTTCTTTTATGTATATTACTTCATTTCATCATCAAAATAGACATATAAGATAAATATTATCATTTCCACTTTTATTTTTTTTTCGATAAGGAAACTGAGCCTCAGTAATACTAAGCAGGTTGCCAGTGCTTACCCAGCTTGTAAGTGGCAGAGCTGGCGTCAGACCCCTAGCTGATAACTCTGAACCTTGTGCTCTTCCCAAAGGAAAGTGCTTTGCAAACTGTAAAATTTCTTATGAATGAAAGTTAAAAATGCCAAAGATTACAGACATTTGAAATTCTACCAACAGAGCTTCACATTTAGAATGTAATACTCTGAAACCTTTGATAATGCAAATTTCGTAGAGAAATTCACTACTTTTAATTCCATCAATTCCTGGCATCTCACTGTTAAGGAAAGAGTTCATTTGAAGGGGAGAAAAGGCAGATAAAGAATAACAGAAGTGATAT
The DNA here is from genome assembly GCF_021613505.1 of Equus quagga. Lineage (NCBI taxonomy): Eukaryota > Metazoa > Chordata > Mammalia > Perissodactyla > Equidae > Equus > Equus quagga. The sequence continues at coordinate 57,943,688 of NC_060279.1, forward strand.
TTTATGAAATAAAGATGAAGGAAATGGAAAGATCCAAAAAGGTTTAGAAACTCAAGCCCTATCTCTCCTATTAGTTAAACGCAAGTCACATTTCCAAACATTTTGTAGCTATGAATCTTCTTAAATTATGCCATAAATATTCAGAAGTGACAATATGAATTAATAAATAACTAGAAATTAATGCCACAAGAAAGAAATTTAGGAATAGTGTTTTCCATATAGTATTGGAAACACATTCTCTCTCTGATACACATGCACACTCATACAGTAGCCAGGACATAGTAGATATTTTTGAAAACTTATTAAAACTGAACCTGAAATGCTTATTTCTGAGGGTTTAACATATTTGTAATGAACCATAGAATGCATCATATTATTTTGTTTTATTCAAAATGACTCACGTTGCTCAAAATAATACATTACATAGATGCGGATCTAATAATCACCATGGCAACGAAAATATAAATCTCAATGTATTATTTTAATACCGCTTAATCTTTATAACCCATAGAGAGTTGGTAGAATGAATCTTTGTCTTCTATTCACTTTTAGACTAATTTCAGAAAGGATATTCTTTTTTTAGAGACGGAGATTGGGACCTGTATCAATTTTCTATTCCTGTTGTAACCAATTACCACAAACTTAGTGGCTTACAACAACATAAATTTGGGGCCAGCCCGGTAGTGCAGTGGTTAAGTTCACACGTTCTGCTTCTCAGCAGACTGGGGCTTGCTGATTCGGATCCCAGTGCAGACACGGCATCGCTTGGCAAACTATGCTGTGGTAGGCGTCCCACGTATGAAGTAGAGGAAGATGGGCATGGATGTTAGCTCAGGGCCAGTCTTCCCCAGCAAAAAGAGGAGGATTGGCAGTAGTTAGCTCAGGCCTAATCTTCCTCAAAACAAAACAAAAAAACTACAAAAAAAGAAAACTTATTACCTTACTGCTTATGTCAGAAGTCTAAAATGGGTTAGTAGGGCTATGTTCCTTCTATCGGCTCTGGTGATGGATCTGTCTCCTTGACTTTTCCAGCTTTTGAGGCTGAAAAATTTCATTGGCTCACAGTCTGTTCCTACATCTGTAAAGCCAGTAGTGTAGCTTTCAGTGTCTCTTTCTCTCTCTGATCTCTACTTCCATCGTCACATCTCCCATTACCACTCTGACCTCCCTGCCTCTCTCTTATAAGTTTCCTTGTGATTATTAGGCCCCCTGAATAATCCGGGATAATCTCGTCTCAAGACCGTTAACTTAATCATATCTGTAAGTTGCCTTTTGCCATGCAAGGGAACATATACCCAGATTCTGGGCATTAGTGGAGGGACATCTTTGGGGACAATTGTTCAGTCTAGCATAGGACCTATTTTGGTTTGGTGAGAGACCTAACAGAAAGGGGACCAGGAGGAAGCCTCCTAATGTGAGAATCCGTGGGAGTTTATTTGGCTTAGGAGGAAAACAGACCAGACGGTCCTGTTTTTGTCTGACCCTCACTCACTGTAATGGCAGGGGACTTATTGATGCACGAGTCCAAACATGCCTGAGTGGTTCACTCACACACGCAATGTTACTTACTCAGTGTCACATACGGTCATCTTCTGTTCAAAGGAAGTAATAAAATGAGTATGAAGTTATTATTTCTGTCATCTGCCATGTGTCCTACACTAGTTAGGCTCTTAGCATCTGAGGATGGGCGTATTTTCCGCATTGATAGTCCTCAAAAGTCTTTGCTGCCTACGACTTTCTTGATTTGATATGATATGGCCTATTTGACTTTAAATGATAGCTTGAAATAGAAATGAGATTTAAGAAGATGCAATTGATTTATATCGGATAGAGAAGACAGAGCGGGAAAGGACTCAAGGTTTATCTATTTTTCTCTTTTCAGGTTGGGAAATTGAGTTCCCCAACTGAGGAAACATCTCCCTACTAGCAGAAGAATCAAACTTACAACCCCATATTTCTGACTCCAATTTGTTCTACTTTTTAGCTTTTGATTGAAATAATTCATGGTAAAATAACAACAAAAGCCTCCTGGTAAGCTCCATTTCCCACCCGCCCCCCACCCCCCCGCAGAAATAATGATGTAATAAGATTAAAAGATTGCTTACAGAATTCAGAATTTATTTGAAATCTGTTCTAATAAAAGTGATAATCCCTTTAGAAAAGAAGAAACAAAGAAAGAAATTTTTAGAAATGAAAGAGCTGATGCTTCCCCTGAATGATCTCATTATTACCAATAAAAATGTAACACCTGCCAACAATGATATGGTATTAAAGATTCAAAAAAGAAAAACAAAGTCTCAGAAACCCATTGTTACTCTCATTATGATGTTTTAGGGTTAATTAGAGAAAGTCAGAAAATCTAAGAGGGTTCCAAGCTCTGCCATTTACCTGTGTCTTACCTTCAGCAAGTTAATTAATATCTTGAGATTTTTTTTTTTCATACATGCTGAAATTTACAGTTTCCCTAGGAAATGCAGGTGACTCACTCAGGTTAGTTTCTTGGAGTGCTTTTGGCCAGGGTTCATGCTGTTTAAAAACAACAACATGAAAAGTACCCACTCTGCTTTATTTTAAATTTAAAACAGAGAATAATGTTAGTTTGATTATAGAATATTCTCCAAGACCTAAAAAAAGAACCAGGCTTTTGTATTTGAAATAAATGAATTTTATAATTACTTAATCAAAAGCCTATTGAATTCCAATGACGTGACTAACTTCCTGCCAAGTGCCATAGGAGCTACAAAAAATTGTATGTGAACTTGACTTCAAAGAATAACAACAGGTGAAAAAGCACAAAATATTCTCAGAAAATGTATTTAGAGAAAATGTATTTAGGAGAAAATAAGTAATTTTAGATTTAGGGTTTTTTCTTTTTCCCTGAGGAAGATTAGCCCTGAGCTAACATTTGTGCCAGTCTTCCTCCACTTTATTTGTGGTTTGCCACCACAGCATGGCTGATGAGTGGTGCAAGGTGCACCTGGGATCCAAACTCACAAACTCAGGCAGCCGAAGCGGAGCTTGTTGAACTTAACCACTACACCATGGGGCTAGTCCCTGGATTTAGTTATTTCTTAAATGCAGTAGCATTGGCCTTCTTATAGTTTCTCTAAATGCCAAACTCTTTCCTCCAAATCATTTCTTTGGCCATCTACTATTTAATAGAAGCCACTTGCAATTCAGTCTAAATATCTGCTTTCTCTTTAACTCCTTCCTAGCATTTATTACAACTTATTTGTTTTATTTGCAGCACTTAACTGTAGGCCAGACAATATTGTAATTACTCTACAAATATTAACTCACTTTATTTTTTATTATTCATTAACGACTTATATTAAATTTGTGTTTATCTGCCACTTTCTTCCCACTACAGCCACTAATAAGCCCTAAAAAACAGAGAAACTCTATCTTCCTTGAGTGAATTGAGTAAGACCTAAAAGAGTTTCCAAATTATGTCTAGAGGAAAAAAAAGAAAATCTTTCATGTTAAATTCTCTAATCCTTCCCAGTCAACTCTGTGAGGGGAGTACCCATAAATTTTGTACAATATTATTTCTCCTGCATTTAACATGGTACCTGGCACAGTATCTAGTATTTAAATATCTGTTCTTTAAATAAGTGATGAAGTGAAGAGATTTTTAATTTAGTTAAGGTCTTGTAGATCAGAGGTATGGGATTATATTTTATTAAAAAATTAACTACGTAAATTGCCTAATAATATACTGGTTATCCTTTTAAACTGTTTAATGATAATACTGATTTTACAAGTTTCCCAGGGCAGTGTCATCCAATAACCGGTCAAGATGACAATACAAGGAACTGGCCCCATTGCCACTTTTGGGCACAACTCTGAAGGATTGTCCTAGTTTCAGACTTCCTAATAGAGATATTTGAGCGTCTTTTGCATCTGAACTACAGCCCATCTTCTCCCTTTGGCCAATCCTACTTACTTTCCTTCCATTTTATAAGTGATGACTCCAAGAACGTTCCCTAATAAGTCTCTGGCAAACTAATCTCCATATCGGTTTGTTTTGGGTGGGGAAACAACCTATTTTTATTGGTGTTAGGAATATTTGGACAAAGCAGATTCTAGGATGGGATTTTGGAGCTGGAGTACTTGCCACCTGGCTGGCAATAGGGGACCCGTCAGCGGTTCTACATGGAGCACCAATGCTTCCTGATACCAGATATCAGCAATGGTCAAAACTTTCACCGGTAATGAATTGAGATATTATACTGGCTTAAGCAAATGTACTAGCTGTTTTCGTGTATCTGGAAGGTGAGAACTAGTAACTATGAGAACTGTGGAATTGGGTGACCATTGCTAATTTTGATTGTTTTGGAAAAAGACAACATATGTGAGAGAGTGACTGATCAATGATTGGAACCTAAGTGTCAGTTACTGTTTGGAAAGTTTAGTAGCCTGAGGTTAGAATATACATGAATATGAATAATCTTTGGAAGGTCAGGGACAAGAAAATTTGGGGCAGAAGCTTGTGGAAAAACAAAAGGGAGTGGACATAAGGTGTGGAGGTTTTCAAGTTGTATTTTAATACCCACCAAACAACATCCATCATTGAAAGTCACAAAACAACTAGGAAGAAGCTTTCTATATTTTCAGGTATGTGCTTACATTGTCTGCCAGCAGGGCTTCTGCCATCACCACTCTCCTACATAGTGTTTAATCTACCAGTATGGAATGCCACTTAACATCACTTCAATTCAAGGGATCCACTTTATAGCAAAAGTGGTAAAGGAATGGGTCCCTGACTATGGGTTCCATAGGTCATATGATATACCACATTGCCCAGAAGCTGCCAGACAGATAGAGTGATGGAATAGCCAGTTTAAGACACAGATGAGTCACAATCCTGGGGACAATACCTTGAGGATATGGAAAACCACCCTTCCAGGATGTGGTGTACACTTTAAGGGATGTCCATCAACCTAGGAATGATCCCAGTTACCATTACTCCCACTTATCAGAATTAAGTTTTATGATTTGTTCTTATCATCGATGCAACTTTGGGATTTGAATTTCAAGGTCCCGATTTTGAAGGGGAGAACACTTCCGCCAGGGAATGCTAGAGTCCTATTGAAATACAAACAACAACTTCCACTTTTGTATGTCAGGTTTCATGAAAAGTGACCAACAAGAAGAAGCAGTCAATCATCTTGACAGGGTTAATTAACCCTATTCACGAGAAGGAGGCAGGGCTGTTGTTATCAGTGCAATTGTTGAAATCGGGGGCAGAATGAAGGAATTTATCACACAGGTGATTCATTTGGGTACCTCTTTGAACTCCCTTGTCCAATTTTGACAGAAATTGGATAAGTTCAATAACCCCTGCCTAAGAAGAGTAAGGTAAACATGAGCTCAGATCTCTCAGGAGTAGAGATCTGAGGCATGCTACCAGGTAAGCCAGCTAGACTAGTGGAAGTACTGGCTGAGGGCAGGAGGAATCTAGGATGGGTAAGAGGAAGGTGACAAAGAATATCAACAGCTGTTGAGAAATGGCTATAATTCATCCCATTAACCCTCCTTGTAGTGTTTCCTAGGAATACTGGAGCAACTGCTTCTAAAACTTTATACAGAAAAGTAAATATAATCAACGGTAGATAAGGTGAGGGTAAAGGGTGGGAGCAGCTGGGAATACTGCTGTTATACAGCCCTCAGCTCTCATTCTTCTTCGGGGATCATTTTGACTGAAGAAAATCCTCTGCCCCTCTGACACACTTCCAATTCCAGGGCATTTCTTAACTAAAGATTAACTAATGTGGAGGCATTAATGCCTTGTCCGCATGGCTCAACTTTGGACAAGTCGGAAGGGGTCATTCCAGCTTCATAGCTCCTCCTATGATTCTCTGAGGCCTTTGTTGAGACTGCATTACAGCCTAACATCTCCCTTTGCCCAATCTTTCTTTCTTCCATTCCCTCCCACAAGTGGTCACCCCCGAGAGCAATCCTCTGTAAACTGCTAGCATGCTAATCTCTATTTCAGATTCTTCTTCCCTAGGCAACTCAGTCTGCAACATCCCCTCTCCATCACACCAAATTACTTCCCGCCCCCCCACCCACAATAGGCCATGTTCTTTGAAGTCTATCTCTGAACTCTATCTTTGAATTTGAATATCTGAATCTTCTCATCTTGCAAATGTTCCTACTCTGCTGATTGCATTAGTCTTGTCAGAGGCTATATGGCTCACAAGCCAAAAATGTTTACTATCTTGTTCTCCACAAGGAAAATTATCCAATTTCTGATTTAGATGATACACCTTCCATAGTCTACCAATGTTTCCTTGGAAGATGAAAAGTTTCAGTTCAATATTCTCTTTTATTTTGTTCTACTATGAATTTTCATGTTTCTGATTCTGCATTCGAATTAAAATAATATCATATACTTCCCTAATTCCGAGTCCATAACCACTGAAATTACTTCTATTGTTAATTGTTTTTTTGAATAATAATATTGATTTAATAGTAACTTTTAAGAAACAAGGAAAAATGCTATCTGTCGGTCTGTCTCAATCCTTTACCAAGTGAAATGTACCAACAGAGAGACATATGGGAAAGACAAATAATACAATATCCAGTGTGAATGCTTCTAAGAGTTATTAGCATAAACCATCAGAAGCTTGACTTTCTGTTTGCTAAACTGTTTTAGACAAGATAATTACATTAAAGTGCTTGGTATTTCCAAGTTATTGCATAATGTCATGAGTCTTAGATGATTTAGTCTGGTTGTGCTTCTGATAGCACAATCAATGAAAATGTGCTGAAATTAAAGGGGAAGATTTTCAAAGAAGTATGTAGGAGGTCTGGGTGGAACTTCCTTTTGTTCCGGACTGTAGGGAGATTTTGTTTTATATTACCAGAGAAAGCAGCATGGGCAAAGTTTTAGTGTCATTCTTGTAGTTAACAAGAGTCAGAGGATTACATAAAACAATTTAAAAAATGGAGTTTATTGTAAGAATACTTATGGTCAGGAACTAAAACAAGAAATGGAAATAAGTTAGGAACTGAGGAATCTCTCTTCTCTCTCTTATGACTTCTTGTTCTGTCATCTGCTCTCTTGTTTCACTACAAGCTGATATTTCCTTTATACTTTGGGTCTCTTTTTACTACTTCATGGCATCTGTTTATTCATGGTTTCTGCTTCTTCACAGTTGTGGCTTACAGATCCACATGCCCACAATTCTACTTAATGGCTCTTCTCTATCTACCCCCTCCATTTCTGTTCAGGCTTCTAACAGCTTTTTTTTTTCTTCTTCTCATATAAGTTCTCACTGAGATTCTGATCGGCCCAGCTAATTCTCTCATGCTGGAACATATCTTAGGATGTTGATCAGTTTATGAAGTGGCTGTTCTCATCTGCCCTATGAAACATCAAATCACACATCTGCTGAATCTGTAGGCATATAGTCGTAAGGTCTTTGTAGTTTTCCCAGAATTAGGGATATGGACCAGAAACCTATAAACATGGTATGTCTCCTCAGCTATTCCATATCAATCACTACCTTGTCCTAGTTTGCCGTCACAGAAAAACCTGACAAAGGCTTGCATGCAGATTGTTTATTTGGGGAATGACATACAAGGAATGGGAGTGCAAGACAGGGTAAGTGACCCAGAGAAGAAAGAAAAGCCAATATAAATATTTGTTGTGGTGTTAGTCATTGCTATGGGTGATTAGATGTCTTATGGTCTTGGTTACTACTACGGGTGACTGGATGCTCCATCACCTGGGATCTTCTGAGTTGCTTTATGAAATGTATTTCAGAACTCACTGCTTCATGGATGAAGGGAAGAAGCAGTTATCTATCATTTCCTCCTGGCCATGGATGACTCTGTGGGCATTAATTTCCCACACTTTTGAGTTGCACGTACATGAATACAGAGCAGATTCTGCAGGTGTCCTTTGCCAAAGGGTCAGAGGAACCCCATATCAGGAAGGCAGAAGTATGCAGCACAAGCCAAGAGAAGACAATGTCTGATTGCATCTGTGCAAAGTTGTTTGAGAATGTGGCCAAGATGATTTTGAAATGGTTCACAGGGAGTGTCCAAATCAATTGGTGAATATGTTCCATTCATAGGCCAACTCTTGACTTGTCATGGTATCCCCTCTCTCTATTCTTATTTCTACTACTTTAATTAGGCCACATGAACTATTGCCTACAATGTTTTAGTCTTCTTTCCGATTTACCCAATTCCCATATATTTACCATATCATCCCTGTAGTAAAAACTTGATGATGACATTATTATTATTGTTAATGCCAGTTTGCTTATAATTCTTAAAAAGATGCCTATTCTCTTTAGAAAACAAAATTTTCCTCTTTTCAAGGCTAACAATGAACTTATGACGTTGCCTTGGCCTGCCTCTTGTTCTCAGTGCCTGTCTCCCCAGAATCAGCTAATCTCTATGCAAAGTATAGTGAAGATGTCAGTTCCTCTGAAAAATCACCCAGCTTCTTCTGATATCCTCTGCACCACAGCATCACATGCTATATGATGACAAAATCATCTGTCTTTCCATTAGCCTACAAACTCTATCTGACTAAGGACCAGATACTATTTGCATATGCATTTGAGATCCTGGCACTATGTGTGTCACAGAGGTGTCAATAAAATATATGACATAAATAAGTTTATTATATGAATAAATAAATTATAAGAAATTAAAAATAATAATTGTTCTTTTATCCCATGCATTTTTTATATGATTCTGAAAATCCCATACCCTAATAATTTCTGTACAACTGATCTATGTGGGCTCAAAGGGTATGACTACTTTCTTTTGCTTTAGAAGTTACCAAAAGCTTGCCAGCGGTAAATGTAGTGATCTGCATATTCCCAGCAACAGAATAAGAACTGAATCTGCTTTTGGTTGTTGGGGCATGGCATTCTGCTGAGCTCGTTGAGTTGTATTTCACTCAATTCTAAAGAAAGCTGTTGGAGCAAGTGTTGATTTTTATGTGAATCTAAATCACTTCCAAACTGAATGAATAAATGAGAAATACCTTTATATATTCTGATGTATTCAGTTAACATCTAAACTTGATGATGCCATTCTGTGTATGTATGGGAAATATTCTCAGAACACCATTATGCTAACGAATAATAATCTCTATTATATCTGTGTTTGGACACTAAAAATGTGAGAATAAGTGTAATGGATTATGATTACTCTGAGTAATCAATTTCTTAACAGAGGACAGTTTGAATTCACCTTCATATACAGTAAGTATTTTCAATGAAAATATTTTTCCATTAAGAGGGGAAGGAAAAACAGCTGCTTCAACATTTAGTGGGCTCTGTATCACTGAAATTGTTCAAGGAATGTGCTTTAGTGGATGCAGACAGAACTCATATACCTAGTCTGGAAGCCCACGTGCATGACTTCGGGCAAGCCACTTGGCTTCTTTAAATCTCAGTTACTTTCTCTAAAAAAAAGCAACAGTCTTTGAATGATAAATATAAGGATCAGAGGTAACGGATAGAAAAGTGCCTAGAACATCAAAGCACTGCAGAATATAAATAACAATATGCTTTTAACCAGTCATAATTATTTTTATTCTTAATTATTTTTGCTCTTAGAAATGATACAAGAAATAATAGAGGATAGATATTTGTTGGAAATATTTATGAGAGAGTTCAAGGAGCAGGTGCTTAACTGGACCAGATTAGTATCCCTTGTCCCATTTATGCTGGCAACAGATAAGCCATCTCACTTCCCTTCTTCAGGGGTGCAAGTCACTGAGAGAAAAGAGAGGAGAAGAAGAAAATATAAAATAAAGATGTAAGAGAAGATGCAAAGAGTCGAAGACACAAATAGGAATTATACCAATGCTTATAAAACCCACGGGTGAACTTTTGTTCTGTTTATTCTAAGGTTCCATGAGTCTGTGATGCCAAGTTCCTGAGAAAATTCCAGGGAATATCTTTCTACTTTGTCCAGCATTCTTCCTTAAAAGTTATTTGTTTTCACTTGGGTCAGATCTAGAATTATTCAAAATCGTGGGACTTGCCCAACCAAAGAAATGGAAGACTTCAGGTTTCAGACAGACAGATGGCTTAGGATACAAATGTGTCTAAGGGATTATTTATGTTAATTTATGCATTAGTCTTTTCCAAGGGTACACTGAAAATATTGGAGTATTATACACAACCTAAAATTAGATTTAGGAAAGTAAAGGCAGGGGCAGATAAACTAAAAGAAATGAAACTCATGAATATGCATGTTTGAAATGAATGCATCTTAAATCTTAAAGCCTGAGTCTGGGAGAAAGCATTGCTCTTGTTATCTTGAGCAGATAAGATGTGACCATATTGCCTAAGAAGCAGGGTGATACCTTGGTCACTTTAAAGCGTTGATTGGATTGCCAAACATGTGATTAGCTGAATTAAGATCCACACAGAATAAGCACAGCCACAGTCAAGTTTAGACAATTACCAAAGTGCAGTTTGGTATTCTATTTGTGATATGCCTAGAACAGATTCCAAGATGAGTCCCTGGAAATGTCACCCATACCTGAGATGTTATAGAATGGCGGCTCTACTCAAAATTGCCATCAGAGTTCACAGTCATGGGAGGGATGCCTCCCAGATTAATTCTATAGATAATTTGACCATCAGATAGTATACAATGCTTAAAGTAAAATTTCAAGAATTTTCCCAGATCGCTGACTCCAGTTAATTTTCTTTCCTGAGAAAAGTACATGCAAATGGCTTGTTTTCTTTGAAAAATCGAGCTTGAGGCTGTGTGAGATAAACTAATAAGCACCCAAATCTCTTATTTTATTGATCCATTTTTTTCAATAATTACATCTTATCTTCAGAGGTACAAAAGACAACATATGAAGCGGTCCAAATCAATAACGCTAAAGATACGAGAGCAAACAGCTTGAGCTGAATTTTGTATTTTTATAAGAGAGGGGAAATCTTTATTAAAGGGTAGCACTGATGAGAATGAGATATTAACCACACCACTGTTCTTAGTCAAGCATTTCAACATATCAGATAAGAAAGATCACATCTTATTTATGAGTTTATAATATATGTGTACACACATATGTATATTTATTCATATAAATATATGTATATATGCATATACGTGTATATATACATGCATATACAGGCATACACGTGTGTGTATAAAAAAACAACAAAATTTTATTTTTCTCTGCCAATGAGTTTTGTAGGTTTCTTGCTATATAGAATTAATAGATGGCACTACTTAAAGTCCTATCTCTGAGACTTTATAACCTTTCTTACTCTTCACTACTCTGAAAATAAGGGATTCACATTATCCTGCATTTAGCTTCCAAAATTAATGTTAATAATCAATGATAAACAAGATAAAACCTCTTAAATGTGTTCCTAAAGATGAAAAGACATACTGAAGCTACTGAAATCAAACACAACACTAAGAATGGAAAAACGGAATCCGATGTATCTGTTGGACAATGGAATGCTTAAGACACATCTTTTGACTTTGAGTTAGACCTAATGCATTGGGTTCCAGTATCATGATCAGAAACGGCTAGAATTTTTCAGGAAGAAAAAGAGGAGTAAGACTAGGTCAATTTATTGCAACTTAACTTGTCTTTTATGAAGTTGCAAACTGAAGAGAAAAAAAGGCTGAATAGTTAAGGGTGTGAGATACTCCTGGTGCTGGGCATGGAAGGCATTACAATGGGCACACGCTGTATTATGGGAAGATAAAGCGGGTAAATAAGTATTAGGTGATCCCTGGGTCCTAACAGAGTGGAGATATTTACAATGTCTACATAAAAGATGAATGTAGTGGCCAACCAAGGCCTTTATACACAATTAATGCTTTTAAATATACACTCAGCAAACATTTGTTGTATATCTGCTCTGTTTCTCTGTTTCAATCTCTAACCTAGGGATTAATGATACAAAAGCGAAGACAAATTTACTTTTACCCTCACAGAACATACATTTTCATAGTAAAAATAGAAAAAAAAAGCAAATAAAGTTGTCAAACAAAGCAAATTATTGTAAATCTAGCTAAGGATTGGAAAGAGGAAAACACAGGCCTAATATGGAAAATAATGGCAATAAGATCTAGGTGGGATGGTTAGTAATGGCATCTCTGAAGAAGCAATATATACAATTTTCAATGAATAATGTAGAACAGCTGGCCATTTGTACAGCAGAAGGACAAATGTCCCAAGTCAAAAGATCAGAAGCGCACAAGCCCCAAGGCAGTAAGGAGTTTTGCCTGCATAATACATGTTGTAAATGCCTCGCCCAGATCTCCTTCGCACGCTAGTGTGTTCATTCCCTAGCTTTTGTGATATTTACTAACAGTTCACAGCTGCTCACTTTTCTGGGTAATTGCCTTTGGCCAACCAGGAGATCCAGTGGGCACTCAATTGACCCCCACTGGGGCATCACTTGGTACCCCCATGATCAGTTTTAACAGAAAATGGGCAAATATAGCAATCGTACCTGATCAGAACATGGTAACCAGCAACTCAAGATCCTCAGGGATGAGGATCTATACCTGCAGAAATTCTAGCTTATGAGGATGGGGATATTGAATTTGTGGTAGGGGGAGATGATAGGTTTCAGTAATGACTTTAGGAGAATTACAGCATGGGAGCCGTAGTCTGTCCCGCTAACCCTTCTCTTATAAATTGCCCCAGACTGTAACTAACTCGAGCTTTGGAGAAGCCGTGATTCTGTGAGATAAATTTAATATGAGAAGCAAGCAGATATGAGCAGTGCAAGAAATGTACTGCAGAATGCACACTTGTACCTCCCAAGTCCAATTTACTGGGCTGGTACACCGAAACCCGAGGTGCTATGAGTGTTGACTGCTAACAGTTCACAATTGTTCTTTTCTTTGGAGAATAGCCCTCACACCAATTGAATAGCCCTCACACCCTCATCCCTCTCTCCTATAAGGACAAAGACATAGTCTGACTGACTGTACAAAAGGCTGGCTCCATTACATGGAGGAAGGACTAACTCTTTTGCACAATTCATGTCCAGAACTTTCTTACGGGATTATTCAGGAGCTAGTCTCCATCTGAGACCACTTTATTCTTTAGAATTGTTCCCCTGACCTGTCTATTCCTCAGATATTCAGGAAGCACACCCCCAATTTAGAATACCCATCTTAGCCTCTGTTTCTAGGGAGCTAAACTGAAGACAGCCTATTCTAAGAACTAAGAAAGTGAATGTGGCTGCAGCGTGATGAGAAAGGATGGGCGAAGATGAGATTGGAAAAATAAAGTTATGCCAAATTATTTAGAAATATGATAATCCCTTTAACTTTCATCTGTGGGCAATGGGAAATAACCAAATGATTTTTGGCAGGAAGAGGGAGAGTGCATTTTATTAAACACACACACACCCACTTCTTGTTCCTTTTAATAGAGAATTGGTATGAGGAGTTTGTCAAGTAAGTGAGGTCTTAACAAAAATGTGATACAAGGAGCAGGAAACAAATAAGGGTCTGAGCTTCCATCTTTGATTGGTGTCTGTGTTTGACCTTCATTTTGCTACCTCTTGGGAAGGGGCATGGCGAACTAGTGACTGCTCAAATTTTAAAATGGGATTCACCAAGTACCCTCCTATGAAATGTCACGAAGCACTTTGGAATGAAGTAGAGTGATTTCAATAAAAAATGATATTGCTTCCACTAACATTAAATGTGATTAAGCATCGCCATTCCGTTTCCATCTGGAAGAGACAAATCTACTTCAGACCTTCTTTGTGAAGCTCATCCTGAGCTTGTGCAGCAAGAGGAATTATTCCTTCTACATGCTTCCACAGCTTTCGTTGATTCATCCATTCACTTATGAATTTATTAACCAAATATTTGTTGAGCACCTATAATATGCCAAGCATCTGTTCTAAGTGCTGAGATACATCACAGAAAATAACAACAAAATGTGTGCCCTGATGGAGCTTGTAGTCTCGTACACATCCTTCTATTAGAGCACTATCTCACATGTTTTAGTAATTGTATGTATTTGTTGTAAAGTGTCTATCTCTTCCACAGTACCCTGTGCTCAATAAAGGTAAAATTTTTCCAGCATCAAGCACAATGATCAGAGAAATATAGACCCACAACAGATACATGTTAATACTAAGAGTTCATGTTGACCACCAAAGGTCAAAACAGGTTGTGCTCTGTTTTATTTGCAATTATAACATGGCTGCTCTCTCTTTTGCCCAAAAATGATTTAGTCTTGTAGGGCTTTTATAAAACAACTTCTGAAAAGCCATAAACAATAGGGGAAGAAGTACGGACACAGAGGGGACAGATTTTCAGGAGCAGATTTATGAATGTATTAAATATTAAAGGAATAATCTCTATTGCTTTGTAGTTTAAGCAGCGATAAATGGGTGTTAGGATTGATTAAATGCTTGCACTTTACTTCAATGTTTAATTTGTTTTGAATTGTTTATGGAAAGAATATGTAAAAGGAACAGAAATGCCTCTATCAAGGAGAATTTTTTCTACTAGGTACACTTGGAAGTGATATATTCATGCCAACAAATATTTTTTAATTAGGTGAGTCTGGCCACCAAATCAAATCAGGAAGTAGTTTGCAATCATAAAGAGCACAGCCTTCAGAGTTAGATCGTCTGGTTTTGATTTTGGTCTGATCATCTTCTGGACACACAGCCTTATATAATTTCCTTAAATCCTCTGATCCTCTATTTTATCATCTGTAAAATTATTGCAAAAGCCAAAGTTGTGTGTCCTTTATATATAGATCAATATCATAACTTTGATTTTAACCCCAATTAATTAACCCTAATAAGATATATATATATTAGTTAATGAGATAAGTAAGACAACTTCTTAGTGTAGTTTGTCACAAACTAAGTCCTTAATGAATGTTAATGCTTATAACTATAATTAGCATACGATTAATTGAGTGCTTACTCTGGGGCAGATGTCGTCCTTAGTCTTTTAATGGGTTAAAATATTGCAACCTCCAAAATTCCTTGTAGGTACTACTTCCATTCCTCCATTTATATATGAGGCTTAGAGAACATAAGTAATGTACCCATGGACAGTTTGTGTGCTGTAGAATGATCTCGAGCCCAGACAATTTGTTTCCTAAGTCCATGCACATAACTACTATGAAGAAGCAGTAGCAGAATAATTATTGCAATATTGAGCTAAAAGGATGACTGCATGTATGAGTGAATGCATGCAAGAATGAATGCATAATAGTTTGATTAATGAGACAGCAAATATTTTGAATGATTTCTTTCTTTCTTTTCTTTTTTTTTTTTTGGTGAGGAAGATTGGCCCTGAGCTAACATCTGTTGCCAATCTTCCTTTGTTGCTTGAGGAAGATTGTCCCTGAGCTAACATTTGTGCCAATCATCCTCTATTTTGTATGTGGGATGCCGCCACAGCATGGTTTGATGAGCAGTGTCTAGGTCCTCACCAGGACCCAAACAGGCAAACCCCAAAGCAGAGGATGTGAACTTAACGACTATGCCACTGGGCTGGCCCCTTGAATGTTTTTTTGTTGACAAAAAGGGTGCCAAATTATGGAATAAAATCAACATTGTAATATATATAATGAATCCTATTAGAAACCTAAAAGAGCATTGCAACCTTTAAACTAATAATTCCACTAATAGAAAATTTGCAGAGGACATAATAAGAAATATGTGTAAATAGATTCAGAATCATCAATAATTTCTAAAAAAGAGGAATAATTAAATATATCTTTTTTCTATTTTGCATGATTGAATTTAATTATCAAGTTACCTGAATGTGTATTTGGCACATTGGTGTGAAATAAACATAAAACTAATTATTTTTAACAAGTAACTACTTAATTATCTGGTGATGATACATATAAAATTTTATCCTATTCTTTGTTTTGTTTTGTTTTCTATATAATGCTCAATTGTGAGTACCAATTTACTTAAAAATCAATTGCCAGGGTTTTCTGTAATGATCTATGCATTTTTATATCTTTTCATCATTACTAGTTTAGTTACTGTTCTTTTATAACACATTTTAGTGCATTAGAGGAATAAAATGAGAACATAATCAGTTGGTAACTAAACTTATAGTGGTATAAAGTGATCAGTAGAGTTTAATAATAATAAGTAGAATAAGGCAGAATTTCCAGAAAACTAATGTTCAAATCACTTTTTTGAGGATCTCTTTTACTATTCTTATTAAAAAAAAAAGTTCTGGACTAATGTGTTAGGGACAATCTGGGTTAAATAAAATTATAGAGGTACTTTATTTTAGGACTTCTAAGACTTGTACTATGCTATCAGACCTTCCCTCGCTGTATCAGGTAATAGATTAGGATACATTTGATTATAAAGTTTTTGATATTTTTCCCCTGGTGCATCTCTAGGGATTACGTTTCTGTAGAAAAATATTGGAAATCCCATTCATTGCATCGAATAACCACATATCTTCTCATACGCAGACTAACAACAACGAACCATTATCCGTTCCAAAAGTATTAGGAGTATGCAAATAGTAGCCAGGTTTTCATTTTAAAGTATCTCCAAGAGGCTTCAGAACTCAGATTAACATTCCTTTGAAACACACAGATGATATATTTAAAGAAATCATCTGCTTGGTTTGCCTGTTTTGAATACCAGCCGTCATTAGAAATGGTGTACCCTGTTTTTGACTAGTCTGTCCACTATGATTGTGCATGGGGGAGGACAATCCTCTTCTTGCACAAGCCACACATGTGCCCAGAGAATACGTTTTACTGACCATGTTATCTGGTTTAATGTTAAAATTTCTAATAAAAGGTGGATCTCTGTTTCATAAATCATATTACACCTTACACAGTCATAGTATCGCACTTTATTCTCAAATAAGCAGGGCAGGAATGATTATCTCATTCTATGTATGAGAAACAAAGATGATATGGAACCAGCAGTTATCATTTCACAGTCTCGTTTTATTCGTTGTTCCCAGCTTCTGGGTGCTTTCGCTCCTTTTGCAGATCCTGTGTAGGCTGAGCTACGCAGCTGTAGAAGCATGGGTTCCTTTATGTTCGCCTCAGCTTACTGTAAAGTTACCTCCAGCAGAAAAGCATGTGAGAAGCGCAGGAGAGACCAGAGGATATTGGATCCTCTGTTGCTGCAAAGTACTCTCAGAACCCCCATCGCAAGTCCTTGTTTGGCGGGGAGACAGATCATGGACCATCTCTCTTTCCCTCTCGCTCTGTTTTTTTTTTTTGGATGAGGAAGATTGGCCCTGAACTAACACCTGTTGCCAATATTCCTCTTTTTGTTTGAGTAAGATTGTCCCTGAGCTAACACCTGTGCAAGTCTTCCTGTATTTTGCATGTGAGATGCTGCCACAGCATGGCTTGATGAGAGGAGTGTAGGTCTGCATCTGGGGTCTGAACCTGCAAACTCCAGGTCGCTGAAGCAGAGGGGGCAAACTTAACCACTATACCATTGGGTTGGCATAGGACCATCTCTAAATGGCTAGAAGTTAAACGTGAAGGCCTTCATTTCACCATGGATACCGAAAGGCCCCACTACATATACCCTGACTTTCTCATCTGTGGTCCTGCCAACCTAATGCTATACAAGATGTAATGTGATTGGGCTTCCTAGTCACTGGCCCAGACAAGACCTGATACTCTGTTCATGCTCTGGGTCATGGGACAATGGAGGCCAGACAGAAAAAGCTTCTTTAGTGCTTTTTGGACATTTCGTTTATTCTTGCATTGCACAACCAAGGGATTCTCAAACTTTGACACCACCTCCCTCCTTTTTTTAAATCTTTTCTAAGCTTCCTACCTTACAACATGCTTTTCATAACAAAAATAAACTTTTTGGCATTTGGAAAGTGTGGGATTTATTTACTGAGTGTCTTCAATTTTGCGGGCACTGGGCTAAGTGCTTTACAAAGTTATTTTATTCTGAGGAAAGTATAATTGCCCTTATTTAAGATGAAAGAAAATAATGGCTTAGCTAGGTTGAGTGACTTGCTGAAGGTCATACACCCAAGCTTAATTTTCAGCCTTATTCCATACCCAGGTTCTCTTCTTTGCTTCTCTCTGCAGGACACAGAAAGATGTCAGGCAGACATGATGATACATAAGGAGGTCTCAGAACATGGAGAAGTATGAACGCTTTCGTCGCCATGAACTGACCAGAAATCTTCAGTATCCTGCACTATAATCTATAGAGACCTGCTGAAGCCCTTACAAACCCTAACTCCTATTTTGAGAGGTCCCCCCTTTAAACACTAGTTGATAATTGGAGAAAATCAGCAAGTTAAAAAGAATAAAAAAAATAGAAAAGAGACTTAGTATGGTTTTTTCTTTCTTTCTCTGAAAATGTCAGAGAAATGGAGTCAGATACTTGGTAAAATTGTAAGATAGATTTATTCAGACTACTAAAGTAGGGGAGAGACGTGAGCACAGAAATGAGCTCCACTCCACTGAAAGGTTTTAAATGCTGAGGTGCGCTCATGGAAAAGTACTGAAATTTGTTAAGGGGGTTTGGTCAATGTGATTAGGCCATCGAGGTTTGTTAAGTCTGATTATCAAACAAATTAATAATTTACGAAGAGACAAATTTTTGGAAGTCAATGTCTCATAGTGAGGTTTTGGCTTGAATAAATAGTAAATTCTTTTGGCAGTGTTCAGCATTCCCAGGTAGACATTTTTAGAAGGCATGGAAACATCCCAGGGACATGGACTTGATTTTATAGAAGCTTTGCTATAGTTTGGTCAGGTCTTTGAGTGTGGGAGGTTGGATAGAGTCATTTGTGCTGAGAGAAAGTTTTGTCGTTCCCAGAGACCAATCACATTCTAACTCCAATGTTCAAATATAGCCCATCCACAAGCTCTATAACCATGGAAACCATATATGTTTATTATATCGATTAAAAAATAGGTTTTCCTCTCTTAGTAGCAATCTTTACTGCATGCTATACAAGCTGTTGATTTGCTCAGTCATGGGCCAAACTATAGAGGAAGCTTCTTAGCTTAAGGAGATCCTGTGCTGGCCGTTAAAGAGGTCATTGTGTATCAGAGAAAAATGAGTCAAACTTTTGGACACACTGTACTTTTCAAGTGACAGATCACAGATGTTTAGGGCAGCATTTCAATTTATAGGAACCAGAAATTGCAGCCATTTTGGCATCAAGCACGTATTGTGCATAGTGTATTCACTACAATGACCATCTGCTTGACGTTGCTGACTGACTATTCCCTGATAAATCAAGGTTGATGGAGGGAGAATGTACTGTCAATGCCACTCTATATTCTGTGATTTCCTCCCCTTTCTGTGTTCCAAAGTGATTCTGAGTTATATTGTCTAAACTAAGCATATATTTTTGGCCCACATACATGGATGACTGTCAAGATTTACAGGCCCCTTAGGAACTAGTTCCTAACTTTTCAAATTCATACTGAACTAACCAATGCTCTTTAAATATGTCATGCTTCCTGATGCATTCTCTTGCACACAGGCCTATTCCTCTTCCAGAAGTACTCTCTTCTTTTTGTCACCTGAAGATTTTCTACTATTTCTTCAATACCTATTTCACAGATCACACATTCTGACTTTTCCCAATCTCACAACCGTTGTGCCATAATTGGAACAAGGGCTTGTTAGCATCATGTTCTATCACAATTGCTTAGACCAGCTTCTTCCAACTACACGTGTGAGCTCTATGAGGTTAGGAATCAGTACATATCACATCATTAGACACAATGAGAGCTGTGACTGCCCTGGAATAAATTCATAAATTCCAAAGTTAGGAAAAGAAGAAGACATAACCACACCTATTCACCTTCATTGGATTTACATTTCTCCTGCCTGACATGGTCCCCAGAATGGTAAAGGATTGGCATGTTTTCTCAGAATGGACTGTGGATGGGTAAGGAGGCATCAGGATATAAGTTAGATTTCTTGATCTTGGAAACCACAACGCAAGCTACTATGACACTTTACCTATTAACTACTATTGAGTATCACAGAGAAACCTTATCAGGCTCTTTTGGGTCGAAGAGAAGGTGAATTCTGAGATCCGTAGAATTCAAATCATCCAGAGATTTGAATAGGGGTTATTTACAGCATAATACATAATTACTTAGAAAAGGAATCAATGGTTCCTAGGAAACAATATTAGCTCAAACAAGAACAAGTTATGGCAGCCTAACTTCATTTCCTTTTACAACTGGTGAGACAAGATTTTGTCATAGAAAGAGAAAGAATGGGGAATGGGAAATGAGACCTTTGTTTAATGTCATTTGTATACCAGGGAAAGCATTATACTTATGTTGTCTCATTCAATTCTTGTACTAAACCATTGAATAAACTATTGGTCAAAATCAAATATGAGGAAGCTGAGTGTAGACAGATTAAATGACTTTTTCCCTATGCAATTCAGCTCATAAGTAGAACAGTAGGAATTCCAGTAGAGATCTCGGATGACTATGAATGTCTCTTTCATAAGAGTCAGCCATTTTCCTATAACTTTTCCCCATAAAATGTATTGCAGAGCCGTCTGCTATTCTCTCCTCCCTGAAAAATCAATAGGATCCAGCTTTTGTGATAGAGAGAAAAACAACGCCATGACTACATAGGTTCCATGATGTTTTTAGAGCTCTGTACTTCGTGACTGGCTCATGGTTAGCTAAATAATATTTACTTACACCCTGCCCATATACACACACACCAATTTTAAAAGGTGATTTCAATTAAAAATAGGCATGTTTCAGGAAATAAACAAGATTAATAAAAGTGTCCCTCTGGAATGAATTGCATCAAAACGTGTTAAAGAATCTATGAAAATAGTCCACACTTCAAATAATGTCTATCGTAAGGATAATAATGGTTACTATTATTAACACTATTAAATGCCTCATATGCATTATCTCATTTAACCTCATAGTAACCCAGTCAGGCAGGTTATTTTCCCCACTATACAGGTAAGGAAATAGAAGCTCTGGTAAGTTAAATACTTCCAATGATAAAATGTAGCCATGGGGGCCGGTCCTGTGGCCAAGTGGTTAAGTTCGCAGGCACCGCTTCCGTGGCCCAGGCTTGTCCTGATTGGGATCCTGGGCACCTGGGCATGGACATGGCACTGCTTGTCAGGCTATGCTGAGACAGCGTCCCACATGCCACAACTAGAAGGACTCACAACTAAAAAAAAATACACAACTATGTACTGGGAGGATTTGAGGAGAAAATGTGAGGAAAAAAAAAAAGAGATTGGCAACAGTTGTTAGCTCGTGTGCCAATCTTTAGGAAAAAAAAAAAAGATGTAGTGAGGATTCAAATCTCATTATTATGATTCAAGAATCCAAGCTGTTATCCTCTATATGTCCCTAAATGTTCATATCATTCATAAACGTTTTCAGAAGCTTCTGTAATTATTTTTAGATGTGTTTTAAGTTGCATCAACTTTAGTTTTTCTTTCTACATTTTTTCCTAAAAAATTATGTAAATATCAAGGTCAAGGAAAGGCTATTTAAATTCTATAAAGACCATTAAGTGACCCAAACCAAAACATCAGTATTAAATTTCTATTCTGTCTAGTTCCCTATCAATATTTGTTATTGTTAAAAGAGTAATTTTTTCAGCAGTTTGTAGAGGATCTTTTAGAGAAATGGTATAAATATTACTTTTCCTTAAAAATGTCACTTAAATAATTAAATAACTTGCCAAAATAAAAAAGGACCTCAAATTTCCTTGAAACGTTCAAATCCCTCCACACAAACATTGAACATTTTTCTTCTTTCTGGAATTCTTTCTCAGTGCTATATAGCTTTTTATTCTCTTTAACTTCATCAGGGAGTCACCATGTATTCTTTTAGCATCCAAGCTTTTCTTCAGACATCTCTATTAATAGTTAATTATCTGAGTCTTATGTCTAGGACTCCTTATTTGGGTACTGCGTACATGTTAGAAGAAATCAATTTTATAAATGATAACCCTTTAGTATTTAAAATATTATATTTCATGTTTTAAGTTTATTTTAAATATAGTTTTTATTTTTATTAAGATATAATTCATATAACATACAACTTGTTGACTGATTGTGAACAGCAGTTTATTCACAGAGTTTGCGTCCATCACCACAACAAATTTTAGAACATTTAAAACACCCTAAAAAGAAATCCTTCACCTTTTAGTAGTTATTTCCCAAGCCCACCCTCCTAACCTCCACAGCAACCATTCATCTACTTTCTGTCTCTATAGACTTGCTAATTCTGAACATTTCATACAACGGGATCATAAGATATATAGTCCTCTGTAACTGACTGCTTTCCTTTAGCGTATATTTTCAAGGTTGAGCCATGCTGTAACATATATCACTACTTCACTTCTTTTTATTGTGGAATAATATTACATTGTACAGATATAGCAAATTTTATTTATCTTTTCATCAGTTGATGGATATTTGAGTTGCTTCCAATTTTGTCTATTGTGAATAATACCTCTCTGAACATCCATGAACAAATATTTTTTGTGCAAACGTGTTTTCATTTTTCATGGATATATTTACAGAAGTGGAATTGCTAGATAATTGGTAACTATGTTTAGCCCTTTAAGGAACTGGCAAACACTTTTCCAGTAGCCACATCATTTTATAGCTCCACCATTTTTGACTTGATTTTTAATCTGTTCACATTTAATTTTATTTTTGGTGTAGTTGAATTTACTTTTCCATTTTAATTTTTGGTTTTTATATGTCTCATATTCTTTTTGTTCCTCAATTTTTTCCTTATTGTATTCCTTTGCATTAACTATTTTTTCTAGTTTAACATTTAAATAAGGAATTTAATGATTTTTTCAGCATTATTTTTTCTTAGTTATTGCTCTCAGGCTTACTATATACATCTTAACATCAGAATCTACTTCAAATTTATGATAATAACTCCAATGAGATATAAAAATATTGCTCCTATATAAGTCTATTTCTCCTCCTCCTTTTGTGATATTAGTATTGTACATATTACATTTATATATGTTACAAACCCCATAACATTGTTGTACGTGTTGTTAATGCATTTTATGTCTGTTAAGTAAGCTAAGAAAATAAAGGAGAGCAGGAATATTTTTATAGAGTTTATTATATTTATATTCTTATTTACCAAATCTGATTCTCTTCATTTGTTGGGTTCAGGTTACTCTCTGGAGTCATTTCTTTACTCCAATACAACTTGCTCTCCCTCACCTCCTTTATGTTATTATTGCAAAATACATATTTCTATATGTTATACACCCAACAATACAATTATATACATATTGTTTCACACAATTGCACTTTAGATCAGTTAAGAGAAGAAAAAAGAAAACTATGCATTTGTACTGTCTTTTATAATTCATTATTACCTTTATTGTTGTTCTATTTACTTATGTGGAATTATGTTTACATCTCCATTTACTTGAATTAAATATGAAGAGCTTCCTGTAATATTTCTTGAAAGATGAGTTGTGTTGCAATGAATTCTTTTAGTTTGTTTTTTTTTAATTTTGGAATGTATCTATTTCACCATCATTTTTGAAAGATAGCTTTACTGGACATAGGATTGTTGGTTGACAATTTCCCCCGCTCTTGCCCTCTGCCTTCAGCCCTTTGAATATCCCATGCCACTACCTGGGGACTCCATTGTTTCTAATGAGAAGTCAACTGTTAATCTTATTAGAGGGTCTTTTGTATGTAATGAGTTGTTTTTTCCTTGCTGCTTTCAGGATTTTTCTCTTGTCTTTGGCTTTCAGCACTTTTACCATGATGGATCTCTTACATTTAACCTACTTAGAGTTAGTTGAGCTTCTTGGATATGTAGATTCATGCTGTTAGCAATTTAGGGAAATTTTCAGTCATTATTTCTTCAAATATTTTTTTCTGCTCTTTTCTTTCTCCTCTCCTTCTGGTACTCCCACTATGCATGTCTTGGCAAGCTTAAAAGTACACCACATTTCTCAGGCTCTGATGATTTTCCTTTGTTCTAAGATCTCTCTGTTCTTTAGATTGCATAATCTCAATTGACCTATTTTCTAATTCACTAATTCATTCTTCTGTCAGGTCAACTTTTCTACAGAACCTTTTCATTTTGTTTATTGATCATTTTGTCCCCAGAATTTCCATGCTTCTTTTGTAAATTTCTATCTTTATTGATATTTTCTATTTGATAAAATGTTGTCTTCCTGCTTTCTTTACATCTTTAACCTTGATTTCTATTAGTTTTTTGAACATATTTATAATATTTACTTTGGAGTTATTGTCTTTTAAATCTGACATCTAGTCCCTCTCATTGGCAGTTTCTGTTACCTGCTTTTATTCCGGTGCATTGTTCACATGTTGTGATTTCTTTTTTTTTTCTTTTTTTTTTTTAGGAAGATTAGCCCTGAGCTAACTACTGCCAGTCTTCCTCTTTTTTGCTGAGGAAGCCTGGCCCCGAGCTAACATCGTGCCCATCTTCCTCTACTTTATACGTGGGGTGCCTACCACAGCATGGCGTGCCAAGCAGTGCCATGTCTGCACCCGAGATCCGAACCGGCGAACCCCGGGCCGCTGAGAAGCGGAATGTGCGAACTTAACTGCTGCACCACTGGGCCGGCCCCAACATGTTGTTATTTCTTACATAGCTCATCATTTTTTGTTGAAAAGTAGACATTTTAAGTAAGATGTTTTTGAAACTATGAGTGCTAGCTATTCCAGCACCCCCTAACTCCCCAAGGGCTTGTTGTTTTGTTTGCTTGGTAGGATTTTGTGTGTGTGTGTGTGACTTGGGTAGACTCTGTTAGTCATGTGTAGTTCATCTGTAGTCTGAAACCTTTGGTATCACTTTTTAGAGGTGCCATTGTAGGCATGCTCACAGTCATGTTGAGATGAGAGTTTCTCTTTTGCTCTCTTGCCCTGATCTCTCTGTTAAGCCACTTACTTTGTTTGGTAGTACAATCAGCCTGTTAGGCTCTGCTAATCATGAGCTGATTGCTCAACTGTTTGCAGCAATGACCTGAGACATGATTGCTGGGTTGTCTGATCCATTTAAACTCCGGGAGGATTAGATTCTGAGGTCAGTCTTTGAGGTTAGTTCTGAGCCCCGTAGTTTTCTTACCAGGTCTCTATTTTCCTTGTTCTCTCTGGTGAACTAACTAGTCTATGATTTAACTTGCTAGTTTTAATTAAGAGGAGGCATTGGTTTTGAGAGCACTCCTAGGCTTGGATTTCCCCACAAGCTGTTTCAAGTAATGTGAATATTTTTGTGGAGAGCTCAGAGCTCTATTTTCTTATGAAATCCCCCTAAGCATTCGTGAACTTTCTGAGCCACTACTCTAGGCACTGGGGGAGATGGTAGTTTTTGTACTTTTGTCTTACTACTGTCATTTTGGAAACTCTGTCCTAAGAACAAGATGGGGAAAGGAAAATTGGGGCCTCAGTATTCTCAGTCTTCTACACTCATAGGTAAGGATTAGGTAGAGGAAGGGAGTTCGTGACCTCTTGGCTGAATTTATCAGGTACTTGGACTCTTCAACTTAGAGGTGCAGGAAATAAGAAATGCTGCTGGCCTGACCCTCCACTTAAGATATGATAAGACTTGATTGAGGGCTGAGGGGAGAAGGAGCCCTGTCATCTTGGCTGCATTCATCCAGACTGGAGCTACAGTCAAGCTGTGCTGGGTAGAGAGAAAGAGTGGATTGAATGACACAGATTTTCACTCTTCTTACCAAATTTTAGTAGATTGTCTTGAATAAAACTTTCTTCATTTGCTTTATACTCTTAGAAAATCTCCAGAGTCTTTACTTATTTTTTTAATAATCTTCATTAGTTATAGATATTTTATTGGGTAGCAGGTCTGTGGAGTTCTTCATGCTATCTTCTCAGAAGTCAGCTCTTCAATAGTGATCATTTAACAATATACAAATTATCAAATA
This sequence comes from Equus quagga, assembly GCF_021613505.1. Classification (NCBI taxonomy): domain Eukaryota; kingdom Metazoa; phylum Chordata; class Mammalia; order Perissodactyla; family Equidae; genus Equus; species Equus quagga. The sequence continues at coordinate 57,969,586 of NC_060279.1, forward strand.
CACACTGAAGACAATTTATTGACAACTGTCAATTTTCTTAGTACAGTTAGGCTCATTTAAAAATAAAGAAATTCAAGCTCAGAGAAAAAAAGATAATATATACAAGAACAGTGAGTTAAAAAGAGTTTTATTTGAATATCACTGTACTTGTTTCCAAACTGTGCTCTTCTCATTATTCAAAACACTGTGCTGGCCTGAGCCTTTGTGTTGCAAGATTGTGAAGAAGTGCTAAAAAAACAATGAGTATACATGGCATGTCTAAAGAGCACAGGAGGCAATCTGATAGAGTTCCCAATGGGCAAGTTAGGGTTAAAAAAATGATCAAAAAATATGTAATGCTAGTATTGGATTATTACCCAGGGAATATAATAAACATCCATGGGCCCCTAATGATCTAGCTAACTACATAACTAAATAAATAAATGGAGAAGAAAAAACTCTTTTCACTGAAAAATTCTAATTGATAAATAAAAATAATGAGGAAAATATAAAATCACCACAATAGTGTAATGAAATTTAATTTAAAATTATTGATTAAACATTAATTTCATAAAATTGTACCATTGTAATAAATTCTGTAGGTGAGATCCAATGATAAATGCTAAAATTGCTGAGCAAGATTATAAGCAAAGTCAGTATACCTTCATAGTCTCAAATTTTCTCTCATAGAATATTTAGTTATTAGAAAGGGAAAGAATAACTTTACAGTGAAGATTCCTGATGGATACCACTTTAATCAAATGATCAAGTTTAACATTATCAATAATACATATAGAAATCAAGTATCTCCATATGATGATACATCATCACCTCTTTGGTGTTTTGTCACGAATGCATAACTCATTCTGATCATAATGAAACATAAGACAAACTCAATTTCAGGAACATGTATAAAGTAATTGACTAGTATTCTTCACAAGTATCAAAGTCATGGAAGATGAGGAAAGAGAGAGAAAGTGTCACAGATTGGAGAAGACAAAAGGGGCATGATAACTAAATGCAACATGGGGATCCTACTGGAACACCTGTAATACGAAACAAAGTGGAGTCACTTATGTCAAAGGGCTTTAGAATGGAGTCAAGAAGCCATTAAGGAAATGGGTCTTACTCACGTCCTCATTGGGCAGAACATGAACTTTTGAATCAAGTCAAGACACAAATACTCCAAGAATGCTTCAAGAAACCTGAAATTTGTCACAATGAATGACTTTTGCCTTCTTCCAGCCCAAACCTTTGCAGTCAATTACATTTAACCAAGATTAGCTTCCTGCCAACTCCAATTAACCCTTTTTGTAATGTAAACCTCCCTGTTTCACCTTTAAAAGCCTCTTCCTCTTACTCTCTATTGGGACTCCATTTGGGTAGCTACCCAAATCTGTGTACCCTGATTGCAATTCTTTGATCCCAAATAAACACCTCTCTGCCTCTCATTTTGGCTCTTTACTTTTAGGTTAACATACATGGTGCCAGAAGCCAGACCTGAAGCAATCTCACCTTCATGGACCATATCCCCTGCAACTGGGTACTGTGCCTACAAGAGCCACTTGTGCTTACCATTTCCACAGATCCCTGATTCCTCCGATTGTGAGTCTTCTCAGATTCTGACCTCCCTCCATTTGGTCAAGGTCAGTGCCTTTTGGGGAAGGATCGGGGGTGACTGCCCAGGAGACAATGATCTCAATGCCAGCACAGCTTTTTAGATTTGCATTAATTGCCACAAGAGGGGTTTCCCTCAGAATTTTTTCCCTGACTGGTGAGTACTGACATAATTGAGAGTTTTTTCTACTGTCATTCTTGTTTTCATGCTTTTTTTTTAACATGGGATTTTCATTTTATAAGGTTTCCTGAGAAAAGTTCCTGTCTCAGGAACTCCAGCTGGTTTTACGTTTAAGAACTGTGATCTCTTCTCTTAGAAGTTTCTATCTCAATGGGCCAAAATTACTAAGGATAATTTAAAGTTACAATGACCATTAGGAGGAATGCTCTAATTAGATAAGATTATTTTGGAAAAGTTCTCTTCAAGATGGTGCTGTGAGCAGATGTTGAACTCGCCTCCTCCCACGAACACAACCAGGTTACAACAATTTTGGGAAGAATCACCCTGGATTGAAAACTGAAAGCTGGATAAAAAGAACCCCCATGACAAGCGACAGTCCTGACGAAAGCAGAAGAGGCAGTAACTCTGGCCGGAGAGGAAAAAAGCCACCTTTGGGAGCAGCGGAGCTTCTCAGCTGGCTAGGTGGGAGCCAACCTAAGGTATGCAGCCCTCCCTGGAGGAGTGAGGTCCGGAGTGGGGGCAATACTGCTATAACCATCCTTTGGACTCAGCCCAACTGAGATGGGGGTCTTACTATCTGGCTTTGCTGGCTATTAACTGCAGCGAGGACACCCCAGAAAAGCTATCGGCCGAAAGCCGAAAAGATCCAGGCCTTAAAAGGCCCACGCACAAACTCACTCACTGCAGCAACCTAAAATCACCAGAGAGAAGGCTGACTGTCCTTTGGTGAAACAAGACTCACATGGTGGGCTCTGGGGGCCTCTTGGTGAGAGGAGGATCCTCTCCTGAGACTGAGACATTGGTGGGGGCCATTGTTCTGAGCTGGTCCAGGCGTGCTGATAGGGATACTGGTGGGGGCCATTGAGGTGCATCCCTTGGGCTGTTAGCCCAGGGGTCTGCCACACCCACTAGAGCACAGATTTAATCCAGTTCAGCCAGGGCAGGCAACCCACCCTAGGGACTGGCCCCACCTAACAGCAAGCCCTCAGTCTACTTTTCAGGCTGCATTGACTGAGTGCCTTGATCCTCTACAGGCAGGCAAGGGTGTCTGCCTCTGTGGTACACGGCTTGTGTGAGGACCAGGTGAACTGTGGGGGGCATTGGGGCAGAGGTGGGGGCCTCTGCAGTGTGGCGGTAGGGTATGTTCCAGGGGGTTGAGAAGTGTGCATGGACCAGGACTGTGTTGACAGTGTATGTGGTCCAGAGGGGGATGAGGCTTATCAGAGGCAGAAGACTTGTGTTTCACAAATAGCCATAAAAAGGATCAGCCCCACCTTCCAAAGCCTGAAACAACTGAGTGCCTCCATGCCAAGGGCTAGCCCCACTCAGCTCCACTCCTAAGAGAACTGACATCAGCCTTGTTGGCCTCAGGCCTATCACAACTGTAAGCCCCTGAGCCTAGCAACCAGCTACACTGGGTACCAACCCAATTAAGAGGACACTTGCAATAAGAATGTGATAATAGATTTTGTAGCCAACAGTGCTGAGGCCCCTCCAAACCAGATTTACAAACAGCTGGCCAGGGAAGGAAAGATCAGACTCCCTGGGTACCTGCAGTGGCAGCAACCCTGCCACAGTAGAAGAACACAAGTAGCCCACAAAGGGGTCACTCCTGGTTGTTATGGTCTGGTGATGAGAGGGAAGCACACTGTTGGGCCTCATAAGGCATCTCATACATAAGGCCACTTCTCCAAGATCAGGAGACATGGCCGACTCATCTAGTACAAAGAAAATAGCACAGAGAAAGAGGCATAATGAAGAGGCCAAGGAATACTTTCCAAGCAAGGGAACACTACAAAACACCAGAAAAAGAACTAAGTGAAACAGAAACTAATGACCTCCTTGACAAGGAATTCAAACAAAATATAATGAGGATGCTCACAGATATGCAGAGAAGAACGGATGAACACAGTGTGCACATCAGCAAAGAATTGGAAGATATAAAAAAGAACCAATCAGAAATGAAGAATACAATACTCAAAATGAGAAATTCACTAGAGGGACTCAATAGCAGAGTAGAGGAAGCAGAAGAACAGATCAGCGAGCTAGATGAAAGATTAGAGGAAATCACCCAAGCAGAACAGAAAAGAGAAAAAAGAATTAGACAGAATGAGAACAGTGTAAGGGAACTCTGGGACAATATCAAGAGTGCTAACATTCGGATTATAGGGGCCCCAGAAGGAGAAGAGAGAGACAAAGGGATAGAAAATTTATTTGTTGAAATAATAGAGGAAAATTTCCCTCACCTGAGGAAGGAAACAGACATCCAAAGTTCAGGAAGCACAGAGACCTCCAAACAAGAGAAGCCCAAAGAGGCCCACACCAAGACATATTATAATCAAAATGTCTAAAATTAAAGACAAAGAGAGAATCCTAAAAGCAGCAAGAGAAAGGCCACAAGTGACATATAAAGGGAAGCCCATCAGGCTGTCAGCAGACTTCTCAGCCGAGACCCTACAGGAGAGAAGAGAATGGCATGACATATTTGAAGTGCTAAAAGGAAAAAACCTACAACCAAGAATACTCTATCCATCAAGGCTGTCATTCAGAATGGAAGGAGAGATAAAGAGCTTCCCAGACAAGCAAAAATTAAAGGAGTTTATCACTAAGAAACCAGTTCTACAAGAAATGCTGAAGGGGCTTGTTTAAGTGGGAAAGTAATGACTACAAATAGAAACAAAAAAAACATTATCAAAAAAACCCAAAACAACAACAACAAAAAACAGGCAATAAAATCACTTGTAAGGCAAAAGTATAGTAAAGGCAGCAGATCAACTACCTGTGAAGGTAATATGAAGGTTAAAAGACAAATGTACTAAAATTACCTACTTCAATGATAAGAGGGTAATGGATATACACACACTAAACAAAAGACTATATATGACATAAAAAACATATACTGTGGGAGGAGGGGAGTGAAAAAGTAGAGCTTTTAGAAAGAGGTCAAGCTAAAGAGTCTATCTACTCAATATAGACTGTTATATGCATAGTATATTAAATAGGATCCTCACGGTAACCACAAACCAGAAACCTATAACAAGCAGGAAAAAAAGTAAGACAAAAGAAATCAAACATATTACTAAAGATAGCCATCAAACCACAAGTGAAGAGAGCAAGAGAAAAAGAAAGGAACTGAGAAGAACTACTAAAACACCCCCCAAAAAGGAAAAGTGACAAAATGGCAATAAATACATATTTATCAATAGCTACTTTAAATGTCAATGGATTAAATGCTCCAATCAAATGCCATAGGGTGGCCAACTGGATAAAAAAACAAGACCCATGTATATGCTGCATACAAGAGACACACTTCAGACCTACAGACACTCACAAACTGAAAGTGAAAGGATGGAAAAAGATATTCCATGCAAATGGCAAAGAAAAGAAAGCAGGGGTAGCAATACTTATATCAGAAAAAATAAACTTTAAATCAAAAACTGTAATAAGAGACAAAGACGGGCACTACATAATGATAAAGGGAACAATCCAACAAGAAAATATAACACTTGTAAATATCTATGCACCCAACATAGGAGCACCTAAATATATAAAGCAATTATTAACAGACATAAGAGGAGAAATAGACAGTAACACAATAATAGTAGGGGACTTTAACACTCTACTTACACCAATGGATAGATCATCCAAACAGAAGATCAATAAGGAAACACTTGCCTTAAAGGACAATTAGACCAGATGGACTTAGTAGATATATACAGAACATTCCAACCAAAAACCACAGAATACACATTCTTTTCAAATGCCCATGGAAGATTCTCCAGGATTGATCACATGTTAGGCCATAAAACAAGTCTCAATAAATTTAAGAAGATCGAAATAATACCATGCATCTTTTATGACCACAAAGGTATGAAACTGGAAATCTACTACAGAAAGAAAACCAGAAAAGCCACAAAAATGTGGAGACTGAACAAAATGCTACTGAACAATGATTGGGTAAATGAAGAAATCAAAGAAGAAATAAAAAAATTCCTGGAGACAAATGAAAATGAAAATACGACATGCCAAAATCTGTGGGATACAGCAAAAGCGCTTCTACGAGGGAAGTTTATAGCAATTCAGGCCTACCTCAACAAAGAAGAAAAATCCCAAATAGACAATCTAAAAGTGCACCTAAAGGTACTGGAAAAAGAACCAGCAAACAATGCCCAAAATCAGCAGAAGGAAGGAAATAATAAAAATCAGAGCAGAAATAAACGAAATAGAGACTAAAAAAACAATAGAAAAAAATTAATGAAACCAAGAGCTGGTTCTTCGAAAAGATAAACAAAATTAACAAACCCTTAGCTAGACTCACCAAGAAACAAAGAGAGAAGGCTCAAATAAATAAAATCAGAAACGAAAGAGGAGAGATTACAACGGACACCTCAGAAATACAAAAGATAATAAGAGAATACTATGAAAAGCTATACGCCAACAAATTGGATAATCAAGAAGAAATGGATAAATTCTTAGAAACATACAACCTTCCAAAACTGGACCAAGAAGATGTAGAAAATTTGAATAGACCGATCACCAGTAAGGAGATCGAAACAACAATTAAAAACCTCCCAAAAAATAAAAGTCCAGGACCAGATGGCTTCCCTGGTGAATTCTACCAAACTTTCAAAGAAGACTTAATACCTATCCTTCTCAAACTCTTCCAAAAAATTGAAGAGGAGGGGAGGCTTCCTAACTCCTTCTACGAAGCAAACATTATCCTAATACCAAAAGTAGACAAGGACAACACAAAAAAAGAAAATTACAGGCCAATATCACTGATGAACATCGATGGAAAAATCCTCAACAAAATACTAGCAAATGGAATACAAGTATACATTAAAAAGATCACACATCATGATCAAGTGGGTTTCATTCCGGGGATGCAGGGATGGTTCAACATCCGCAAATATATCAACGTGATACACCACATTAACAAAATGAAGAATAAAAATCACATGATTATCTCAATAGATGCAGCGAAAGCATTTGACAAGATACAGCATTCATTTATGATAAAAACTCTAAATAAATTGGGTATAGAAGGAAAATACCTCAACATAATAAAGGCCATATATGACAAACCCACAGCAAATATCATTCTCAATGGAAAAAAACTGAAAGCTATCCCTCTAAGAACAGGAACCAGACAAGCATGCCCACTGTCCCCACTCTTATTTAACATAGTATTGGAAGTCCTAGCCAGAGCAATCAGGCAAGAAGAAGAAATAAAAGTGATCCACATTGGAAAAGAGGAAGTGAAACTGTCACTCTTTGCAGATGGCATGATTTTATATCTAGAAAACCCTAAAGAGTCCACTAAAAAACTTTTAGAAATAATAAAGGAATACAGTCAAGTTGCGGGATACAAAATCAATGTACAAAAATCCGTTGTGTTTGTATACACTAACAACGAAGTAGCAGAAAGAGAAATTAAGAATACAATCCCATTTACACTTGCAACAAAAAGAATAAAATACCTAGGAATAAACTTAACCCAAGTGGTGAAAGATCTGTACACCGAAAACTAGAAAACATTGTTGAAAGAAATTGAAGGAGACACAAAGAAATGGAAAGATATTCTGTGATCCTGGAATGGAAGAATTAACATTGTTAAAATGTCCATACTTCCTAAAGCAATCTATAGATTCAACGCAATCCCTATCAAGGTTCCAACAACATTTTTTACAGAAATAGAACAAAGAATCCTAAAATTTACATGGCACAACAAAAGACCCCGAATAGCCAAAGGATTCCTGAGAAAAAAGAACAAAGCTGGAGGTATCACACTCCCCCATTTCAAATGATGCTACAAAGCCATAGTAACCAAAACAGCATGGTACTGGCACAAAAACAGACACACAGATCAATGGAACAAAATTGAGAGCCCAGAAGTAAACCCACACGTTTATGGACAGCTAATATTCGACAAGGGAACCAAGAGCATACGATGGAGAAAGAAGAGTCTCTTCAATAAATGGTGCTGGGAAAACTGGACAGCCACATGCAAAAGAATGAAAGTAGACCATTCCCTTACACCATGCACAAAAATCAACTCAAAATGGATTAAAGGCTTGAATGTAAGACCTGAAACCATGAAACTTCTAGAAGAAAACATAGGCAGTACGCTCTATGACATTGGTCTGAGCATCATATTTTCAAGTCCCATGTCTGCCCGGGCAAGGGAAACAAAAGAAGAAATGAACAAATGGGACTACATCAAACTAAAAAGCTTCTGCAAGGCAAAGGAAACCATCAACAAAACAAAAGGACAACCTAACAATTGGGAGAAGATATTTGCAAACCACATATCAGATAAGGGGTTAATATCCAAAATATACAAAGAACTCATACAGCTCAACAACAAACAAAACAACAATCCAATTAGAAAATGGGCAAAAGATCTGAACAGAGATTTCTCCAAAGAAGATATACAGATGGCCAACAGGCATATGAAAAGATGCTCAACATCATTAGCTATGAGGGAAATGCAAATCAAAACTACAATGAGGAATCACCTCACTTCAGTCAGAATGGCTATAATTAACAAGACAGGAAACAACAAATTTTGGAGAGGGTGTGGAGAGAAGGGAACCCTTGTTCACTGCTGGTGGCAGTGCAAACTGGTGCAGCCACTATGGAAAGCAGTTTGGAGTATCCTCAGAAAATTAAGGATAGATCTACCATATGATCCAGCTATTCCACTGCTGGGTATTTATCCAAAGAACTTGAAAACACAAAGGCATAAAGATACTTGCATCCCTATGTTCATTGTGGCATTATACACAATAGCCAAGACTTGGAAGCAACTTAGGTGCCCATCAAGGGACGAATGGATAAAGAAGACGTGGTATTTATACATGATGGACTACTACTCAGCCATAAGAAATGACGAAATCCAGCCATTTGTGACAACATGGATGGACCTTGAGGGTATTATGCTGAGTGAAATAAGTCAGAGGGAGAAAGTCAAATACCATATGATCTCACTCATAAGTAGAAGATAAAAACGACAAAAAAAAAACACACATAGCATTGGAGATTGGACTGGTGGTTACCATTGGGGAAGGGGGGGAAGGGCAAAAGGGGTGATTAGGGTCACATGTGAGGGGATGCACTATAATTGGTGTTCAAGTGGTGAGCATGATGTAATGTATCCAGAACTTGAAATATGATGTACATCTGAAAAAAATAAAAATTTTAAAATAAAAGATTATTTTAAAAGCGTACTTAAAAGCAAACACTTCAAAATTCCAAAATAGCTTCATTGAAAGTTTTGTTGCAGAAAGCTAATGAAAAAAGATATAAGAAGTGCCTAAAATAAAAGACTAGAAAAGACTATACAACTATGAACAAAGGTCTGCCAAGTTAGTGGCCTTACAGACACCCTCATACCTACTCTTGAAGGGGGGCTCCCCTCATATGGGCCCTTCCCAGAGTTGATGAGACTTTAAGGGTTTTCCTAGTAAACTGCTATGTTATTTCTTTAAACAGCCTAGAGGAAACTAAAATTAGAATTAATGGAGTTGTTTAATACTGCCAGAAACATTTACTGTTTGTCCTGACCAAAACCTGATAAAATATTTCAAAGGATTTAATAACATTATAATCAGAAATTTGGCCAAATTGGAAGATAATATTCAAAGAATGATAAGAAGCTTTTTTAGGCTTTCCCTCTAAGGTAAAATAAAACAATGTACCCAGAGGGAAAGAAGCAAATTGAAGATCATGTGGTTGGATGGGTGGATCAACCTCTGATATCATTTAAGTTACATCTTACAAATCATTGCAAAACTGGAAATGCAGCCCTAGAGGTGGTTCGATTTCTACTCACTCCTTTTCATCAATTCCTAATTTATAAAAGAGCTCTTTTAATTGGCTTAAAAACAAATAAACACTATATAAATTTAGTACACTCTCAAAAATATAATGGAAACTAACTCAGGTGAATTTCAGGATCACATGATCTAGGAAAATATTCGGGATTAAAGCTAATTGAAATTTGTTGGGCTAATTAAAATAGGTATGCCTTTAGAGTTACTGATATCAAAACTCTTAATCTCAAGTTCATGTGCCCTATGCACACTAAGCCAATCATTTAGACACCATGCTTGGAGACAGAGAAAGGTTTATTTGAATTGGCCAAAACAAGGAGGTGGGAGGATAGATTCTCTCAAATCTGCCTTAAGAAAAGAAGGAGGTGAGTGGGGTTATAGAGGTAAGGGGCTTGGGAGGTGGAGTTTCGGAGAAAGAAAGGGGAAGTCCGTGTTCCTTTCACTTCAGACAAACCCTTGGAAAACCAGACTTCTGGGCATTAGGGGCAGCTGGGGGCTGGTTATCTGGTAGTCCTAGTTTCCTTAAAGGCATTATTTGCTTCTGCAAAACAAGCTCATAAATCCTTATGACCTGTGAGTCACCCCTCAGGTTAGATGAGAAAACAGCAAATTAACAAGATTAGCTTCTTTTCATCTATGTCTGTGTTGGGAACAAAGTGGGAGGGTAATCATGTTCTTATTGAATATTTACACCTCAGGAACCTGGCTTCATTATCAGAATTAAATATAAAACTTTTGTTCTATTTAGGTTTACCAAAAGTCAAACAAATTCATGTTATCTCTGTACAAAATTCGTCAGCAAAAAAATTATTGACTAACTTTGTCTAATGTCTCATGAAGCTTTTGTAAGTAATCTAAACATAATTGCTGGAAAAAAGTAAATAGATGCAAGTAAGATGAGTTTTTAGGTGAACTTTTTAACAAAAATTGTGTGTTACAGCATCGGTACTTAATAATAACTTCAAAAACTTTTGGTAACTTGAAACTTTAGGGTTTTGCTTAAGTAAGTTAAATGATAGTAATTTATTGAGTAAATCATTTCCAAATAGCATAAAATATTAGACATTGATTACTAAATCTAGGTTTATACACTTTTTGCTTCTTATTACAGATAAAATAAACAAGAAAACCTAAAAGGTGTTTGGGTCTATTAGTAAACGTGTGTCACATTGAAAATTTTATGCGATGAGAAAATGCGTGTTTTCAGTAAAACATGGTATAAGACATGGAGATGCTTTTGTTTAATAAAGTACATTCATCCTAAAATAAAACTGGTTATGGGAAAGAGGAAAGGACAAATTCTGAATATAAAAACGAAAGATATAAGGTTTATGGAAAAGTAACCCTGAGAAAAGAAGTTTTATGCATAGTCAAGTTGTCTAAGATTTTAATAAATTTAATTTACTAAATGAGTTTTGATACCAAAAGCAAGCTGATGCAAAATTAGAATTTGGCTTTCTCTCTATTATAAGGACAAGATTTTGTTGGGCTTTTAGTCTGTTCTTGATAAAGAGATTATGAAAGATTTTTCTTCACCTTTGAGTAAGCTGCCTAAAAGGTGAGGATTTTACGTTTCATTAAAATAATTTTCTTTGTTGTTTTTATCAGGTCTTTAATTATAAGAGTTGTTTATTAAATTGCAATGGTTGTTTTTCTTATAACCATTTAAATTTCTGTATTTGCCTGAAAGTCTTTAATTGTCATCATAGTTAAATGGATAAGTGAGTATTATTTCATGGTGGCGCATGATCCTATTTGACCAAGTGTTTTAAAACCTTTTTGTAAAGTTTTTTTTACGTACTTCCCAAAATAAGACTCTAGATGGAGACTTTTTTTGACCTAGAACATTCCAAAAGATTTAAAATAATTAGGTTTGTTTGATATGTTAAATTACCTGGGAAACATTGTCAAATAAGATATAACATTAAGCCTTCTTGATATTGTGCTTGCATAGGTGCAGAAATATTCTAAAATCTATGTGACATTCCTAAAAATCTGATATATCCTGGTGTAATATTATCAGTCATAACTCTAGTTATCTTCAAATGTTGTATGTCAAAGAAATAACCAAATTTCTTGCTTATTGGATTATGATGAACCATTTTTAAGTCTTTTGTCATTTTTAGTTACTCTGATGCTTTTGCAAAAATGCTTCATAGAAAGGAAATTCATAAAACTAAACTGGGTCTCTGTCATCAAAATTGAGGCTCAAAGTAAAGGGACTGAACCTAAGCATCAGGAAAATGCCCAAGTTGACTTTCACACAAAGATAGCAGCCAACAGAATCTACAAAGATTATGGCATGTAAGGGTGAAGTCCATTCTGCTTCTGCAAAAGAATTGACCCCACACTGCTGGACTTCTGCCATTCTGACGTCCTTGTAACATGGCAACAGTCTGCTCCTAAATCAGAGATATTAAGATGAGTAGAATTTGACTGTGAATTAAATGACAGTCAAGGCTATGGGAAATTCAAGACAACCTCTGGGCTTTTCCTGGCTCCCTGGAAAACCCCATTTCTCAGTTGTTGCATTCTTTCATCCACCATAGTGAATTAAGAAAAATGATTTCTGCCCCCAGAGACCACAGACCTCCTGTCTGTGGAAACTTCGAGCACATGCAGCTGGATTTCATTCAACTGACGCTTAGTATGGTTTATCAGTATGTTCTTGTTGTTGTACATAGGTTCTCCATATGAGTTAAAGACTTCCTCTACCACAAGACTGATGCCCTCACAATGGCAGAAAAACTGTTAGAAAATGTATTTCCCTCTTGGGGAATACCTTCCACTGTCTCAGGTGACTGAGGCATCCACTTAACTGGGCAAATCATACAAGCCTTAGCAAAAACCTTTCAAACTTCATAGAATTATCACTGAGTCTATCACCCTCGATCAACAGGCCAATTTGAGAAAACTAATGGCAAAACTGGATTCAAGTAGAACAAGTATTAATTAAATGGAACTGCGTGAATTGAGGAGGATGCTCTAAAGTTTTGTTTTTCCAGATTTCAATCTGGAAATTTTCTTTTCTCTTCAGTAAGACACCTTTGTGAACAAAGATGAGACATTCACTTTTTCTTTCTAACCTGATCACTCCAAAATTCAGGAACTCTCAGTGCGTATAAATAATTAGGCCAAATTTTAATATAAACAAAGTAGTTTTACTGTGACTATCTTTGGTTAAAAAGAAAAACAGGGGTGATGATAGAGAAAAAATACATATTTGTAACTTGGTAGATATTAGATTTTGGTCCTGTTAACGGTGTTCGAGGTTTGTTGTATACCTATAGCCTGAACTCCCCTGGCCTAAGGTATTGCCTTTTGTCTCGCTGACTGGTAGGAGTACCCCCAGTTAGAAAACATCAACTCACTCCACATGAGATAGTTACCGGCAGACTCGTATCTATTCAGATGCAAGCTTGTGCTGATCCTGTGGTGTCTTATGCTATCACGACCGGCTTCTCTAAGTCTTATACTCAAGGTTATCATCAACGGGTTAAAGAAAACTTCCAGGATTCCAGTTTAAAGGATCCTGTTGGTTACAGCCTAGAGACTAGTGATCAAGTATTCTAGAAGCATCATCAGAGGAAGACAGCCCTCAAGCCATGTTGGAAAGGACCTTACCAAGTGCTTCTGATCACTGATGCTGCTGCAGAACTAGAAGGCATTGAACTCGGGAGATATCTCACAGCTAAAGGATTCATGTGACATCCAGTCCTGTACAAATGCTGGAGACTTCAAAATCAAATTGACTGAGAAGAGAAGCAGCCAACATCTGATGTTGACAGTTTTTCCAAGATTTGGCACCAGGTCAGTATATATATATATGTACAGACTGCTCTAACCTTATTTACTACTACTTTTCATAATAGACCTACTCTATCATATTGACAAATTTATTGAGTCTCATGATAATACTTCAACATTCTTGCTAAGAAAGACCCATTAGTTAGCTGATGGTTTCAAAATACCACTTAATGACTTCCTTTATTATGTCCAAGTTGCTAACTAGTCAGAGCTTTGTTAAAATCTGTTCAATCTTAGCTGAAGTTTCTAGGTTTCCTGAAGGTATTTTTATTGGCAAATGGGAAGATAATATTCTAGTGAACTATTCCCAAACTATAGCATCTGGGGAAATCTCTCCAAGTGCTGGGTGAGTCTCCCAAGGCCACGATCATCCAGAACTAAGGATCCCCTGGTGATACCTGTCACTGATTTCTCCTTGGTCCCCAATACTACGGTAGATTTTAAGTGCCCAGCCCTTAAAACCATCTACAGAGTAAAACTGTTTGATCAGGTATCTTCACCTTGTTTTTGGTTGAAATCTGCACAAAACGTCTCCCTAAAGTCCTATTCCTTTACCATTTCAAGTACCCAGATCCTCACACTTTTTCCTTTGCCTCCAGCATCAAGGAAATGGCTAACCAAAATTAGTAAGAAGTGTAATCTCACAGTCTGTGCCAAGTCTTTTGTTGCAATGGGGCCAGATGGTTGTTAACTTGCCCCTTAATGGGCTGTAATGGCTGCACTGATCCTTGGCTACAACATATCCCCTAAGCTCATACTTGCTGATGAGAACATAAATAACCAAACTCTTGGTAGCATACTATGTGTCCTGTCTGGATACAACTTTGTATGTGATTACGATGGGTAACCAAGTGTTTATGAATATCTATTTAGACAGCTGGTGCATGGCAAGAAAATGCCTTTTAGGATACTATAGTATTCCGTTTCAAGTTCTTGTTAAAGAAAAAAACCCACCACAATCTCAGAGGTCTATATATATGTATATATATTTTAAAAAAACAAAATTATTTTATCTATTGGATATGAGAATAAAGCACAAAATTCATCATTGGTGATGTATGTTAAATGCTACAAAAACACAGAGGAATGAGGGAAGTTAATCTGGATTGCAATGAGCATGTGAGAATTGGGTGAAGAAAGGTCCTATGCAGGAGCTGACTTTGAGGAGGACAGTGCAAAACAGCTGGGTTTTTGCCAGTTAGAGAAGAAGAGGAGGTTGAAAATAACATTGGCATATACAACAAGTTTGAAGGTGTGTCCGACAGTGAGAAGTCAGGTGTTCCAGTGAAATAAAGTGCACGGATGAATGAAACATAAAATCAAGTCAGAAAAGCTGGTTGTGATCAAATCATGAACAATGCCAAAAACCTAGAGAATAGTTGGGGCCTGAAGAGTAGGTAAAGGCAGTCATTTGAGATTATTTATGTAGTAAAAAGCCCTCTCTGCAATTATAGTAATAAGCACGTATTCACAAATGCTGGCTTTATTTGATGAAAGTCACAGATACTCTCTATGCTTTTAAAATGTGTCAGTCAAAATGCAATTATTGTCAGTAGTTATTTTTGAGACAATTGTGCGTATCAATTGATTTTAGATTCATGCTGCAAGGTTATAACTGAGTGGGCATTTGTTTTTTTACTAAGTCTTTTCAATCTTTCTTTGAAATCGAGCACCGAGGCCGAATTTGGAAGGGCCTTAACATTTGGATATTCTTTTTAGTGTTTGTTTTGTTTTTGATACATTATGGTGTTTCATATTGTTTTGTTTTGTTTTTTGGATGCATCTTTACTAACTTTTTCTAACATGTTTTCTGCCCTTCTTTTGCTTGTTGACTGTGATAATGTTAAACATCATCCATGAGAAAATATTCTTGGTTCATTAACATGAGTCAACCTTTTGCAAACACAGTGTCTCCTGTTACATGAATTGAATTGGAGAAGACAGTGAATGGTTTCTGAAAAAGTAATGCCCTCAAGGCTTTTTCCATTAGCCTGCTTTTTTATTCTAATTTATTTCATTTTTCTTTTCCTAAGGAAGATTTGCCCTGAGCTAACATCTATTGCCAATCTTCCTCTTTTTTGTGTGTGAGCCACAACCACAACATGGACGCTGACAGAAAAGTGGTATAAGTCCTCTCCCAGGAACCAAACCCAGGCCACTGAATTCGAGCATGCTGAATTTAACTATTAGGCCACCAGTGCTGGCTCTTATTTCAGTTTTGCGATGCTGATGATGGTAATGTTTCATCTTTTATTTATTCATCAGCAATTTATAGAATACCTACAGCTTTTCAGGTCCTCTAATTATGGCCGTGGAAAAGGTTGGGTAAGTAATTCAGCTGTTATAATCAAGGTCCTTAGTGTTTAATATGCACCATATAGGAGAAAATATACACAGTCAGATTATTCTCAAGAAAATCCAAATATTGACCTATTCTGTCTATGGGATTTTCCCAATTCTAATCCCCTTATCTGTCCACTTTATTTTCAGTGTCTCTCACTGAAAATGTGCTACCAGTTAGTTTCTAGATTCCTACAAAATACGTGAAAGACTTTTTCTGCAAAAGCCTTCTAGGAACTACTCCATCACATGCTAACTACTACCAGGTCCATGGTCTTTTGCACTTCTCTTTATTCTTTCCTGTTTTCATTGTTCTTAGTATTTGCCATCTCAAGCAGACAATGAGTTCCTGGAAAATGAACATGGAACCTTTTTTGTCCCTCTTCACCCCTTGTCCCTAGTTCTTAACACACTGCTGGGCGCTTTATTGGGTGCAGAAAATACTGATGGATTTCCTATGTTAGCATAGCAATCTACTTGATTTTCTAGAAAAGTAATTATTTAGGTTACTGGTTTTTATGTCTTCCAAAATACAGAAGACATAAATCTGAATTTCACCTACAGCAATGAAATAATACTCTTGTTTGTGTACAATGGAGACAGACTCCATTCCCAGATATTGAATCAATAAGTCATCAAGAGGTTGTTAGGGTAAACCTGTCTTCTTGCAAAGTATTATTGGTAGCTCACAATAATGAACATGTAATTCATAAATAGGGGGAATAAATAGATTGAAGCATATTTATACAATACAATGTAATACAACAATGAAGACGCATGAATTAGCTCCAAGTACATATAAACATGGCTGAGTCTTTAAAACACAACAGTGAGTAAAATGTAAAAGTACTAATAAGATGCACTCTATAAGATATCATTTATATAAATTGTAAAACATACTCTAAAATATGTGTTGTTTATGAGAACATGCATATGTAAAAATCACACATAGTTATTAAAAGTATTAAAAGATGATTGGGAGTATACAGAGCAATTTCTTGATATTAAGTACATTTAGCAAGAAAGGAAAATGAGATGTACAGGGAGGGATTTTAAAGTCTATTTATAGCATGTAATCTATTTTTTAAAATGTGAAACAAATATATGAAATGTTATTGTTTGTTAAATGATCTGTTTATTCTCTGTTTGAGTACAGGGGCATCTGTTATACTATTTTCTCTATTCCTGGATGTTTAAAATGGTCCATACTTGAAAAAGTAGGTGGAGCATACATATATGTTAATTAATATAACCATATATATACATATCTGTTTATATATGTACATATAGAAATTAATACAAGTAAACACATACATATAATAAAAGTACCTTAAGCTGAATTAAAAACATAAACAATGCACAAAATTCTTGTTACACGAAAGTAGGGAGCAGAGTGTTCCTGAAGACTTGATTCATTTAAAATGGGCAATATCAAAAAATTAAAAAAGAAGTGGCTCACATAGGACCTTATGAAAGGAGTACAATTGCTAGAATTCACAAAAACTCTTTCCTAAAGCAAATGCAGACAATATGTTTTTAAAGTGTTACAAGTACTGTGTCAAATACTGTTCCCTAAATGAACAGTGAATCTTTGGGACATGTGACTGGGAAACAAACAATGTTGATATATATCCTAGATTGACTGGTGCATTTAACCATATCGGTTTACTCTGCCTGGGTGAACCCAAAAGTCCCCAACAGAAATTATCTCATTGTAGCTTTATGGTCTCGCCCTGTTGTAGAGTATGTGGAAATCATTAAATTATACATATTTTTTTAATACATTCTATGTTTAAATTATGTCCAGATATAATTTCTTTCTGAAAAGAAGTCCAGCCTTCATTTCCTGCTTGCACTGAGCCTAGAAATCAACCACAAGTGAAAGCTTAGCATCTTCTCAGATCTTTCCTGAGTACATGTCTTGGCTTGGCCATGTGCATGGCTTTCTAAATTCCCCATTTTATACAGACACTTTTGAATATCCTAATTTCCCAAAGAAACTCTCTCTCTCTCCACTTTTTCCCCCAGGCTTTAAGAGTCTACTGTATGTCTCAACCACAATCTTTTGCCAGGTAACTGCAAGGGTTTTTTTGTTGCCTTTTTTTTTTTGCCTTATAATGTTTTTGAGCAATGTCTGCTGTTTTTCTGTCCTGAGTTCTGAATAAGGCAAACAGAGACAAGCACCATATATCAATCTTTTGGACAGATAAGAACAGTTATATGCAATAATTTGCATATAAGTGTGCTCTGTTTTTTCTGGAAACATGGACGAGGGTCCCACACTGTGAATATGGGCTGTGGTCATTAAGACTGCTGCTGAGATGAGAAGAGGGTGGGGCCAGGGCAAGAAAAAAATGTCACAAAGCTTTCCTACTATTTTTAAGTTACCTTTTTTGATTTAGAATTTGCTTGCTTGTTGTAAATCTTTGACTGTTTTCCAGAATTCTGACAAAGTTGCTGTTTGATTTTCAATATTTCTGTGGAGGTGTGTGCTTGGAGCTGCATACTCTCATCATCAAGTTACCTATTTACAGGTTTTTGATTAACCATGTTTTATAAATAACAGAGAGGTCACTCGCCTTAATTCCTTATACATATTAAACAAGGGTTACAGACAGAATCCAGGTCTATCTGACTCTAAAGCTAAAATATTTTTTATCCATAAACTCCCCTCCTACCATTTTGTTTCATCTATGAATGCATTTTTTAATTTTTCACTCAACAAAAATTTATAGATTGAATTTTTACCATATGTCAGGCAATCTAGTAGTGTTGATGATATGAGGTTGTCCAAGGCTTGGTCTTTATCCTCAAGAAATATACACTCTTCCTTAGGGTGCTGTGCTTACTTTTGTAAATAAGCAATTATGCTACAGTGTACTTACAATAAGGTAAAGACAAGACACTATGGTTGAAAGGCTTTCCTTAGCTTGTTTTTTAATCATGAAAATAGCAGTCACATACAATAGCAAACTATAAGAAAGAGAAAACACATAAGTGTGTGACTGTGTACATACAAGGGTCTATGAATATAAACAGTGTGAGTAAAAACTAATATATCATTTTTATTTTCTTTGACTTTGTTTCACACCTAATTTCAAACTTACCAAATATTTTAGTACTCAGGGATAACATTTCTCATGATTACAATATTAAAAGGATTAAGGAAGTTTTGATCATCAAAAAGCGTGGCTAATAAACTGCCTTCTTTTATGAAATTTCTGTAAAATACTGAATAAGTTCATCTTGCTTATAGAATACCAGTGATTTTTGGCCTCTAGCATTGAGAACAATAAATTACATTAAAATAAAATGAAAAATTCTTCAACTACCAATAAAATAATATACATGCTTCTTGTAATTTGGTTCACATATTGACATACATCTGTGTAATTCACCCTTATTTTTATTTATAAATCATTCATACGTGGTATATCCATACTCATTATAAAAAGATATTCAGTAAAATCATATGCTGGCTGTGCCTTTTAAAAATGAATTTGGACCCTGAATTAACTTTTGCCTGATAGTTAAGTGCAGGGAAATGCTCCTGTACAAAACAAAGACTGAAGTAGTCTATAATTTAAATTGGCATATTGATGAGCTCTGTAGATGGATTTGATTCATAGTGAATGAGAATAAAATTATGTATGCAAATATAACATTGCAGGTGTTGCATTTCCTGATGAGAATATATTATAGGAAAGCAAGGTTAGCCATAGAGTGTAGGATACACCTGTTTTGCATCAAGGTTTTATGTTTCCTCCTGTGAAAATATTCATGTAGAATCAGGGACCTAACCTCTCTATGTGCATCAAACTGATTTTAAGAGCAGCTTAGAGAGAAGGAGGATTGGATACCACAAGATTCTCCAAGTGGCAGAGTACTGCCTTTGAAACAACAGAACCCTACATTTGCCACCAAGAAGCTCAGCTCTGGGTCATATTTCTGCTATGTTCCAGCCACGTGACTTTGCAAGTGAACTAAATCCTATGATCTGCATCTGGAGAGTCGGGGAACCAATAACCGCCTCTCTGGATTGTAATAAACATGAAATGAGACCTATGGCAAAGTGCTTTCTAAGTGGCAAATCATACAAACACGAAAGATAGTTGCAAGAAGTAAGTTTTTAGGACTGAACTTAAGTGTAATTTTAATTCCATGTTCAGAAAAGCATTTTTTTTTATTAAGATTATGATAGATTACAACCTTGTGATATTTCAGTTGTACATTATTGTTAGTAATGTTGTGGGTACACCACTTCATCCTTTGTGCCCTCCCCCCACCCCCCCTTTTCCCTGGTAACCACTGATCGGTTCTCCATGTCTATATGTTAACTTCCACCTATAAGTGGGGTCATATAGAGTTCGTCTTTCTCTGTCTGGCTTATTTTGCTTAACATAATACCCTCAAGGTTCATCCATGTTGATGCGAATGGAACAATTTGGTCCTTTTTTATGGCTGAGTAGTATTCCATTGTGTATATATACTGTATCTTCTTTATCCACTCGTCAGTTTCTAGGCATTTAGGTTGGTTCCACGTCTTGGCTATTGTAAATAATGCTGCGATGAACATAGGGGTGCATGGGATTCTTGGGATTGCTGATTTCAGGTTCTTAGGATAGATACCCAGTAGTGGGATAGCTGGGTCATAGGGTATTTCCATTTTTAACTTTTTGAGAAATCTCCATGCTGTTTTCCATAGTGGCTACACTAGTTTGCATTCCCACCAAAAGTGTATGAGGGTTCCTTTTTCTCCACAAACTCTCCAACATTTGTCACTTTTGGTTTTGGATATTTTTGCCAATCTAACGGGTGTAAGGTGATATCTTAGTGTAGTTTTGATTTGCATTTCCCTGATGTTTAGTGATGATGAACATCTTAGAAAAGCATTTTTAATTCTACGTTTACAAGGAGCATTTCTAGGATGGCAATTCCCCTTCTCTCAGATTCATTTATCCAAATCATTTCCATGATTCAAGGCCCTGTGTCCATATCTCACACTCCAGAAACTCTTTAACAGTTATTCCAGCAGACACTAACCTTGGAAATATGGGTGTATACATATTCATATATAATCCTAAAGCTTAGAGTTACATGGAAATGTAACAGTCTTCTTTACTTGGAAATTCGTTAGCAGCCTTCTCACCTGTCTGCAGGTTGCCACACAGTAAAGTTATTGGAAGATATTTTAACTACTGGAGAAAGAGTTTTTTCACTGCTTTATTTACGTATCATTTACAAACCATAAAATCCACCCATTTTTTGTACAGTTTGGCAAGTTTTTGGTAAACGTATATAGCCCTGCAGTCATCAGCACAATCAAGTCCTGGAACATGTCGATCACCCCAGAAAGTTTTCTCATGCCCCTTTCTAGCTACTCCCTGTATTTCCCACCCAACCCCTCAGCACCGGGCAACCACTATTCTTGTTTCTGTTACTACCGTTTTAACTTCTCTAGAATTTTCGTTATGTCTGATTTTAATTCAGTGTAATGATTATGACATTCATCTATGGTGTTTCCTGTATCTGTAGTCTGTTCTTTCTTATTGCAGAATGTATTCTATTGTATGGGTGCATCATATTTTGTTTGTTTATCCTTTCATCAGTTGATAGATATTTGCTACCCAACCCAGCCCCAGGTTTCGACTATTATGTCTAATAACATTCACACAAAGGTCTGTATATGAACATTTGTTTTATCTTAGGAATGCCTGGAAATGGCATTGCTAGGTTTTACCTTAAATGTCTGTTTAACATTTTAAGTAATTGACAAACTGTTTTCCTTAGTGATGTGCCATTTTGCATTCCCATGGTATGAGTTTGCTAGGTCTGCCCCAACCAAATACCATAACCGGGTGACTTAAACAACAGAAATTTATTTTCTCATAGTCTTGGTGGTTAGAAGTCCAAGATCAAGATGTTAGCAGGATTAATTTCTTCTGAGGCCTCTTTCCTTGGCTTGTAGATGGCAGTCTTTACCCTGCGGCTGCATATGGTCCTTCCTATGGGTATGTCTGTATCTTAATCTCTTATTTTTATGACACTAGTCCTCTCAGACTAGGACCCATCTATATGACCTCATTTTATCTTAATTAACTCCTTAAAGGCCCTATCACCAAACACAGTCACATTTTGAGGTACTCGGGGTTAAGGCTTCAACATATGGATTTTGGGGGGACACAATTCAGCCCACACACCCACCAGCAATGTATGAAAATTTCAGTTGCCCCACATTCTTATTAACACTTGATATTGTCAGTCTTTGGAATTTTTGCAATTTTCCTAAGTGTTTAGCTATATCTTATAGTGGTTTTAATTTTCATCTCCCTAATGACAAAATAATGTAGAGTATATTTTAATGTGCTTAGTGTCCTTTCTATATCTTCTTTTGAGTAGCCTATTCAAATATTTGTCCATTTATATTAATAGGTTGTTAGTCTTCTGCTTATTTAGCTATAAGAATTTTTTATGCATTCTGGATGCAAGTCCTTTGCCAGATATATATTTTCCAAATGTTTTCTTCCAATCTATAACTGCCTTTCGATTTTATTAAGGGTATTTTTCAAAAGCCATAGTATTTCACGTTTGATTAAATCCAATTTATAATTTTTTTGGTATGGTTTGTACTTTTTGAGTCTTACTTAAGAAATCTTTCCCTAACCCAAGAATACAAATATTTTCTTTTTTTTTAATGTGTGGTGTGAGGAAATAATCAATGATCATTTTATTCCATATAGAATTCCATTGTCTCAGTACTATTTATTTATTTTTCCTCATTTTATTACTTTGGCATTTTTGCTGAAAATCAATTGGCCATATATATGTAGGTCAATTTCTGGATGCTCACATCTCTGTTCCATTGTTCTCTCATAAATCTGGTAGTTTAAGACTTTCAATTTTGTTTTTTTCTAAAAAAATTGTTTTGGTTATTATGTCATTTTCTTATGAACTTTAGAATTAATGTCTTTAAAAATCCTTGTGGGATTTTAGATTATCTTTAAGGTGTGACTTTTACAGCAGACAACCTTTAGTCAGCTGCTGTTCTGATTAGCTTTTGGATAATCTTGTCATCTTTGTCTCCAGCCACGGTGTAGCCCTTTCTTCCTATATTTTGCTCCTCACATCATTTGGAAATCCAAAGGGGTGTGTGTGTGTGTGTGTGTATGTCTTATGTCTGTGATGGTCATTAGAAATACTGTATATCAAAGGCAAAATTTGATACCTGGCCCTTAGTAATTACTCAATCGATATATATATATATTTTTCTTGTACCTGCTGTTGGTTGAGCCAGGTGACCAGGCGATAATAGGAGACATGACAGCTAAAATGCATGTGCCATTGTCACATACTGAGAAAACAATATGAATGATATTCCCTGGCGTGGGATGAGAAGACTAATTGGGAGAGTAAATGAGTGAGGAGTCAGAGAAACGTTTAGGAACAAGGATTGGGTTCCACAGTAATTTCTGCAGTAGCAAAATCACTGAAATTGCCAATACACCAACCTGGAATCCAGTCTACATCTCCCACTTGCTAACTGTGAAATCTTAGATGAGTGTAACTACCTTTTACCCCATAAATCAGATATGCCGATAATATATAGTCATAGGGTGAGTTTTTATTTTACCAGTAAGTGAAATTTGGCAATGGTTGGCTTAGTAAGATACATGATAAATGTTAATTGAATCAGAAATGACTGAGTGCCTCAATCACTTGCTTTTGAGGAAATAAATTCTTCCTTGCAAGACTTGATTTATATTCATGGCCAATCCAATCACAAGTCCATCATTTTCATCTCCAAGATACCTCTCAAAGGTACCCTTTCCTCTCTCCATTCACTAATCCTGTCCTTGTCCAATGTAGCATCATTTCCTGTATGAAATCTCCAATGTATTCTGTGTCCTGATTCTATTTTAACCATTTGAACTATTTCTCACAAAGAAGTTAGAGTGAGTTCTTCCTCCTTGTTTTCTTCCCTCTGTTCCTCTCTCCTTCCTGCCTTCCCTCACTCCCTCTCCTCTTTCCTTCGTTCCTTTGTTCCTAAAACATCTATTTAATCATGTCACTCCCTTACTTCTCACTGCACTTACACTAAAATAGAGACTCTCTGAGGGTCCTTCATGTCCTGCAAGATCTGGTCCCCAGTGTCAATTTTCACTTCCTGTCATTCTTCCCTAAATGGGCATTCTTTTAGTTCTTTCATAGGCTTGGTACCTACTTATCCCTCAGTGTCTCCCCAATGTATCTTTAGTCTGAAAGACACCTCTTTAAGGAATCATTTTCTGTCTGTCCTTCTAACCATATTCCCCTTTTGTCACTCACTGTTTTTCTCTTTCACTGCATCCTGTGTTTCCTTTTGAGCCTATGACCTAACCTGTAATCCTTTGTGTATTTTTTGGGCTACTTGTTCATTGTTTGCTTCTTTCATTAGACTGAAACTCTGAAAGGTTAGGGACACTGCTTCCTTCATCAAGGTACACTCAACATCTGGTATGTTACCTGTTAAATTCAAGAGGGATGACCTCTAATGTTGATTCTTACGACTGGATTTAGAGTCAGCAAAAACAGAGTTATAAAGAGGCTGCAAATTTTAGTTGTCCAAGTTTGCATACATAACTTCAAGTAAAATTTATTGACTGTTAACTTTTGATTTTGAAAAAGCACTGTCTGAAGAAATGTTAAAAGTACAAGAAAAAAAATATATTCTTCACCACTTGCAAACACATGAGGAGTAACTATTTATTTAACTGTTGTGCTCAAATTATTGCCTTGATTTTCCTCTTTTTGTGGTGAGGCTCCAGGTATGGTTATCTAATATGATGGCAGGAAAGACTTCCAGTGTGTACCAGCAGTACCCCACCAGTGAAGTCCCGTTTTCTCTATCTAAGGGTTCTTGCCTTGGTAGAATCACAGCTATTTCAGGAGGTTATTTTCTTCCATGAACTTAGTTGGGAATTCTCCTAAAATGAGATCACATACAAAACACTTCCTAGAGAGCGGCTCCATACTACCTTTGATAAATTATTTCCTTCAAATTTATCTCCCCCAGTGCCTTGGCCTTCTAGTCCTCGTTACCTTTTTTTTAATACAAATTTCAACTTTCAGCCCCACAAACAATTAGCATCACCAAACTGACTCCTTCTTCTTTCTTTTCCTCCTTTTGCCAAGCAAACTTGAACGTATAACGACAGGCATTCATGTTATCTCCACACAGGGTTTAGCTACAGCAGGAACATATGGAATTTGGGGCCTCAGAGAATAACTCTTTTTATTATTTTGGAATATTTGAAAGCAGACAGAAAAACAAACACAGCTTTGGTGAAGCAGTCACCACAGAAACAATTGCTGTTCTCATTTACCTATTTTTATAGAGTATATTTTAGTTACATTCAAAGATACATATATTTATGGTGGGACATGGATTTGCATTTATTTTCACAGATGGCGTAGGAAAATTTCTCCATTATCTCCTGGTGTTAGTCACTGGATGAGTAAAACGTGCTCATATTTAATGATTTAAGTGAAAAATAATAAAAGTTGAGTTCTCAGTATTCCTCCAAATATTAATAAATCTCTTTGCATGTAACAGATCGTCTCCTTCTGGGAAATATGTTTGGGTTTATGCGAAGGTTTTAACTTATGAAGAAGTTCACACTAAGACAAAATAACTTTTAATAAGTAAGAAAAACTCCTGAAATGGGGGTAGGGGTATTCACTTCATGTAAAATGTTAGTTCTTTTTGTGTGGTAAGTTAAGTTTATGGATGATACTCAATGGAATTCACTTGATTTAGGAATATCCAGTACTGTCTTACCCAGCCACTCTCATCCTCATGAGATCCTTGGGGAAGAGACATGGAAAGAAAACATCAAATCAAAATAGTACTTTATTAGTTGGGCTTCTTCCCAAAACTCTCATGTGGAGCTCTAGTAGATTGATTTGGAGGATCTGGCTTATTATATATAAGTCTAAGCCCAATTTTGTTGGATATTAGCAGCCTCTGGTTTGTACCAGGGGCAGGAGACCAAAGATAGGAATGCCAACATATGGAGTAGAAAGGCCTCTGACACAAACAGGGCAAGCTATTGTTTTTTCATTATCCTCCAACCTCACTGATGGAAGAGCAAGACCTAGTAACAAATGTGGCCCCACCAGAACTCTAGAAAGAGACTTAGTCAGTTTCCTTGGGATGGATATAAGAATAAGTGGAGAGGGGGAACAGACCTTAATGCCATACTTCTCACTAAGCCCTCTTCTTTGAATCCTCAAAATGTCAAATATACTGAAGGTTCAAGCACCATTTTTTTTGTTATTGTTTCTGTTGTTTGTTTTGTTTTGTTTTAGGGAGAGAAATAGGGTATTGTTAAACACTGTACTTGCACTAGACTCAAGTGATTATTCTCTGTTCCATTATAGAACAGAACTGGTGCTACAGAGGACTTTTCCCGCAAAGTAGAAGTACAATATATTACCCCAAAGAGCTGTTTGGGGGAACAAACCATAACCTATTCATTGATCGGGGAGATCAAACTTCCATCTCAGCATCTCAGTAAGACACAAATGTGTTCTCACTACATCATCAAGGTGCCTGAACATGTGCTGAGAAACCTTCCTCGCTGGCTTGAATGCCTTCAGCTGGGAAATGAATACTGACAGTAGTTATTCTGGGAACTGATTAATTAAATCTCTTTCCTGGCAGTTCCATTAATATCAACACAACATGGCAGAGATATTGACATAGTGAGAAAACATTGCTTTCAACAATAGGGCTTTGTTGACAAAACAGTGAAATGTCTAGACCATTAGCAACAATTCAGGAATCCATCTTCTCCATCAATCTCATTTAGCTTGCACATAACACACACACACACATGCTTAAAATGTGTAGCAGTTAGGTAGAGAAATTGAAGTAGAATTATCATTAAATATGAATGCTGGATGGGTTAGAAACACACTAGACCAACTGTTTCTCTCGCTCTCACTCCACACAAACACACACATACACGTACAATTGCGGGGGGAGGGGGCGCAGTGGATATTCAATAATATCATCTGGTGTTGACAGATAATATTATTTAATGTATCAACTAACAGAAAATATAATTTACTGATTGTCTACTATGTGCCTGATACTTCACAAATATTATCTTACGTCTTCACAGAAGCTTTTGGGTTGAGTTTTATTGCTGATATTTTGCAGCAGAGCAAACTGTGGCTAAAGAAGTTAAGGGAACTTACTATAAGTCATACAGCTTGTATAGAAGCAGAGTGGAGATTTAACTTCGAATCAGTCTTCTTACAAAGTCTTTACCCTTTGCACGCTGGAGTCCTCCCTTAATTCTTGACCCCAGAGAAAACTGCAGTCCTCTCTTTCAGTTCCCTTCCATGCCTGGGCATTTGTGATTCTGAAAAATTAAATGATATGATTCATGCAATATTGGCATTTAACTCCACCGGAGGTCCTGCCTCATTGCTTATGTGACTATCTCCACTGCAAAGACTATTGGCTTCTGAGGGGACTTTGTCTGACTCACTTATGCTCTCAGACCTTGCTGTAGTACCATCTAATACTATATTACATGTGGAATGAGTGGAAATAACTGTTTCCAAAGGAATTGCATAAAGACAAAATTAGAAGGGTACAAAAAAGTCCAGTATTATCCATGCTTAAAATAATCTGTACATTTACGAGGCAGTCCGTTTGCTAACCCTGGTCCCTGAAGTTGCCTAGAAACCACCATCTTAATGACTTGTAGATTTTTCCCTCAAATAGCATGTCGTGCATGGGTCCATGCTTCCATTCCTTCCTTCCCTTCCTTCCTTCCTTCTTTCCTTACCTTTTATGTGCAAGTATCCAGGAGTCAACTGCTCAAAAATCTCACAAGAAATGGACAATTCTGTTATGGTTTGATCAGTAGAAAGTTAGAGACATTTGTAGGATACAAGAAGAACATAGGAGACTTATGCTGTTTTGGGAGCTCAGGAAAGACTCTGTGGAGAAGGTAATTAGTGAACTGAGTCTTGAAACATAGGAAATACTCAGACAGAGTTAATAGAATGCTGTTAAGTGTTTTGTCTTTCAAGAAGAGAGGAGAACATATTTGAAGGCTTTTTAAAAATGTTATTTAAAAACCAGTTTCACTCAGGAGTTACAGATTCATGGACTAAGACATGATGGATAGGAATCTGTACAAATTTGCTCCAGCTTGGTTTCTTTTTCCAGCCATGCACTTGAATGAGAAGGGCACATATAAGGTGTGAAAAGGTGTATTTGAACCTGCCAGAGTTCAAGCACAAGATTACAGTGTTAATTCCCACTGTTCAAGCCTGGAGAACTTGAAAATAAACTCTTTATCAGGGAAAACCCCAGCATGGGAACAAGGGGCATGATACATTCACTGAGATTGGCCACCCTGTATGGTCTTGGCAGGCCTGGGTTTGAATACCATCTGTGTCATTCATTGGTTGTAAGGCCTTAAGCAAGTTATTTAATCTCTCTGAGCCTTAGTCTCCTCACTTATAAATTGATGATTATGAGCTGACCAGCAATATTTATGTATCCAATGAGTAGTCTACACAGAAATTGAAACATGATGAGGTACACCTGAAATTTATATAATGTTATAAACCAGTGTTACTTCATTAAAAAAAAAATAATGCAACTCAAAAAAAAAGACTTACTGGAATGAAGAAAAGAACTAAAGGTATTATTTAAGTGGTGAAACTTAATTATCAAAGTTCAGCATTCATTTTGACAAGTGGATCTTTTTCAAATAAATGTAATCAGCATTTAAAAGCAAAAAAATATTCAGTGAGATGACATATGTAGAATGCTTTACATAGGGTCCCGCATTTTATATTGAAGAAATAGTTCTATTATTATAATAGTAATGCTAACTATTATTATTGATTATATCTGTTGCTCTCAATGCTAGGTACAAGTCAAAATGACTTTAGGGCTTTTGTAAAAATTCAAATGCCTATGTTTCTTACTAGAACCCACTTGATCGCAGTATCTGCGGAAGGCGTTTGGACATTTCTGTTTTAAAATTTACCATAGACAATTTGTATGTGGAACTAGGATACTACTAGAGTTGTAACAATGACCTTCTCTGTTACCCGGGGGCTGTGAAAGACTGTGTGGCCAACAGCAGACACACTGACTGCAGTTGCCAGAAATAGTGAAAAATAGAGCTCACTGGTGTTCCCCAAATTCTTTCCTAAATTATTTTTTTCCTCCCTTAAACCTGATTGAGAAAAGGATAGAAAACAGTTATATGTTTATAACTATTATTTTTGAGCCCTTCCTATGTGCCAGAAATATACAAAATACTTTGCATAAATATATCATTCTTTTTACACAGCAACCCAACACATTATTCCTCATGGCCACCATATTGTAGATGAGGAAAATAAAAATAAAAGGTGTCAATATACTTTTCTAAGGTCACCCAGCTATTGAGTGTAGAGTGTAGAGTAGCAGGCTTTTTACCACTAGACTATGCTGCCTTCTTGTGCTGCAAACTGATGTGATTGCATCCAAACCTAAACACATTTTATGTTATACTTTGTCTATGTGGCTATAGCTGGTATAAATTAGTAGTGCTGAAATATCAGGGAAAAAAAAATCCCCAAGTTTCACCTCCTTGAATGGTCTCTGAAGTCAGATTCAATTGGATTATTATTTGGCACCCAAACAATAGAGTTGCACCCAGTTTAAATTCTTGTACCCGGAGTGGAGCCATCCGCTTCTAAAACATCCCTATGCTTCTACAGTCATTTCTCTATTAAACCCATTATGTAAGCATTCTTGCATGTGCTGTTCCATTCCACTGTGCTGCTTCTGTGTGGATTACAGGTGCTGTATCACTGTGACTGAATCCTAATTGACTTCCACGGTAAATATTAAAGGGAAGTGGCAAACGCGACCAGTTGTCCGTTCAATATGACACGAAATGGCTAACGCCTGTGTGTAATGAGGGAAAACTCCTCTGAGCTTCACCTCTCGCTTTGTGGGGGAAAGGAGGTGAATTCTCAAGTGATTGCTGACAAGTCTATGGCAAATGTGTGCACCGAGTGAGAACTCGAAATAAGAAGCCCCGTATCAAGTCGTTAAACATCAAGTCTGATGAATTATTCATTTAATGGCTTCAAAGTTGGACTTGGGAAAATGTAAATAAAACACACAGAGAACTTTCTCCTCTCTGAAAACGATTTTACAGTCATGAACTAAATGCAAGGAGCACTCAAAGTGTTGAACTGCATTGTATATTTTATGTAAATTGAGAGTATTGAACAAATCCCCCATTTGGTACAAAAGAGAGAAAGAAAATATACCTCTCCCGATGATCAATGCCTCTGAGAAAATGAATTATCTTTATTTTCTCCATTATCTTTTATTGCCATTTTATATACTCTATAAAATATCGACCCGCAAGGTATTCAAATGAAATGTGATGTAATTTTTCTGATTCACGAGCCTTTTTTATACCCTTCAGGCATGACTGCGACCTTCTCTACATCCCTGAATTTGCCTCCTAGCTAGACTCGGCCCTGGTAAAAGAAAGTGGTCTAGTGATGGAGTGGATTATATTAAAGCAAATGTAGTCTTTGGAGTCCAAAGGGCTGGGTTCCACCCCCAAGTCTGCAATTAATGTGTGGCTTTGGATATGTTAATTATGATAGCTAACTCAGAGTATTGTAAAGCTGAAGAGATAGAATACACTTCCTTCAAGTACATGGCAGGATCACGAGTAATAGTTAATCAAATGGACTCTGATGAAACTCTTTCAGTGACTGGGTCCACGCAAACCTCCTTGAATCCACAATAAGAGCTTTTTCCAAAGCCAAATATTCATTCACCACATATTTTTACATACTATGTAAGGCAAGACAGAGGAAGTCACCATTCCAGAAATTAATCCGTAAGAGGGCAGCAACCCAAAACTCTATTGAAAGCCAACACATACCCAGAGATCATATCAAATGCCAAGTCCTCAATGAAACTACTCTGATCTAACTCAGAAGTACAATAGAGTCGAGTCCATGATGAAGTTTCCACTGAGAGCAGCAAAATTAAAATAATACATAAATACATATGTACATATTCTTTTTAAAAGACACAAATTTAGGTGTTAATCTAAGTTCCCTGAAATCAGAGCCTGATACAGAAGGCTTGCAGGCTGGTAGTTTTTTTTTTTTTTTTTTTAAAGATTTTATTTTTTTCCTTTTTCTCCCCAAAGCCCCCCGGTACATAGTTGTGTATTCTTCGTTGTGGGTTCTTCTAGTTGTGGCATGCGGGACGCTGCCTCAGCGTGGTCTGATGAGCAGTGCCATGTCCGCGCCCAGGATTCGAACCAACGAAACACTGGGCCGCCTGCAGCGGAGCGCGCGAACTTAACCACTCGGCCACGGGGCCAGCCCCCAGGCTGGTAGTTTTTTTGAGAATTCATTCCAGAGTACAGGAATGAGTAACCTAGGAATACGACTAAGAAAGAAGGAAAAACGATAACGTGTATTATTGACTGTTGCTCTGTGTCACTAATACTTGGTCTCGACTTCTGAGTGCCTGGTACAATGGCTCACAAAACTGACTGCTTGTCACAAAAAGAAAAGCGTCTATCCGTGGCTGTCTATCCTGCATTGTTCAAGAGAGTCCCAAGGCTTTAACTGCCATACATTGCTGGGTTGCACCTGTAAGAACGTCATTAGAGTTCCTTTGGGTATCTCATATGGTGGTATCAAGGAAGTCCTTGGGCAGGAATAAATAATTCTTTAGTATTGGTCTAAAACAAAGTTGTACCTGAGTAAAGCTGAAGGAGCTTGTATAGAATCAGTTGCCCCAACAGCGGCCAGAGTAAGAAGTGTCTTGTACAGTTCATTTTCCAATCTCAGATTGGCTTGCATCCTTCACTAAGTTCAGTCCAGAGAGAACCCTTCAGGGTGTCCAGTCTCTGCAAAGACTCATTATGGAGGTTTAGCAGAAGAATTTACTAACTCCACTGCTATGGTTGGTGCAGAGGACAGTAATTGAAATTCATCACCTGTCTACTCCAGCACTCATTTTGTATTTCCCTCACCTCTGACCAGCACTCCTGCTCTAGCATGCTTGTCTAGGGATGTGGGACTCGGACTCTTTATCCCCAAGGAGGAGTCGGAGCCATTGATTGCCTTGCCTTTATTGAGCTTTGGTTCCTATAATTTCTTTTTCATCAATATTGCAAAGCATGGCAGCACCAAAAGACAATCCAGTGACATGACTGGGGTTCATCCTAATCAGGGACAGTTACCCATGCCAGGATAGTAACTCTTTTTTGCCTTCTGGGTCATTGGCAGTATTCCAAGGTGATTAGGCAGTACTATTAGCTTCAAATTCAGGATAAAACATATTGTTTCCTCTAATGGAAGCAATCCCCTCCCCCTAGCCCAGACTAGGAACCATTCATATAGGTTTGCCTAAGGTCATGGGGATGAAAGGCATACTTTCATATTTCCCCTAATTAGGTCAAATTAGTAAAATTAGGTCAAATAGAATAAAGGTGAAAAGAATTGTTCTTGATTCTACAATCTTGTTCCTGTACTTACGCCTTCTAGCTGTTGTGGATGTAAGACCATATAAGAGCTGTTGACTCAGCAAATATCTCACATACTGGAGTGTTGAATCTAAACCCTGCAGGGATTTGTCTTTGAGCTGCTTGGCTGAACCTTCAGTGGACTAGTCCATTCTTCTCTGAGGTTGTCTACTTTTATTGGATGAGGTGTATGATAAGACAATGGGTCATATTCACAGGTCTATTGAGCGTTTGCTGCCATAAAATTGGCCCCTTGGTCTGAGGAAATGTACAAAATATCATACAAACAAATCAGGAATTCTACAAGTATTTGGATAGTGCAGGGCACTATCCACAGGCACTGCAAGTAGAAGAGGCAAGTTTTGTCTGCAGAATCAGTGCATCTTCAGTATAGGTTTCCAATGTAGTTAACCTGCCATCAAGTGGTTGGTGGTCCATCTAAGAAAGTGTTCCTTTTAGAAGGTGCAGTCTTGGGCTCTGCTGCTTGTATGTTAGGCATTGAGTGCTCAGAGTAGCCAGATCATATTTATTGGGAAGGAGCCCATGATATTTGAAGGAGCCCATTTTAGCCTTCATCTTTGCCACAATGGCTATTCCATTTGTGGGCCATTGCAGTAACACTGGTGCGGCGGAAGAAAAATACTAGCTGATCTGCACAGGATGAGACAATCGTTAGTCAGCTGAGTGCCTTCTCTTCAGTGGCTGCTCTCTGGTGGGCATTAACGTGAGACAAGAACATTTTCACGTTTGGTGCTGCCTCCTCTTAGTCCAGTCACATGCTTCTTTCCCAGATTTCCTTGCCCTGATCTTTCAGTCTGGCTCCTTCTGGGTCTTTTATTAAAAGGTGAAGCATCCTCCTAGGGGTCCCTGTATGTCCTCACCTCAGGCCACTTAGGCCTGCACATATAGTCGATGACTGGGCATACTGTGTGAAGCTCCATTCACCGGAAGGATTTTCACCACTGTCCTTTGGGAACACCTGGGGTGGTCCTTGGTAAGGCAGTAGTCTACTTAAGGCTTGCGCTAACTTATCACACTGACCCTTTTGTGAACCAGGACCAAGAGCTTTCGTCCTCCATCAGATGGTCATAAAAACAAACTAAGATTTGTTTGTTAAGGAAGTGTGAGTTGAGGGACAGACAGTTGGTAAGGCACGAGCAGGTGATATGGGAGACTGGGCCACACGTACGTCTAATTTATACATGCCTTCTGAACCAGTCTGGCCCCACCTAGAGATAGGATGCCCTGGTGGATTGCTACTGCACCAGCCTGACCTCATGACAAGGTGCGAAGGGCAGCTCTGACCATGTAGACACTTCATGTCCCCCATTTACAAGCTCTCCGTCTTTACAAGGGCCCGTTGGCATGACAGGAGCGTCTTTTTAGATTTCACGGAGTTCTCGGCTACAGACGGTGTGTCTTTTCTGTAGGTCCTAGGAGTCTCAGCTGAGATCTCCTTTTGGGGCTTTCTGCAACCAGTCTTAGGCAGCCTGGATAGCTCTAGTATTGAATGTGCTGGGTCATGTGGCAGCACAGCTTGCCCACCATCTGGACCTGCTGGAAAGCTCTTTCTTGCTCCAGGCCCTACTCAAAATTGGCAAGATTCTAGGTTGTGCAGCCCTGAGTGCTGAGTGAGCTTATACTGGTTTCTTGTGCCTTGGTGTCAGAGGAGCCCTGAGGCGGGAGGCAAGAGACAGGAGACAAGGATCCTGGGGAGGTGCTGCTACGCTTCTCCAGCACAGTAGTTGCCACAGCAGTGCCTGGACGGAGAGGCGGGGCCAAGGAGATATGAAGGAGTATACAAGAGGTGTCCACTAAAAGGTGATAATGAATCTGTATCTTTATCCAACTGAACTATTTCTATCCTAAAATTAATGCCTTTCCAAGTTTCTCATATTAAAATGTCCTTTCATTTTTATTGCTTTTTGAAAAGGGTAAAATATAAAAACATTGCCAAGCATATACCAATTCTTTTTCTCATTTCATTGACACACATACGTGCACACACATGCAAACATACACACATCTACAAAGTTCAGAATGAAAAATAATGTATATGAGGGCACATACGGTTACATAGGGCAATCTCAGATTTCAGTCTCCAAATTTGTTGATTAGGTGACCTTGCTTACGTTAAAAAATATTTCTAGGGGGCCAGCCCAGTGGCATAGTGGTTAAGTTCACAAGCTCCGCTTCAGCAGCCGGGGGTTCATGGGTTTGAATCCCAGGCATGGATCTAATACTGCTTGTCAAGCCACATTGCTGGCATTCCACGTAAAATAGATGAAGATTGGCACAGATGTTAGTTCAGCAACAATCTTCCTCACACACACACACACACACACTATATATATATGTTTCTGGGGCCAGCCCCAGGGGCTTAGTGTTTAAGTTTGGCGCACAGCACTTCCGCAACCTGGGTTCAGTTCCCGGGCACAGACCTACACCACTGGTCAGTGGTCAAGCTATGGTGGCAGCCCACACACAAAACAGAGGAAGATTGGCAACAGATGTTAGCTCAGGGCAAATCTTCTTCAGCAAAAAAAGAAAAAGAAAATTCTGACCTTTAATTTCCTTATATGCAAAACACAGATGATTAAACTTATATTCATGTTTTACTCCAATGGTTACCTTGGAGCACACACAGGCATACATACACTCCAGAAAGAACACAGAACTCTTTGGGAAATTCATGGATCTACTGAAATTCAATGTAAAATTGTATGTGCACTGTGTACAAGTACATATATGATTTTTTTCCTAGGCCTTAGTTTTAATGACAATAACAGAAACCACTCAGTTTATTTCAGTACATTTCCTTCTTTTTTTCTCTTCATTCACTAATTTACCCACCTTCTGGAACTCACTGAGAGGTTTCTGTCGGAGGACTGTAAACTTAAATCCTTGTCTTGCTTTACCTTACTACAGAATTTTCTGTATATTCAATCTTGTTTCCTATATTTTTCATTTTTTTTGTTTTATTTTTGCTATCAGTCATATCTCTTACCAATAGAAAGGTCAGTGTCTCAAAAGAAAATGATGAATTTTCAATGGGAGAAAAAATGTTTAACTGTGCTGTATTTTTATGAGATGAAGGCAGCCATTGGGTCTGAGCAAAGGATAAAGGTTTAAGAAGTATCATTTCCTTGCCTCTGGGTGTGAAATACCTCAGGAAGGCAAAGTTGACTCAAAACTTTTAAAATTCCATGGCAGTTACAGTTTGCAAAATTATCTTTCAGCCGTTTCATCTGAAACAATAATCAGACTTCCAAGAATAGGTTTCATAGGTTAGTCTTCATGGCAACATAGAATACTGCAGATGAAAAATGTATTTTGCAGCACAATCAAAATGATAATTTTTTCAATATGCCTCTTGAAGCAGCCTTTGCCACAGAAGACAAGAGCATACACAAACTGTATTGTGCCAAACGTCTATTAGTCATGATCGTATCAGGGAACAGAACTCATTCTTCCAGGCATTTATAGTATTTGTTCTCCCTGTATTCCTATATGTCCATGTCCTTGTTGGATCCCAATGGGGCATCCAAATCTATGCGATGGAACGATAGCGTGGTAATTTAATTATTTTAATACAATATTTGACTTTGCCTTGCTAATTTCTTTAAGTAGTTAAATAGAGTAGAGAAGGTCTAAGAATTGATTTAGATTTTCTCTGAGAACAACATCTAGTTTAGAGTTAGAAACCTCAGGATGTTATAGTCTTGAGCAAGATAGCTCAATATTAGGCTCAGTTTTCTCATCCATTACATTAGGTAATCACATCTCCTTCAGAGTGTTGTTTTGGTCCTTTTTTTTGGAGGTTTGAGTGAGACAATATATGTAAAGCAATTAGCACAGGATCTGGCTTGTTAAAAAACATCATTAACTGGCTATTATTATTTAAAGATGTTATTGCCGTCACCAAAAATTATACTACTTTTATACCTCTCTTTATTAAAAGCAAATGGATATTTTCAAGATTTGTCATTGAAGCTTGAATTAATCACGAGACAATGCTAAAGGGTATTTCTTACAAGAAGTACAATCAGCATGGCGAAGGAACTAGATTTTACTCCTAGTCATAAAAAGCTGATGGGGG
This sequence comes from Equus quagga, assembly GCF_021613505.1. Taxonomy (NCBI): domain Eukaryota; kingdom Metazoa; phylum Chordata; class Mammalia; order Perissodactyla; family Equidae; genus Equus; species Equus quagga. Next base: position 58,006,018 of record NC_060279.1, read on the forward strand.
TAAGAGTCTAGTTTGGACAATGGATATGATTAATATGAACAAAGACTTGAAGGTTCTTGTGTGGAACAGAGAGGAAATTTAAATGGTGTTTCCAGATGGCAGAATTTGGATCTACAATTACAGAGAGTAGAATATCAGTTCTGTGTATGAAATGGGCTCTGCCAATGCAGTTGTCTAGCAATGCAAATTATACAAGGAGCCAAGTCAGGCATTCCTTTGTGTATTTCACGCGGGTCTACAGTACCTTTGACCTTGGGAGAATGGATCCATTCCAGACAACCAGTTGATGAGGAGAGAGGGGAAGCAATATTTGTTTTCTCCCCATCGGCATACTCTTTTGAGGTCTACTGCAAGGGAGAGAATAAAAGAATTTTTATTTGTTTTTGTGTATAATTTTCTGCTTGGTAGCTGTCAAGAACAATCATTCTACACTTCCGAGGGTTTGGGTATTCATTCAGTCATTCACCATCATTTGTTCTGTGTCCCAGGCTTGTCCCTGGATACATAAAGGTGAGTCAAACATGGACCTTGTTCCTGAACTTAGCCAGGAGGGAGAGATGGAGATGAAAATCATAATTGCAACACAGTGAGTGCCATGTGCTGTGCAAAACAAAAACAGCTACCCATGCTGGCACTTGGGATTAATTCAGGAGAGATACCAAAGAGGAGGTGTTCTCAATACAGTGTGCTAAATGATGCACAGGTTTTCTACCATGGCAAAAGTGGCATCCATCAAAAATGGATTGATAAAGCAAAACTAGAGAAACGTGAAGGAAAAACCGGAGTGCTCATGGGGCAGCAAGTAGTTTGGTAGCTGTGGAGCAAGGAGGCTGTATGGAGAAATAGTGGGAGATTAACCTATGAAGCAAGGCTGGGTCCAGCACGGGAAAGGCCTGGAAAGCCAAAACGAACAGCTTGAACTATACCACATGCTTTGAGAGCCTGACATTTTACTCTGGAAGTGCAGAGATCGATTGGGTAGGTCAAGAAGGCTGGGGAAAAATTTGGAGCATGTTGAAATGTTAGAGGTAACAGATGATGGGGTGGTGGCCATGGCAGTAGGGTAAGGAACCAATACGGAATGGGATCCCTGATTATTATGCTCTATTTGCTAAAAGGTGACACCCCAGCTTTCATGGGAGAAATAATGGACTTCCAATGAGAAGGAATCAGCACAACCTAGGGCGTTGTCACTAACTCACCATGTTACTGGGACCTAGATGGTCTCCCATGATCCTTTTGCTCTCTTATTCTCGAACTCTATTTTTCTGACATAGGATGTTATTACTTAATAAACATTTACTGTATCTTTTCTTTGCTCCCTGAATTTAAGAGATTAATGCAAAAGCCTCTTTTGACTATATGACTTAAAATTGTATGTCATTTTGATCTTTTTACCATGTCTAATTTAACCTTTTCTATTAGATTCATTAAGCCACTTTTATCTTTAAAGGATATATTTTGATTCTCTCTCTGACCCTTCTTAAATGGCTGTTAAAAAGTGTCTTTCTTGACTCTAATTAATAAACTGCAATGATTCAATTAAAATATATTTCAAAACAAAAACTTGGACCATTTTCAAAGCAAAAGCCTGCTGTACACAATTTCAGACCTCCATGAGGAAATAGCAACTGATGTGCTGACATAGTACATGCATATTTACTTTTGTTATCCCCCAAAACGCATTGTTACTATGGTAACACATGTAGTGCCGCTGCTACCAAGAAACAGAAGTTCTTGGTGGCTATAAGGAAAAAAAAAAAAAGAGGAAGAAACAGAGAAAAAAATAATCAATGGGAATTACTATAAATGCAAAGCCATTTTCATATAGCACCATATAAAAGGCTGCAAATTATCTCAGGAAAATGTAGGGAAGGGAGACACCCAGCAAGGAAATGCTTCAATTCAGCTCACTATTCCTGCTTGTCCCTTTATCAGAGAAGAAATAGTGCAAAGAACTCTGCTGGTCATCTGTCAAATTGTTTGAGCAGCTTCTTTACTGTTCACTTTACGCTCCATGAGGAAAGAGACCTTGAATGTTTTGCTCAACATTGTATGACCTGGTACAATACCCGATACAATAAACTTTAGAAAAAAGTTGTCAAATGAATGAGTAAATAAATGAAATCAAGTTTCAGCCAAGGTCTACAAAACAAATAGTTAAAGGAGACTCTTTTGGAGTAAGAAGAGCAAGACTTCCTAAATTTTAATGTATATTAAAAATAATATGAGAGTGCTGGCCAAGTGGCGTAGTGGTTAATTTCACATGCTCCGCTTCTGCAGTACGAGGTTTGCAGGTTCGAATCCCGGATGCAGACCTAGCCCCTCCCATAAAGCCACGCTGTGGTGATATCTCACATAAAGTCGAGGAAGATGGGCACAGACGTTAGCTCAGCGCCAATCTTCCTCAAGCAAAAAGAGGAAGATTGGCAACAGCTGTTAGCTCAGGGCCAATCTGCCTCACAAAAAAAAAAATAATAATAATAACATACGGAGTTAATGAAATGCAAAATCTTCGTCTGAATCTAAATTATTTTGATTCAGTAAATCTAAGATGGGCCTCAGGATGTTTTAGCATAGGTTTAACATGTGTTCTAGTGTTTGCAAAATTGCAAAGTAAGAATTTATTGTTGGGCATATTGGAATATTCTAAGTCGTAAGTAGAAAGATCAAAAAGGACCTTAATTTCTGATGTTCCTGTTCCCTAGATTCCAAATAAAGAAGAAATTGAGTTTTTTTAAAAAAAGAAATACACTTGAAGCTTTGTTGTATCTTGCATTAATTAAAATGGCTGGAAAATGACAACAATGAAAAGCCTATAGGCAGCTGTTGCTCTGCTTGCAAAGCAATTTGTTATTTTGCATCAAACTCTGCTCTAAATGTGATCAGGGTTAAAGGTTCTGCATCTTGATCAGCTGCCAGACAAATTGGTACAATCTCTTCTTCATGGACTTGACTGAGGCCCTGTTTCCTCTGACTCTTCTTTTTCTATTCTCCTGTCTCCTCTCTTCTTTTCCTCTTCCCGCCATCGGCCTTGAAGATGCTGAACCACTATTTCCTGGTTTGGCCTATCTTGGTCTTGAGCACTTCCCACTGGTCAGACACAGTGCTAATGCAGTCAATGACCTCATCAAATGAACAAACCCAAAGATTAAAATGGATGTGCCAATTTAAAAGAGGTCAAGCAGCAAGAGGGGATTAAGTGTGAATAGGAAGCATATGGTGACTGCATTTCTAAGAGACTAGTACTTCCAAAATGCAGGGCTGTCAACACAATGACTATATTGTTGTTTTTAAAAAATAGATATCTATAAAGAATTATCAATGTAAAGCTCATTAAAAATATAAAGCACTTTAAATAGCTAATTATTTTAAAATGAAAAGCAGACATTTGAAAATTTAAGGAACAATAGATTGACAAGCAAATTTCCAGAGTCATTTGATTTCAAGGTGTATATGTTTAATAAATGTTCTCTCCCTCACTATGTGCCAAGGTTGTACTAGTTGCTTTCACACATCTATTTGCATGTAGTCCTAATAACTCAGAGGCAAAATCAGTGAACTGTAACCAACTATATTTCAGATGAAGAAACAAAGGTTCAGAGTGGATACACTACTTCCCAAGGTTAAAGTTACACCATTGGTTGAGTTATCACTCAAATCTAGCCATCATTAGATCATATCCCCTCTCTCAAAGAGTAGCTAGACATAATAGGATAAGAACGGCTAGAGAGATTAATAGTGACTAGAGAATATGGTAAAGACTCATGATTGATTGACTTGACCCAGACTTTGAAAGATGTATTCCAGTGTTGAAGAAGTTTGAAGATCACGATCAGATATGAAAACGAGGACATTCAGAGACTGTTGTTTGAATTCTCTAGACTCTGGCCAGAGAGTAAGATGCTAGTTGAAGGATTGGAGTTGGGTTGGGAAAGGTACTAGGCTGAGACAAAGGCTTTCAGAAAAATGTTATTCTTGAACAGCTTTTGAGAGAAAAATATAAATTTAATAATAATGATAACAAGAATAGCAAGAGAGCTAATATAGGTTTATATTTCTTGACTCACCTGTGTGTTCATCCATTTATTTGTCCATTAATTTGACAGGGGTTTGTCCAGAGCTTACCCTATGTCAAAACAGTTGGGATATTCAGGGCTGGATGGGGGCACAGTGCGGGAGGACCACTGAGGGTAGTGCTATAGGTCTTTGCAGGGAACTATGGTGACAGAAAAAACAGGTATCTACTTGATTCCGGGGGCAGACAGGACTTCCTTCTGATTGAGCTCAAACTTGAAAGAACAGTAGGAACTGGCTGGATAAACAAGGGATGGATGCAGGGAGGGTGTACCAAGGCAAGGAAGAAGTGAATATAAATAAACACCGCAGAAATAAATATAAAACACATCCAGATGCCCGGGAACTCCAAGGGGTTGAGTTGAATGAAACATGAAGCTAGAAATGTATTTGGGGTCATGCTGAGGAACATTTATTCTATCCTGTAAACAACGGGAAGCAAGCTGGGGAGAAAACTGATCAGATATACAGAGTAGGAAGATGACTCAGGGTTCAGTGTGGAAAACGGTTATTAGAGTCTGGGAAGGTCGGTGGGAAAGTGTTGGTGGTTGTGATGGGGTTGGAGATGAGGAGGAAGAATGAATTTTCATTTCTCCTATAGATACTTTTAAAATGTTTATTTCCTTATTGTCATATTTAAGCGTAAAATAAAATTTTTTTGGGGGGGGGGTGCCCAAATTAAAAATACTGTTTGGTCTTCTTCCCCAAAATGGTGCAATGTGCTTTGTTTGTTGAATGAAATAGAGTGGATCATTGCACACCATTCCCACCCCAATTAAATTAGATTTTTTTCCTGCTTCTGCTTCTGGAAAGACGTTTCTTTTCCACATGGCCTGGAGGGAACTGGCCCTGCGTGAAGAGGCGAGGTGACTCTGGCCTCCAGAGAGGCGGGATCTTTGACCTTGAGGCTGCCACAGCCTTTGAATGACTGCCAAGATGCTGCTGCAGTCCCCTAGAGAGAGTCAGCAGGGCCTGAGAAAGATGAGGAGGGATTCTTAATATGGTCAGAAATATTTATCAGGGCAGAAACTGAGTGTTTAGAAGCCATTGCAATGAAAATGAAACTGGAGCAGTCAGGGTAGAGATGGCTAACATTTTATTGAGGACTTTAGTACAGGACAGGCACTTCAGAGAGACTTCCTTATTTTGTTCTGACAATTCTGTGAAATGCTCTATCAGTCAGGGTCCAAGCAGGAAATACTTAGGATGCTCAAATCAGAGGAATTTGAGGAGAGATAAATCAAGGCACTGTTTACAAAGGTGCGCCTAAGATGTAGGGAAACCAAAAGACGGAGTGCAGCGTCCCTAGACTAGTACAATTGAGCTCTGTTACTACCACTAGGGCTGAAAGAGCAAGGAGAGGAAACAGGAACTGAACCAGCACACAAAGGGGAGGCTGCAGAGAACCACATAATGGGAGCCGAGACCAGAGTGGAGACATGAAGATGCTTGCATTAACCCTGCAAGAGCCAGAGCCAGTGGTACTAGCACTGTATCAGTCAGGGTTCTCAAGAAAAACAGAACCCATAGGATAAATAAATTAAGAGATTTCTTATAAGAAATTGGTTCATGCAATTGTGGGGGCTGGAAAGACTAAAATGTGTAGGGCAGGCTGGCAGGCAGGAATCTCAGGCATGATTTCTACATGTATCTTGAGCAGAAAATTCCTTCTTCTCCAAGAAACCTCAATTTTTGTTTTTAAGGTCTTCAACTGATTAGATGAGGCCCACCCATATTATGGAGGTTAATCTCCTTTCCGTAAATTAACTGAATGTATGTTGGTCATATCTACAAAATACCTTCATAGCAACATCTAGACTAATGTTGGACCAAACAACTAGACACTGTAACCTAGCCAAATTGACAGACAAAATTTAACCACCACAAATATTCAGCTTCTCTGTCTTTCTTCCCTTTGGTCTCTTTCCAATACTTCATATTATTCAAATCCTACCATAAACCAGAGGTTAAGGGAGCCTCTTGACTTAATCTGGAAAGGCTAGCCTCCTTAGGATACACAGCCTCACTGCTTCCTCTCTATCACCACTGACATCCACAAATACATACATAGGAAATATTTTTAAAATGATATTTGTCATTTATAACTCTTTAGAGAACTCTCATCATTTTGATTTTTCACACATTTTCACAACAGGTGCTATGAATAGATCTATTTGGCAAAGTTATAGATTCAATGGGGACGTAAATAACTTGCTACAGTTCATAACTTGCTGGAGCTACAAAGCTAGTGAACAGCAGATTTAAGATTCGATCGCATGTCTTCTAGCAATCTGCCACATGCCATTCACTCTATTACAAATCTTCAAACTTTGTAGTGCACATGAATCCAGGGTATCAGTAAACTAGAGCTGTCTTAGCATCACCCGAGGACATTTGGAATCATCTTGATTGGGGTGTGGCCTCAAAATCAGAAGTTCTAATTCTGTATTTCAATAATGTCTCTTATCAATGGATTTATCTGAGAAGGAAATGTGAAACAGTTTTTGACATTTACAATTAATTTAGATAAGTCATTACATTTCTCTACAATAAAGTGGCATACATGTGTGTACAGGGACCAAATAAAGAGTTTGCTTTAGAGAAAGGTGTTTTCTTTCTTAGTGTGATTATCGGTAGCTGCTGTCTCAGCTATTTCAGACTTCACTTTGTTTTTCCAGAAAGTGTCTGTGTCTACTGCCGAACAGCAACATGTTTGCTAGCAGACAGAAACTCAACATCCAAATTCTGTTGCTTGTATCTGAATAGGGATGGTAATTGCTCCAAGGTTTTATATTTCTTTGTTTGCTTTGTTTTGTTTTAAAAGACAAGCCATGCTGATTTTCTTTCCTCTCTGGAATTTCCTTATTAGCTCATCAGCCTTATTTTGCACAAATTGCGAGTGGCGTTTGCTGCTGTCTAATTGCTTGATATCTTCTTGGCACAGTGAGGGTAGAATGGGCTAAATGTTTGGGACGCTGATTTCCAGGGTATAAACCAGTTATTTCCTAACTGCTTTTCGATCAGGAGTGGCCACAGTTATCCTGTAAAGGACACAGTAGATATTTATGGGCTTTGTCACATTTCCGTACTGTCAGTTTAGTACTTAAAGAGCCATAGACGATGTGGAAATAAATGGGCCTGGCTTTGTTACAAAAGAAGTTTATTTATGAATATTGGAATTTGAATTTCAGATAATTAATCCTCTTGTTTTTCAAGAATTTCAAAATATAAAAACCATTCTTAGCTCACAGGCTACACTAAAATAAGGGTGTGTCAAATTTGGTCCCTGGGACTGTAGTTTGCTGACCTCTGCTTTAGGGAAATCCTTTTGTGAGACCCAAAAGGACATTTCCTAGCGGAGATGGATTTCACATTCATGACACTGCTTTTTAAATTTTTCTAAAAAACAGATTTACTGGTGCTGGCCCAGTGGAGTAGTGATTAAGTTCACGTGCTTTGCTTCTGCAGCCTGGGTTTCACCAGCTCGGATCCTGGGCGCTGACCTATGCACCGCTTATCAAGCCATGCTGTGTTAGGTGTCCCACAGATAAAGTAGAGGAAGACAGGCACGGATGTTAGCCCAGGGCCAGTCTTCCTCAAGTAAAGAAATAAATAAAAATAAAATAAAATAATAAAAACAGATTGACTGAGGTATAATTGATAATAAAAAATCCTACACATATTTAATGTATACAGTTTGAAAAATACACTGCTTTTGAAGAAGATTAGAAGGATAGGAACTGACATTTATCATGCACTTACTCTGTTGACTGTTTTATGTGTTTCCTTAGTCAGTTTTCCCAGATAACTGAGGACACCAAAGCAGCTCTCCTGGCCAGGTCATCTCTCTGGATTTCACTGCAAATCTAAGCGTGCCAGTTAAATGAAGAGCCTGCTGCACAAGCCTGTGGGAAGCACCTTAATCTGCTTTCACAACACGCCAGAGTTGACTTTGGGATCTAGAGGAATCTTGGTCATGACTTTTATTCTTAATGAATAATGAACAGGGATGTTCATGCCAATGTAAATAGTTACAAGAAAGTTATATACTTTATTTTCAAGTATTTCAAAAAGCAAAGCCCTAAAATAGTGGTTCTCAACCTTAGCTAAATAATGGTATCACCTAGAGAGACTATAAAATCCCTAACAACAAAGCCACAACCCAAAACAATTAAATGAAAATCTTTAGACGTAGGATTCAGATATAAATAGTTTTGAAAAAACTGTCTAAGATACTCAAAGGCAAGGTTGAGAATTGCTGTTCGAAACAAGGGTGCTATGTTCGAAAGTACAGAATTGTAGCTGGAAAGTATATATAGATTATAGGAAGTAAAAGCAGGTTGTTTTGTGTGTGTGTATAAAGATTCAAATATCCAGGACTGTCTGTGTTTTCCAATGCAAAACAATTTCACCTCGTACTCTAATCTTCTACTTTTTTTTTTTTTTAAAGATTTTATTTTTTCCTTTTTCTCCCCAAAGCCCCCCGGTACATAGTTGTGTATTCTTCGTTGTGGGTTCTTCTAGTTGTGGCATGTGGGACGCTGCCTCAGCGTGGTCTGATGAGCAGTGCCATGTCCGTGCCCAGGATTCGAACTGACGAAACACTGGGCCGCCTGCAGTGGAGCGCACGAACTTAACCACTCGGCCACGGGGCCAGCCCCTCTAATCTTTTACTTTTAAAAAATCCCTACAAGCTGTCCTCATAGCTACTAACCAACCCCTCCAGAAATTCTTGCCAAACACACAGCTCTTTATCTAGAAAATCGGGGAATGAAAAGGGATTTTCAATTCAAGTACATATATATACTACATATATATATATAGTATATATATGCACACATATATTGTGTGTGTGTGTGTGAGAGACAGGAATATTGGCCTGAACGAACATCTGTGGCAACCTTCCTCTATTTTGTATGTGGGACACTGCCACAGCATGGCTTGATGAACTGTATGTAGGTCTGTCCCTGGGATCTGAACCTGTGAACCCCAGGTTGCTGAAGAAGAGTGCATCAACTTAACCACTACGATGCTGGGCTGGCCTACCAAAAATATATTTTTATATTATATATGTCTGCCTGTCTGCCTATCTATCTACCTACCTACCTACCTACCTATATAGCTATCTAACAAAAGAAAAAAGAAGGAAAGCTTCGCTCTTGATTTGTGTATAAATCAGTACTATCAGATTCTTGAATAAGAAGATGCCTTAGCCAAATCGATCAGTAGGCAGACATTGTTCTTTTATCCAATGCTACAGTGTTTGGTCAGAAAGTGGGTAATGTTGTGGTCAGATCTGTGCTAGAGAAGGAATGTTATTGACTTGTGAGCAGGATGGATTCAAGGCGAGTGAGGTCAAAGGCAGAGCAGTGGTTAGGAGGTAATTACGATCGTGTACATGGGAACGGGCGAGGGATAATTCAGTGAGACTTGGTAACGCACTAAATGTGAAAGATGGGCTGGAAATTCCTAGGCCCCTTGAAAACGTTCCAACTTGAAATTTTGAGGCATACAGTTCAATTCTGTGATGTATACCACAATGGCCTCTGCAGGCTATGGTTTTGTTGACAACAATTAAATATCTAAACACTGACAGGCCAAGGGAAAGTGTTTCTTTAATAATTCAGTGACCAAATTAAATAACCTGGCCCTAAATGAATTAGAATTAGTGCTCAAACTTACTTTAGAAAATGTTTGGACTCTCCAATTTCAGTAGATTTTTAAGATGATTCATTTAGTCTACTGTAGAATGCAAGGACATTGATGTGAATTCTAAGAATCAGTCTGGAAGACAGCAAACAATTGTCCTGAAAAGAACCATTTTAAATATAAAATATCCTTTATCTTTAAACTCAATCTTTTCAATAGATGTGCATTGATTAATCTTTTTATTACTATTTTTATTTTGGAAAGCAATTTTTAAAAATGTTTTCTAATATTTGAATGGAAAAACAAAGCAAGTTTATTTTCTGAGATTTTGAAATATACAAAGTTATAAGCAGAAAAAAACATTTAATAGCAAACTTGCCTATAGGAAATATCACATTTTTCTGTTTTTCCATCTATTCTTTTTTTCTGTGTATATGTATATACCCACAGAATTTGGAAATAACTGTACCTTCTTAATGGTAGGTTCTAACAGTTGGGTCTTATATTTCTGTCTCATGACATGTTCTACTGGCTAAATGTCTAGGATAATACTGGATGATAATTGGCTCCCATTGTCAGACTCTTTTTGAAAAGAACAATCTCTCATTTTCAGTATTTAACATGATCCAGATGAATTTCAGGATAAGTTTTGGATAATCTCTCTTTAGCAAAGTTAAAGTATCATGTTATCATGTTTTCTTCCATATTTTGAAATCTAAGTGTTCATCTGTTTCAAAGCGATATTTTTGAAATTCTTTAAATCTGGGGCTATATATTATCCTTTCCTAAGTTTTGTACATTTACATTTCCTCGGGTTTTTTTCAAGATATTTTAATAAGACTCGGATGTATGACTTTTATTATTTTTCTATTTTCTGATTGAGTGGTTCTCAAAGTATTGACCCTCGACCAGAAGCATCACTATCACTTAACATGTGTGAGGAATACAAACTCTTGAGGGCCCTCCTAGACCTACTAAAGTACAAAGTCTAGGCATACAGCCCACATTCTGTATGTTACCAAGCACTACAGGCGATTCATATGGCTGCTAAAGTTTGAGAACCAGTGTTTTAAATCTTTGTGAAGGTTTTTTGTTTGTTTTGTTTTGCTTTGTAATTTCCTTCTTCTTCTGTGCTCCAGGTTTTTGTTGTTGAAATTGCTGCTCTTTATTAACGTTATAAAGCTTCTCCTTTATTCCCCACTTTTAAGAATTTTTTATTGAGGCATGATCTGTATACAACAAAATGCACAGATTCTAAGCATAATTTGATGAGTTCGGCAATCAAATACTTCCATATAACTACCACTCAAATTAAAATTTAGAACATTTCCATCAATATCATCCTCCATTACAGTCACTTTCACTCTCACTTGTTTCTATGCCATGACTTTTTTTCCATCAGCAGAGGTTACGATTGTCTATCCTTCTACTTCATGTCAATGGAATCATGAACTCTTTTACTTCTAGCTTCTTTCATTTGTATGTGTTTGAGATTCTGTTTGTTCCCTTTTATTGGTGAGTAGTATTTTATTTGGTTAATGTACTAGAATTTTTTCTCCACTTTACAGTGGATAATCATCGTATTATTAATACAATGAAGCAGAATGCAATAAAAATTTTTGTAAAAGATTTTTGGTGGACATATGTTTTCATTTCTCATTGGTAAGAACCTTGGTTCTTAGCTAAATTGAAGATGTAAAAGGGAAGATGAGTGTTTATAAGTAAGTGCAAAACAGTTTTCCAAAGGTACCATACCGTTTCATACTCGCACAGCACTGCATCAAAGATCAATCTGCTCCACATGCATAGCAACATTTTGTATTGCTGATCTTTTTTGTCTTAGCAGTTTTAGTGGGCGTAAATGAGTAGCTCATTGTGAAATTTTATTGATTTTAAACATTGATTTTTTAATAATAAAGAAGTTTAAAACTCTTAATTTGTTTCTGAATTTTGTTTTATTTTGTTGTGCTGTTAATACCCAAATAGTTGTAGTCTTATATTTATACTTTTTTCAGGTTTATTTTAGTGAAAACAGTGATAATAGCCCATGCTTGCATACATATTTCTTGGAGCATGGGGCCAATTGATTTCCTCATAATTTTGTAGGTAAGAAATTCAAAGAAGGCATAGGGTGGTGGGTTTGTCTCCATTCCACTGGCATGAATTGAGGTAACTCAAATTTTTGAGGCTAGTTTGAATAGATCGACAGTGGGCATGAGTCTGAGTCTTGGGTTTTACTTTGGCTGGATCCCTGAGATCTCCTCCATTGGCCCCTTTATATGGTTAGTTTGGGCTTCTCAAAGCATGGTATACAGAGTAAGTAGAATTTTGACCTTCCCCAAGAAGAAAAATCAGAAGCTGCTAAGTCTTCTTAAGCTTTAAGAAGCTTAATTGGAATTGATATTTCCACTTCATCCCATTGGTTAAGACAGGTCTCATGCTTAGCCCAGAATCAAGGGGAGAAGATTACACAAGGACATGAATACCAGAATATGTGGTTCATTGGAGTCCACCAATGTAACAGACTACCAGAGTGTACATTATTAATACAAAACTGATATCACAGCAGAATTAAAATATGTTCAAAAATATCAGTCAACAAATAAAAAGAAATAAGAAATCGCATTATTACTAGTAGATAAAGTAGATTTAAAGAAAAAAAGACATTATATGGGGAAAAATCCTGTTTTATTTTGATAAACATGTTCACTGTAGCATTATTTACAAGAGCTAAGGCATGGAAACCACCTACGTGTCCACTGATGGATGAATGGATAAAGAAAATGCAGACTGCTATTCAGCCGTAAAAAAGAAGGAACTCTTGACATTTGTGACAACACAGATGGACCCTGAGGGCATTATGCTAAGTGAAATAAGTCACACAGAGAAATATAAATAGTGTAAAATCTACTGTATGATCACATACTCATGTGTGGAATCTAAACAAATTGAACTCGTAGATGCAGAGAACAGATTGAGGGTTGCTAGAGGCAGGGGATGAGGTGTGCAGGAAATGGGTGAAGGTGTTCAAAAGGTATAAACTCCCAGTTATAAATAAGCTCTGGGGATGTAATGTACAGCATGGTGACAAAGAAAAAGAAGAGAAAAAGAAAAAATATGTTAAATGGGACCAAAAAAGTCATTTTATATTGATAAACAGTTAACCGTTAAAAAAATACAACAGTATTTAAACTTTAAATGCCACTAACATAACAAACTCATATAAATCAAAACATGCTGACAACTTTAGAAGAAAGTGCTTAAAAATTCAAATATGGAAAACTTATTTATTTAGGACAAAGGAAGAATCAATCACTCCAGTAACAAAGTTGATTTAATAATAATCATATGTGGAGGATGAGAGATGATTTTCAAGGCCCAATATTTACTAACAAAAAGAATTTAGATATTCTCTTTGGGCTGTGTCAATATACATTTGGGTTCCGTCAATATCCAACTCATTTTAAGGTGAGCAGTTTATTTTCACTGACTCTCATCAAAATTTTGGTGTTTAATTGCACTCTCCTGTTATGAAGAATTTTATTGTTCCCATTGTCTACCAAGTTCATCATGAAGAAAAACATTCATACCTAAATAATTTGAAGCAGTTTTCAGGTTTCTCTTCACCAGAAGCACTGCACGATAAACTGCAAAATCCAAAGGGTAACAGTTAATGGCATGATATGTCCTTTTCTCACACGCTCTTGCGGTTTCTTGCTCCTTATGTTAGAGAGAACTCTAGTCTCCAAAAGATTAGGGAGAGTGGTGGTAATTGGGTGTGTGGGAAAAATGAATGGCCCTGGATAATCAGGAAGCAGAACCCTTGTAAGTGGAAACGGACTGTAGATTTCCAATGGGCAAAATCAGCTTTTGATGAAGAGTGTGTACTCAGTAACGATGTATGCTAATCTCTTTTATTCCTGCCCGGATCCACTATGTTTCCTCTAGGCTTTCCTGTGTTTTGGAAAGTAGAAAGTCTTGCTCCTGAAATGATTTGTTTGGTTTCTGTCTCCTTCTGGTTTTATAGGCCCTTCGAGGCAGACACTCTAATATATTCATGGTTCTCCACCTGATAGACAGGATTCAGTGCTTGGTATATTGGAGGCATACCATAAGTGTGTATTGTGCCATACGCCAGCTTTTCTCCTATCTTCTCCATCAAAAATGAAACTAAATAAGGTAAACAGAGCTCTACATCATATTACAATAGCAAAGGGTAGTTGAAAACAAGTTGATTAATAGCCAAAGATGTGAAAGCAGTTTCCAAATGAAAGGCAGTGAGTAACTAAAGCCACAAAAAGGATCAATGCCTTAGAGAATTACAGTGATAGGTTTGAAAATAAAGGAATCTTTAGCCAAAAAAGATCCTACAGGTGGAAAGATGTAAACATGAATATGAGGAGTAGGAAGCAGGGTCATGTTTGTGTGTATGTGACTTGTACAGCCAACACAGTGCTCCATGCTCAGTTTAATGCTCTGCTATCACTATCTTGAAATTCTTAACATTTTTTTTTTTTGTAAGGAAGATTAGCCCTGAGCTAACTACTGCCAGTCCTCCTCTTTTTTTTTTTTTGCTGAGGAAGCCTGGCCCTGAGCTAACATTGTGCCCATCTTCCTCTATTTTATATGTGGGATGCCTACCACAGCATGGCTTGCTAAGCAGTGCCATGTCCGCACCCGGGATCCGAACCGGCGAACCCCGGGCCACCGAGAAGCGGAACGCGCGCACTTAACCGCTGCGCTACCGGGCCGGCCCCTCTTAACACGTTTTGAACAAGAAACCTCACATTTTCATTTTTCACTGGGCTCTACCAATGATGTAGCTGGTCCTGGTAGAAAGGTTTTGTAGGATATGGAAGAATTCATTCTACTGTCCTTTATCTTCAGCAATTCTAAAGTAACATGGCCACCCTCTTTGATTTTAAATATATGGTATATATGTCTGTGTGTGTATATGTCTGGGTTTGCATACCTTCAAAGCAATATGTGCTCCTTCTATGAAATTGTTAAGAATTGAGAAACAGGGGCCGGCCCGGTGGCACAGCGGTTAAGTTTGCACGTTCCATTTCTTGGCGGCCCGGGTTCGCCAGTTCAGATCCTGGGTGCAGACATGGCACCACTTGGCAGAAGCCATGCTGTGGTGGGCGTCCCACGTATAAAGCAGAGGAAGATGGGCATGGATGTTAACTCAGGGCCAGTCTTCCTCAGCAAAAAAGAGGAGGATTGGCGGTAGTTAGCTCAGGGCTAAACTTCCTCAAAAAAAAAATAAATAAATAAATCCAGAAACATATAAAAAGCCCCCAAATTCTCAAAACTTCAACACGTAGGAGCTGATATTAACATTTTTAATATACTCATCATGTCTACTTCTATGTACTTTTCTCTAAGAAGTTAAAATAATTTACAAACTTGCACATAAACACAAACACATTTCAATCCTTTTTCTTTGGTCTTATACCCTCATCAAATTATTTTATAACATTATTTATAAATGACTAAATGATAATCTAATCATATGGGTATAATATTGTTTGACTTTCTCATTCACCATTTTTTAACTATTCTTTTGTTCTTATTGTTACCTTTTATCCCAGTTGTTAAGCTGAACTTTGAAAGCACCTGAGACTTAACAAAAACAAGAGAGAATAATGAAAATGGAAATTTTGCACAGAATTAAGGCACACTTTTTTCCCCTAAATTCTGAACGTAATATTCATGAAGTAGTGAATAATCTGCTTTTCACTAGATATTAGTAACATTATTTGATTGTTTTTAAAATGACATTAATGTCCATGTTACTCTAAGTGGCAATCTTAAACCAGGTCTCCGTAGGGTCATGTGAATCTCAAACCCACTTTTAACAGAATCCTCTAGGAAATTGCTTTAGTAACTATTTTATCATGTTATTTTGGAGGCCTGAATTTGTTTTCTTCCAAGGCCATCAGGAGGCAGTGGCAGGTTTATAAATAGAAATAACATGACAACTGCCTATTCACTGTGAAATATATTATGGGTACTGCACTTCATCATACAGCATTTCTAACATTTCACATGTTGGCCATTACAGAATGAAGTTACTTTTGGTTCTAAGGAATGGAATGTCAATCAAAGTCCAACAATTTTTTTTTGTTATTGATTTCATAATTGTTTACATCAATGTGAGATTTCAGTTGTACGTTATTTCTTGACTGTCACCACATAAGTGCTCCCGTTTAACCCCTGTGCCCACCCCCCATTCTCCTTCCCCTGGTAACCACTGAATTGTTTTCTTTGTCCATGGTTTTGTTCATATTCCACATATGAGTTAAATAATCTGGTGTTTGTCTATCTCAGTCTGGCTTATTTTGCTTAGCATAATTCCCTCCAGCTCCTTCCATGTTGTTGCAAATGGGATGAATTTGTCTTTTTTATGGCTGAGTAGTATTCCATTGTATACATATACCACATTTTCTTTATCCAATCATCAGTTGATGGGCATTTGGGTTGTTTCCATGTCTTGGCTATTGTGAATAGTGCTGCAACAATCATAGGGGTGCATATGTTACTTTGGATTGTTGATTTCAAGATGTTTGTGTAGATACCCAGTAGTGGGACAGCTGGGGGGTCGTGTGGTAGTTCTATTTTTAGTTATTTGAGGAATCTGCATACTGTTTTCCATAGGGGCTGCACAAGTTTTCATTCCCACCAGCAGTGGCTGAGGGTTCCCTTTTCTCCACACCCTCTCGAACATTGGTTATTTTTGTCAGTGATTATAGCCATTTTAACAGGTGTAAGGTGGTATCCTAGTGTAGTTTTGATTTGCCTTTCCCTGATGACTAGTGATGTTGAACATCTTATTGGCGATCTGTATATCTTCTCTGGAAAGATGTCTGTTCATATCCTGTGCCCATGTTCGATCGGGTTGTTTGTTTTTTATTGTTCAGTTCTGTAAGTTTCTTATATATTATGGAGATTAACCCTTTTTCAGATATATGATTTACAAATATTTTCTCCCAATTGATGGGCTGTCTCCTTGGTTTGATTCTAGTTTCTTTTGCCTTGCGGAAGCTCTGTAGACTGATGAACTCCCACTTGTTTATTTTTTCTTTGGTTTCCCTTGTCTGACAAGACATGGTATTCGAAAAGATCCTTTTGAGTTTGATGTCAAACAATATGCTATCTATATTATCTTCCAGGAGTTTTATGGTTTCAGGACTTATCTTCCAGTCTTTGATCCATTTTGAGTTTATTTTTGTGGAATGATAATGGTCTACCTTCATTCTTTTGCATGTGGCTGTCCAGTTTTCCCAACACCACTTATTGAAGAGACTATCTTTTCTCCATTGTATGTTCTAGGCAACTTTGTTGAAGATCAGCTATCTGTAGATGTGCAGTTTTATTTCTGGGCTTTCAGTTCTGTTACATTGATGTTTGCGCCTGTTTTTGTACCAGTACCATGCTGTATTCATCACTATGGCTTTGTAGTACATTTTGAAGTCAGGCATTGTGATATCTCCAGCTTTGTTCTTTTTCTCAGGAGTGCCTTAGCAATTCAGGGTCTTTGGTTGCCCCATATGAATTTTAGTATTCTGTGTTCTGATACTGTGAAGAATGTCACTGGGATTCTGCTTGGGATTGTGTTGAATCTGTAGATTGCTTTGGGTAGTATGGACATTTTAACTATATTTATTCTTCCAATCCATGTTCATGGAATCTCTTTCCTTCTCTTTATATCATTATCAATTTCTTTCAGTAATGTCTTATAGTTTTCATTGTATGAGTCCTTCACTTCCTTGGTTAAGTTTATTCCTAGATACTTTATTTTTTTAGTTGTGAGTGTAAATGGAATTGTGTTCTTGAGTTCTCTTACTGTAAATTCATTATTGTAGTAGAGAAAAGCAACTGATTTTTGTAAGCTGATTTTGTAGCGTGCAACTTTACTGCAGTTGTTAATTATTTCTATTAATCTTCCAATGGATTTTTTGGAGTTTTCTGTATATAAGATCATGTCATCTGCAAACAGCAAGAGTTTCACTTCTTCACTCCCTACTTGCCTTCATTTTATTTCTTCCTCTTACCTAATTGTTCTGACCAAAACCTCCAGTACTCTGTTGAATAAGAGTGGTGATAGTGGGCATCCTTGTCTTGTTCTTGTTCTCAGGGGGATGGTGTTCACTTTTTGCTTGTTGAGTGTGATGTTGGCTGTGGGTTTGTCAGATATGGCCCTTATTATGTTGAGCTAGTTTCCTTCCACCTCCATTTTGTTAAGAATTTTTATCATAAATAGCTGTTGGATCTTGTCAAATGCTTTCTCTGCATCTATTGAGATAATCATGTGGTTTTTATTCCTCAATTTGTTGATGTGGTGTATCACATTTATTGATTTGAGGATGTTGAACCATCCCTGTGTCCCTGGTATAAATCTCACTTGATCATGATGTATGATCCTTTTGATGTATTGCTGAATTTGGGTTGCCAAAATTTTGTTGAGAATTTTTGCATCTATGTTCATCAGAGATTTGGGCTGTAGTTCTCCTTTTTCATGCTGTCCTTGTCAGGCTTTGGTATTGGGGAAATGGTGGCCTTGTAGAATGTGTTAGGGAGTGTTCCAACTTCCCTAATTTTTGGGATAGCTTGAGAAGGATAGGTATTAAGTCCTCTCTGAAAGTTTGGTAGAATTCCCCAGGAAAGCTGTCTGGTCCTGGGGTTTTATTCTTCGGGATGCTTTTGATAGCTGTTTCAATCTCATTCCTTGTGATTGATTTATTCAGATTGTCTGTTTCTTCTTGACTCAGCTTTGGGAGGTTGTGAGAGTCTAACAATTTATCCATTTCCTCTAGCTTATCCATTTATTGTTTGTTAAGGTGTGCCTGCATTGCAATGAATTTCCCTCAAGATGGCTTTTGCTGCATCCCATATGAGTTAGTATGGTATGTTATCATTTTCATTTGTCTCCAGATATTTTTTTATTTCTCCTTTAATTTTTTCAGTGATCCCTTGCATGTTCAATAGTATGTTGTTTAGTCTCCACAACTTTTTCCCTTTGTTACCTTTTTTCTTGTAATCAATTTCGAGCTTTATAGCATTGTGATCAGAAAGATGCTTGTTATTATTTAAATTTTCTTAAATTTATAGAGGCTTGCCTTGTTTTGCAACATATGGTCTATCCTTGAGAATGTTCCATGTGCACTTGAGAAGACTGTGTATTCTGCTGTTTTTGGATGGAGTGTTCTATATATATTTATTAAGTTCAACTGGTTTAGCTTTTCATTTAATTTCACTGTTTCCTTGTTGATTTTCTGTCAGGATGATCTATCCATTGATGTGAGTGGAGTGTTGAGGTCCCCTACTATTATTGTCTTATTATTAATATCTTCTTTTAGGGTGGTTAATAGTTGCTTTATGAACTTTGGTGCTCCTGTGTCGGGTGCATAGACATTTATAAGTGTTAGTTCTTCTTGATGGAATGTCCCTTTGATCATTATATAGTGCCCCTCTTTGTTTCTCTTTACCAGCCTTATCTTGAAGTCTACTTTGTCTGATACAAGCATTGCAATACCTGCTCTATTTTGTTTGCCATTAGCTTGGAGTATCGTCTTCCATCCCTTCACTCTGAGCCTATGTTTCTCATTGGAGCTGAGATGTGTTTCCTAGAGGCACCATATGAGGTTTGCTTAAACGTCACCAACTTCTCTCAAGGCTAATGTCTTAATTAACTATAATACATTATCAAAACTGAGACATTAAAAATGGAAGAATACCATGAACTACACCACAGAAATTACTCCAAATTCACTCATTTTTACATGTACTTTTGTGCCTGTGTATGAAATTTTATCACATGATTAGATTTGTGTAAACACCACTTAAACCCACATAACATTTTACTTTAGGGGAGAGTTATAGCTTGTACCTAGGAATTAATTCAGTTATGTGCAAGCCAAGCATGGAAATAAATCAGAGATAACCTTGCAAGTCTGGAGTGAGCTTGAATAGGCTGAACAGGTTTGATCTCAGGCATCCACAAAGAAGAGGATATACAGAGATGAGTCAAACAAAATCCTTTGAGAAGAAATGAGAGGGTCTCAGGAAAATTGTAATCAAGCAATGAGTCAAAGGAGACAGAAGCAGGATTCAAAGCTGGGTGCTAATCCAAGGGGCAGGATTTTGTAGAATGTTGTTGATGATAGTGCAACCACAAGAGTCTTAAGACATTGTCAAAATGGAGGTGAATTTTTTTATGGCTTTTCTTTCTAGTTACCATGCACAATGAATCTGAATAGGGCAGGCTCAAAGGAGTAGAGCTGTGCTGGGCAATTTTGATTCCACATATATTATACAATTGATAGAAAATGTGTTCCAAAACCTCCTATAAGAAAAATGGCATCATTCCTCTGTTACAGAGTTCAATCTCCTATATATATTCACACAAGCTACTTGATGAATGTACTGCACCTGGTTCTGCCAAGGAGTTGCTGGGCCTTGATTCTATGTTACCAATGGTCAGGGAGGGTGAGTTGGAGAATGGTGGATTGCCAATGACCATAAACTGCTCTTCAATGAAAATATTAAGTCTATATGCATTGCAGGCATGAACATTTGTAGAAATTATCCAGAGACTTTAGATGAAAAAACAAAACCAAAACCAAAAGAACCCCCACAAACTTGTTGAACTTACTTTTGTGCTGTCAGCATCTGGAATACTTTCCCTTCAACTTCAACTTGAACTGGTTGAGTCAAACATCAATACATTTATTTAATGTCCAATCCCCAACCATAGTTTATAGTCCTAAAACAGAAGCTTCTCTAGGATATGCATCATGTGTTAGTCATTTTATTCATTTTTGATTATTTGGAACATGCTGACTTGACACACAGTTGATGTTCAATAAATGTAGGCTAAACTGAACAAGACTGACATGTATTGAATATCAATAAGTGTCAGAACTGTGCTAAATACTTCAGGTATTTATTCCCATCAATAGCAATTGAGACATGCATTTTACTGAAAAGGTAAAGTCCATGGCAGTAGATCAACATAGTAAGACCACACAACTACTTAATTAGAGAACTAGAATTTTATCTGAAGTTTCCATAGCAATCAGTTTTTCCCCCAATCATTGAAAGAGCCATTTTGTGGTCTATTTGACTTGATTACTTTTATGTAATGAAACCTAAAACATGGAGGAAACTATTATCTTTTAAAAAATGGAGTATAAATACTCTAAAGTAAGAATTTATTTGAGCTGAAAATTCCAAAGTATATTGATGCAAAAAGTAACTTGGAATTCAGGAATAATAAGGGATAATCTGCCAAGAGACATTTTAAAGAAGAACAACAAATATTTGAGTCTGTATGAGGCAGGATAACAGAAGAGAGCTGGTATTTGTTAGAAAGATGCACAGAACTACTTAGAAAGTAAAAAGCTTCCAACTTCCGACATAGTGAAGAGAGATAAGCACGGAACCATTGCAAAGTCATCCTTTTACCTCTACAGAATGCTCTGGCTGATCTGTGTTCTTCATTCCTCCCTCCCGGTTTCCCTTAAAAAAATGTACCTGTAGTCCAGCTTACCATGATTTGGTTTTACAGTCTCATCTTGGAAAACGGAGAGAGAGAGAAAAAAGTAGATAAAGCTACGGACCAAGATTTCAAGATAAAAATAACTAAAACTGCAAATGGGGTTGAGGGAGTAAGGGGATCAAGTTTGAAATCAGATCATCGATTGTGATAACCATTTCAGATATTTGGCCTAGAAACCTAGAGTTTATCTCCAAGTCTTCAGGAATGTTTTGCTATTAATGCATTTAAAAGGAAAAGTACAAAATTTTAGCTATTAAGATTAGAATTTGGAAGGCTAAGTAACAATTGGAAAATATATCATATCTTGCTAAGGAAAAGCAAAAAAAAAGTCAGAATACAAAATTGCAGCCATGCAAGGAGTGTACCAGTGGTCAAGGCACACATTTGTATTGACCAAGTCTGGTAGCAAATGTGTAAATATAGAACACTTATTTCTGTTAAAGTGATGGGGTGAGTTTTAGAATGTTCTTTCGTTACTATTTTCTTTGATGTCATAATTGGAATTGTGCAATAAATATGATGGTTTTTAGCAGAAAGTTGGTGTTGTATTCTTTGCTCTCCCAGTGAGACTATTTGACCAACTTCTTTGGATTTAAAGTATATACTTTGTGAATAAATATGCATTTTCTTTTTTTCCAAATAATTCATGGTTCTTTTTAATGTATAGCACAAAGTAAAACAGACATTTGGTGAATTCTCAGGATCTGATTGACATAGTTGATGAATTGGATCCACGGTGACCTGTAGAGTTACTACAATTTCCCCCATATGCTTAACCTGCTCCTGCTATGATGGTTTTTCAATTGTAGTGACTAGAGTTTTATGATAATACCAGAAATAACATTAAAAGTGATCTGTCTGATTTGTTACAGCCCTTCAGAAAAAGACACTATTATGAAATCTGTGAAATGTTTCTATCCATCCCACTGCTAAAACAGTATACCAAAATTATATCAGACTCTTCTACCAATAGGAGCTTATTAAAAAGAGAGG
Organism: Equus quagga; assembly: GCF_021613505.1. NCBI lineage: Eukaryota > Metazoa > Chordata > Mammalia > Perissodactyla > Equidae > Equus > Equus quagga. The sequence goes on from NC_060279.1 coordinate 58,028,300, forward strand.
TCACAGCTTAATGGAGAGGAGACATAAGTCCTCCCATTACATGAAAATATTGAGTAAGAAAGCATTTAATAGCCACTCTGAGCAACTTGAAAATCAGTAAAACATATCTGTCCTCCAAACATCTCTGGATTGCTGTAAGGATCAAATGCAGCAATGACTGTGAAAAATACTTGTAATTTCCAAAAGCTGATGAAGATATTATTGTTATTGTATTAGTCAGCCAATAGTGATATGCAATAACTGAATAATGCAAGTGTGTTGTCCTCTGGTCTTTTTTATTTTTATTGCGTTAACATTGGTTTAGCACATTATGCAAATTTCAAATGTAAATAATTATATTTTGACTTCTGTATAGACTACATTGTATTCACCTCCAAAAGTCTAGTTGCCAGCCATCACCATAAAAATGTCCCCCTTTACAACTTTCTCCCTCCCTCCACTTTCCTTCCCCTCTGGTAAGCACCAATCTGTTCTCTTTATCTACGTGTTTGTCTGTTTGTTTATCTTCCACATGTGAGTGAAATCATATGGTATTAGTATTTCTCTATCTGACATATTTTGCTTAGTGTAATACTTTCAAGGTCCATCCATGTTGTCGCAAATGGCAAGATTTCATCGTTTTCATGGTTGAGTAGTATTCCATTGTGTGAGCATGTGTGTGTGTGTGTATCTCATATCTTTTTTATCCATCCATTTATGCATTGAGGGGCATTTAGGTTGTTTCCAAGTCTTGATTACTGTGAATAAGGCTTCAGTGAACATACAGGTCTACACATCTTTTCAAATTAGTGTTTTTATGCTCTTTGGATAAGTACCTAGAAATGTAATGGCTGGATCATGTGGTAGTTCTATTTTTAATTCTTTGAGGAACCTCCATACTGTTTTCCATAGTGGCTATAGCAATTTACATTCCTATCAGCAGTGTATGACTGTTCTCTTTACTCCACATCCTGTCCAACATTTATTTCTTGTTCTTTTTAATAACAGCCATTCTGACAGGCATGAAGTGATATCTCATTGTGGTTTTGATTTACATTTCCCTAATAATTAGTGATGTTGAACATCTTTTGATATACCTGTTGGCCATCTGTATATCTTCTCTAGGAAAACATCTATTCAGCTCTTCCTCCAGTTTTTTTAATAGAGTTGTTTATTGACCTTTTTCTTACTCCAAATAAATTCTGTAAGTAGGAAATAAATAAGTAAATAATTATTTCCACACGATTCATTTATTTCCCCTTTCCTGCTGACCTTATAAAACAGTTCCCTTCTTTGTTGGTTAATTAAAAAGTATTCCAGAACACTTTGAGGAAACATCAGATACGCTTCACTGTTGCATTTAATATACATTGTGTGCTCACATTCTCACAGAATGCAGAATAAAATATTGTAAATATTACATAACCATATATTTGTAATTTACTTCAAAGTTGAATAAATAACAAAAAATTGATAGCGAGTTAGAATTTCATAGTAGTGGTATTTGAAATGATCTGCAGAACCAAAAAGAATTGTTTAGCCACATATTTGATGACGTAAAATATATCAGTATTTGTTTTACATGCATTTGAAACAATAATGAACAAGATAGGACTGCTGGCTTCTAGGGGCTTACATCCTAAAGAAAAGCCAATTGGAGGTTTACAGAAGAAAGGAAGCAAAATTTTGGCCTAACAATGATCATATTTGGAAACAATCAATTTGTATAGACACAATAAATATCTCAGATATCCATTTTACTTTTGTTATTTATTGCAAAGATATTTTATAAAAATTTGGTTCCATTAGGGCAATTTGAAATATGTAAGAAAAAATGCAGTCTTCATGAGAATTGTTAACAAAATATACAGACAGTACATTTTTACTAGTGGATTCACTCTTTGTTATCTTCTGATCTTTCAACTCCGTCTCACTGATAATATTGATTTAGCCAACTTGTTCTTTGTTGGTATCATTTTGGTATTTGCATGCATGTTAGAGACTTACAATTATACTTGAAAGGTGATATTTATCTATTATTTAATAACTGTCTTTAGCATTTTTTCCACTGAAGTATGAATGAAATAAGCCATAGAATGTTTTATTACTATTTATGAAGTAGAAGAAAAGTAAAGTAATAGATTGGAAGTAGACCAACCAAGCCAGAATTCCAGATGGGGAAACATTCAAGTGAAACTCAGGTAACGCTCATAAAACACTCCTGCCAAGCCCCATTGTTTATTTTGTCTCATAAAAGCAATATAAGAATTTTTGAGATGAATATTTCTATTCTCCCTTAGAATATGGAGCCAGGGGATGAAAAATTTTCAGCATTTTTTCCCCCAAGGGAGTAAAATCTTGGCTCAGGTTTTCTAAGGTAAATATTCTTTCTATTATAACATGTTTTGACCTATTGTAAAGAGAGTGAGACATTAGTAAAATCATCTGGAAAACTCTAACAGTGCATTTCTAATTAAAATACCCAAGTATATGAGATGCAGTTTTAAATAATGAAATTATCTCATTTTAGTAATGATCAAATATACCCTTTTTTAATCCAACTGTAAGAAACAACTCATCTTGAACAAGAGAAAGAGAGGAAGGAAGGAAGGAAGGAAGAAAGTAGGAAAGGGAGGAAGGGAGGGAGGGAGGGAGAGAGGGAAGGAATAAGGAAGAATTCTCCTACTAGCACATCACAGTAAAGAATTCTTATATAAGAGTCGAAAATTCTTATGTAACTGCCTAATTTGGCAGATTTCACAGTTTTATAAATAAATAGAAGTACCATTATTCAGAACATGTGAGAGAGAAAATATTTTATAAAAATCCTTTGACCGAATCAAAAAAACTTATAATGTAGGCCTGGAAACAAACATAAAATAGAAACTTACACTTATCAGGAACTATTAATAATCCTGAACTATTAATGAGTCCTTAAAAAAAAAATTGACCAATCGATGCAACTCACATGGAATTTGAAGTTCTGTAAATGGGATAAAATAATCAGTGGCACAGAAGAAGAGAAACCCAGGCAAAACCAAACTCTATCTCCACAGGGCCACCACATTCAATTCTAGGTGTACCAGGACAATGTCTTCTGTCACCATCACTCAGCAGGTCAGGTTGAGATTTCTGCTTAATTTGACTGGCGACTAATCTAAAAATCGCACAGAGATTTTCAAATTTCCCGCTTACCAAGGGGACAAGGAATTTGGACTCTGGTTTTCACACCAGAGATTTTCAAACATTCTTCTAATTTGAAAAACCTTGTGATTTTACCCTAAAAGTCAACTGTTCTAATGGGACAACAAGGATAGGTCACAATGGTGTATCTTGAGCAGCTAACAATCCCGGTAAATTAGATCTTCCACTTTCTAGTTCTGTTGAATTTAGGAAGTATTTAACCATTCTAGGTCTCAGGTCTGTAATGCTGAAACTTTGATGTTAATATCTATCTCTTAGCATTACCCCTTCATTCATTTACTCATTGAATCATTCATCGAGTATTTACTCAGTACCTATTGTGTTCTAGGCACTGTGGGTACAGTGATAAAAAAAAAAGGTATTTGCCCATATTGAGCTTTAATCCAATGAGGAGGAAAGACTTACGGATACATACTAAAATATTAGGTAGTAAGAGTACTGTAAAACAAACAACAAAGAAAGAAAGGGAATCATAAGTAATGATTCATGCAATTTGTATAGAGAGTTTGGAGAGCTCACTGAGCAAGTGACATTGAGAATAAGGTAGGGGTGTGCATGGCGTGATTAAAGAAGATAGGAGAGCCAGTACAGTTGAATTACAAGGAAGAAAGGGGCACATTGTAGAAAAATATTTTCTAAGGGTAGCCAGGGGCTAGATCATGCAGGAGTCACGATAAAAAGTCACTGGAAGTGGTTCCATGAAAAAGAAAAACAATGCAGAAAGGGATGGGCTTTCTATGAGTAATGAGTTCATCATTACTGGATATAGTAAAGGAAAGAGTGATAGTCACATGAAGAGAAACTACAAAGGATCGTGGTTCAGAGATGGGACTAATAGATTATTAAATTCTTAATCTTCAATGTTTTTCTTTTTGTGTGAAAACTGAATGTCATATACATAGGAAAGGATCTCAAGATTATTTTATCATCATTTTCCCTATGAAATTTCTTCAAACAGAAAGAAATTCATGTGGCAGAAATACAGACATTTGTTGCTTCTGAGATGGACAGATAGACAGACAGATGGAAAGAAGACAGATAAATACAGAGTATGAATATCCATATATAGACTTCTTTTCCCTGACGTTTGTCTCTGGGTACTATTTAGTCATTTGATAACAGAGTTTTATTAGTATACAGTGAAAATACTTCCCCTTATTTCATTCTACAAGATGCATTTATCACCATACTTTCAAAAAGCAATTTCTTTAAGCATGTAAAAATCATATTTTCCCACAGTTGTGGTCATAATGTGTATAATTTTTCTCTCACTTTCTTTTTAATATTATTTGCATTTTCTAGGTTAATACCAGTACTTAATAAACATTATTCAAAGCATTGCATAATATTCCAAATATTTCCTACTATTCCCTAATTTACTTAACGAATCTCCTATTTTTTGATTTTTCATCATTATAAGCAAAATGGTAAAAATATTTGGACGTAAAATGTTTTCCTCCATGCTTTGGATGGGCCTTTACGATAATTTTCCAGAAACTGAGCTATTGGCTTAATTAACATAAATATTTTAAAAGATTTTTAATCTATGAAAATTAACTTTCAAATGACTAATAACACTTTTAGATTATTTTAAACATATTTTAATGAATTGTAATGCAAACTTTTTGGAGACAGTAATTAGTATTTCTGTCAGTCTATCCATGAGACATTTCACTGAGTTTTAATATTAAAACACTGAGGAAATTTTCTTGAAATGTTATGTGGTGTTAATTCTCATCATCACTGACACTTAGAGAGGGCTTATTGTGTGCCTGTCACTTATCTATTTTATCTTGCTCAGTTTTCAGGACAATCTTAAGAGAGCTATTACTATTTTCTCTGTTTTTCAGATGAGGAAACTTTAGAGCGATTACATTCCTTGTCACAGATGGGAAATGGTATAGAAGGAAATCTATCCTGTTAGAGCTGATCATTTAAAAAAATAGCTACTCTGTTTACTTATGCATTTCAGGAGTTTTTAAAATTGGAGTCTGTCTTTTTTTTAAGTTCATTTTTATTGAGTTTATGATAGTTTATAATCTTGTGAAATTTCAGTTGCACATTATTGTTTGTCAGTCACGTTGTAGGTGCACCCTTCACTCTTTGTGCCCACCCCCCACTCCCCCTTTCCCCTGGTAGCCACTAATCTGTTCTCTTTGTCTACATGTTTAACTTCCTCATATGAGTGGAATCATACAGAAATTGTCTTTCTCTATCTGGCTTATTTCACTTAACATAATTCTCTCAAGGTCCATCCATGTTGTTGTGAACGGGACGATTTTATTCTTTTTATGGCTGAGTAGTATTCCATTGTATATATACACCATATCTTCATTATCCAATCGTCAGATGATGGGCACTTAGGTTGCTTCCATGTCTTGGCTATTGTAAATAATGCTGCAATAAATATAGGGGTACATGGGACTTTTGGAATTGCTGACTTCAAGTTCTTTGGATAGATACCCAATAGTGGGATGGCTGGGTCATATGGTATTTCTGTTTTTAAATTTTGAGAAATCTCCATACTGTTTTCCATAGTAGCTGCACAAATTTGCATTCCCACCAGCAGTGTATGAGGGTTCCTTTTTCTCCACAACCTCTCCAACGTTTGTTACTTTTTGTTTTGGTTATTTTTTACCATTCTAATGGGTGTAAGGTAATATCTTAGTGTAGTTTTGATTTGCATTTCCCTGATGATCAGTGATGATAAACATCTTTTCATGTGCCTCTTGGCCATCTGTGTATCTTCTTTGGAGAAATGTCTGTTCATGTCTCCTGCCCATTTTTCGATTGGGTTGTTTGATTTTTTGTTGTTGAGTTCTGTGAGTTCTGTATATACTATGGAGATTAAAATTTTGTTGGATAAATGACTTGAAAATATTTTTCCCCCATTAGTGGATTTTTTTTGTTTGTTTTAATCGTGTTTTCCCTTGGCTTGAAGAAGCTCTTTAGTCTGATGAAGTCCCCTTTGTTTATTTTTTTGGTTGTTTCCCTTGTCTGGGAAGACATGGAGTCTGAAAAGATCCTTTTAATACTGATGTCAAAGAGTGTACTGCCTACATTTTCTACAGAAGCCTTATGGTTTCAGGTCTTACCTTTAAGTCTTGGATCCATTTTGAGTTTATTTTTGTGAATGATGAGAAAGAATGGTCAATTTTCATTCTTTTGCTTGTGGCTTTCCAGTTTTCCCAGCACCATTTGTTGAAGACACTTTCTTTTCTCCATTGTATGCCCTCAGCTCCTTTGTCGAAGATTAGCTGTCCATAGACGTGTGGTTTCATTTCTGGGCTTTCAATTCTGTTCCATTGTTTGTGCACCTGTTTGTGTACCAGTACCATGCTGTTTTGATTACTGTAGCTTTGTAGTACGTTTTGAAGTCAGGGATTGTGATGCCTCCAACTTTGTTCTTTTTTCTCAGGATTAGTTTTAGCAATTCGGGGTCTTTTTTGCCACATATGAATTTTAGGATTCTTTGCTTTATTTCTGTAAAGAATGTCTTTGGGATTCTGATTGAGATTGCATTGAATCTGTAGATTGCTTTAGGTAGTATGAACATTTTAACTACGCTTATTCTTCCAATCCATGTGCATGGAATGTCTTTCCATCTCTTTATGTCATCATCCATTTCTTTCAGGAAAGTCTTGTAGTTGTCGTTGTATAGGTCTTTCACTTCCTTAGTTAAATTCACCCCAAGGTATTTTATTCTTTTTGTTGCGAATGTGAATGGTATTGTGTTCTTGAGTTCTTTTTTTGTTAGTTCATTATTAGAGTATAGAAATGCTACTGATTTATGTAAGTTGATTTTATACCCTGCAACTTTGCTGTAGTTGTTGATTATTTCTAAAAGTTTTCCAATGGATTCTTTGGGATTTTCTATATATAAGATCATGTCATCTTCAAACAGCTAGAGTTTCATGTCTTCACGCCCTACTTGGATTCATTTTATTCCTTTCTTTGCCTAATTGCTCTAGCCAAAACCGCCAGTACTATGTTGAATAAGAGTGGTGATAGAGGGCATCCTTGCCTCTTTCTTGTTCTCAGGGGGATGGTGCTCAGTTTTTGCCCATTGACTATGATGTTGGCTGTGGGTTTGTCAGATATGGCCCTTATTATGTTGAGGTAATTTCCTTCTATCCCCATTTTTTAAAGAATTTTTATCATAAATGGCTGTTTGATCTTGTCAAATGCTTTCTCTGCATCTATTGAGATGATTGTGTGTTTTTTATTCCTCAATTTGTTGATGTGGTGTATCATGTTGATTGATTTGAGGATGTTGAACCATCCCTGTGTCCCTGGTATGAATTCCACTTGATCATGATGTATGATCCCTTTGAAGTATTGCTGAATTTGGATTGTCAAAATTTTGTTGAGAATTTTTGCATCTATGTTCATCAGCGATATTGGCCTGTAGTTCTCCTTTTTCATGCTGTTCTTGTCAGGCTTTGGTATCAGAGTGATTTTGACCTCGTAGAATGTGTTAGGAAGTGTTCCATGCTCCCTAACTTTTTTGAATAGCTTGAAAAGTATAGGTATTAAATCCTCTCTGAAAGTTTGGTAGAATTACCCAGGAAAGCTGTCTGGTCCTGGGTTTTATTCTCTGGGATGCTTTTGATTGCTGTTTGATCTCTTTCCTTGTGATTGCTCTGTTCAGATTGTCTGCTTTTTCTTGACTCAGCTTTGGGAGGTTGTGAGAGTCTAAGAATTTATGCATTTCCTCTAGGTTATCCATTTTGTTAGCATATAGTTTTTTGTAGTATTCTCTTATAATCTGTTGTATTTCTGTGGAGTCTGTTGTTATTTCTCCTCTTTCATTTCTGATTTTGTTTGTTTGAGCTTTCTCTCTGTTTTTCTTTGTAAGTCTGGCTAGGATGTGTCACTTTTATTTATCTTCTCAAAGAACCAGCTCTTTGTTTCATTGATCCTTTCTACTTCCTTTTTTGTTTCAATAGCATTTATTTCTGCTGAGATTTTTATTATTTCTCTCCTTCTGCTGATTTTAGGCTTTGTTTGTTCTTCTTTCTCTAATTCAGTTAAGTGTAATTTCGGATTGCTTATTTGGGATTTTTCTTGTTTGTCAAGGTGTGCCTGTGTTGCAATGAAATTTCCCTCTTAATGCAGCTTTTGCTATCCCATATGAGTTGGTATGGCATGCTATCGTTTTCATTTGTCTACAGATATTTTTTGATTTCTTCTTTAATTTCTTCAATGATCCGTTGCTTGTTCAATAGCCTCTTGTTTAGTCTCCACATCTTTGTCCCTTTCTCAGGTTTTTTCTTGTAATTAATTTCTAGCTTTATAGCATGGTGATTGGAGAAGATAATTGTTATTATTTCAATTTTTTTTAATTTATAGAGGGTTGCCTTGTTTTGCAACATGTGGTCTATCCTTGAGAATGTTCTGTGTGCACTTGAAAAGAATGTGTATTCTGCTGTTTTTGAATGGAGTGTTCTATATATGTCTATTAAGTCCAACTATTTTAGCTTTTTGTTTAATTCCACTGTTTCATTGTTGATTTTCTGTCTGGATGATCTGTCCAATGATGTGATTGGGGTGTTGGGGTACCCTGGTATTATTGTGTTATTTATTTAATTTTATTTTTTGAGGAAGTTCAGCCCTGAGCTAACTACTGCCAATCCTCTTCTTTTTGCTGAGGAAGACTGGCCCTGAGCTAACATCCATGCCCATCTTCCTCTACTTTATATGTGAGACACCTACCACAGCATGGCTTTTGCCAAGGGGTCCCATGTCTGCACCCAGGAACCAAACCAGCAAACCCTGGGCTGCAGAGAAGTAGAATGTGCGAATGTAACCACTGCACCACCGGGGTGGCTCCTATTGTGTTATTTTTGATATCTTCTTTTAGGTTTGTTAATAGTTGCTTTATGAACTTTGGTGCTCCTGTGTCGAGTGCATAGATATTTATAAGCGTTATTTCTTCTTGATGTAGTGTCCCTTTGATCATTATAGACTGACCCTCTATGTTTCTCTTTACTTGCCTTATCTTGATATCTACTTTGCTTGATGTAAGTATTGTGACACCTGCTTTATTTTGTTTGCCATTAGCTTGGAGTATCATCTTCCACCCCTTCACTCTGAGCTTGTATTTGTCATTAGAGCTGAGGTGTATTTCCTGGAGGCAACAAATTGTTGGATCTTGTTTTTTAATCCATCTTGCCACCCTGTGTCTTTTTATTGAAGAGTTCAATTCATTTACATTGAGGGTGATTATTGATGTATGAGGGTTTAGTGGTGTCATTCTGTCACTCGTATTCTAGTTTTCCTGCATTTCCTTTGTTTCTCACACTGTGAGTTTTGGTCTACCCATGACTTCTGTAGTTTCTTATACTGTGTTTCTTAGTTTTTTCTTTATTTAATTTTTGTGTCTCTGTTTTGTTTTCTAGTTTAGTGGCTACCCTGAAGTTTGTATTCAGAATCTTGTGAATAACATAGTCCATTTTCTGATGGCCTCTTATTTCCTTAGCCTAAAATGATTCAGTCTCTTTCCTCCTGCACTCTTAAGTTATTATTTTCATCTCTTATTCCAACTTGTGCTGTGAGGTTGTGGCTAAATTGACAAGATTGTCTTTGTTTTTGCTATTTTCCTTCCCTTTATCCTAATGCTATAGTTGAATATTTGTTATCCTATTCTGATTCTATCTATTTGTCTCCTTAATCTGTGTTTTGTGACCTCTTTCTCCCTTTTTATCTTGTTTCAGGTGAGGGCCTTCTTGAGGATTTCTTGTAGGGGGAGTCTCATGGCTGCAAAGTCCCTTAGCTTTTGTTTGACTGGAAAAGTTTTAATTTCTCCCTCATATCTGAAGGATATTTTTGCTGGATAGAGTATTCTTGGCTGAATTTTTTTATCTTTTAAAGTTTTGAATAGGTCATTCCAATCTCTCCTAGCTTGTAAGGTTTCTGCAGAGAAAGCTGCAGAAAGTCTGATAGGAGTTCCTTTGTAGATATTTTCTTCTGCCTTGCTGCCCTGAGTATTCTTTCTTTATCATTCATTTTTGCCAGTTTTACAACTATATGCCTTGCAGTAGGTCTTTTTACATTGACACATCTAGGAGATCTGAAAGCTTCCTCTATGCACATTTCTCTCTCAGTCCCTAGATTTGGTAAGTTCTCTGCTATTATTCCTTTGAACATCCTTTCTGCTCCATTCTCCTTCTCGTCACCTTCTTGGATACCTATAATTCTTATGTTGCATTTCCTCATTGAGTAAACTATTTCTTGGAGATTTTCTTCCTTTCTTTTTAGTCTTAGTTCTCTCTCTTCTTCTGTCTGGAGCCATTCAACCTGTCTATCTTTGATTATGTTGATTTGCTCCTCTATGGTGTCCACATGAGCATTCAGGGAATCTGTATTTTATTTTATCTGTTCCATTGTATTTTTCATCTCTAGTATTTATGATTGATTCTTCTTTGTAGTTTCAATCTCTTTTGTTAAGTAACTCCAGAACTTGTTGAAGTGTTTCTCTATATTTTCTTTTACCTCATTGACTTTTTTGATGTTAGCTTTTCTGAATTCATTGTTGTTTAGTTTACTTATTTCCAAGTCCTCAGGACATAATTCTGTGTAGTTATTGTTTTCATTCTGGTCTGGAGCTTTTATGAACTGTTTGATGCTAGAAGAATAATTTTTCTGCATAGTGATATTATTTGGTTGCTGTTACAGCCTATTGCCACTAGATAAGGGTCAAGCACTGTGTATTCTGAGCCCTCTGCCTTCAGCTGAGATGATGCAGTACAGCGTGGGTTGTGAGGGGGCACGTTCTCTTGCATACAGACCTGGGTTTCTTGATCAGCTCTTGCTATCTGGTCTCCTGGGGTCTTGGCCTGATGAGGTCACCCCATGTGAAACTTGCGCCCCATTAGAGGGCTTCTCTCTATGCTGCAAGGGCACTGGGGAGTCCTGAATGATACTTCAGAAGCACAACCCCTGCCCCACTCCTTCCCTCACAGAACCTCTCACAGCAGTGACTACAGTCATTAGGGGAGGGAGCAAAGTTCTCTCTTACCCCATTCCAGCTCCTCCGAGGGGAGCTTCAGCCTCTCTGCTCTCTGTCATTTGGCTGCTGTGGGTCTCTGAGGATTCCTGTACTATTAGGATAATATTTTGTTGGAATATGGTTGCTTCATTTTGTTGTATGTTGGAGGGGATAGAGTCCTAGGTAAGCTCACTCCACCATGATGCTGATGTTACTCTGGAGTCTGTGTTTTATAGTATATTTGTTCTCCGCAAAGTAGCCTGTGTCCAGTGGTATACTGATAAGCTGGCTTTCTAAGAACAACCATAAAAACAACAATAAATACTGAATTATAAAGTTTGCTGGGTTTTGTTGTGTAGATAATTCCACTATGGCTAATTTCAAGTTATCTACATGATGTGAAGGCATGCTGAGAGATGCAGGCAGTCAGCTCTCATTAGGTGACATAGCCAGCTCCAGCACACCACTGGCTGTGCCATTTATCAGTCAGTGTCTTTCAGCTCCCTCTAAATGATCCTGGAACTGGACCCTGTAAACACTTCTCCTTTACCAGTTGGCTCTGTCAGGGTTTGTGGAAAAAGTGCACTGGAGCCACATTCTAAGACCAAAGCAGTAGGATTAGATTTCCCTCTGTGGTTGCAGTATGCTTTCTTTCAGCAAGGGAGCCAGTAGATTGATAAGAAAAAGGTAAGCAGCTATGACAGAAAGTTTCTCAGCCACTCAGTGAGTGGTTCCTATAACCCAGCACTTGCCCTGCCCCTCTGGAGCATTTCACTGTCTCTGGCAGTCTGTGTGTTTCTGTGGCAGCCACACTGTCTTCAACAAAAATTGCATCTCAGTCTTGAACGGTGGTGGCAGAGCTATCTTCTAAATTCTTAGTTCTTTCCTTGTTCACTTTCCCTCAGGCTAGACATATTTGCTGCTTTCTGCGTTTGTTATTTCTGGACTACTTAGAGCCCTCTTTAATCTGTTTTAATAGTTAATCACCTACTTAGTCATCACATCATCACACCATTTGAATTACTGGAGTGGTTTCTTTCTCCTTTCTGAACAGTGATTGATACATGGACTTAATACACTAACAAACAAACAAATGAAAAATGGATGCAAATCTTTTACCTTTGACCAAAAATTTCCCAGCAGCATATCCAAGGCATAAATGAAGCCATTCTTGACACAATTCATCATCCTCTAAGGGATTTCAGGTGAGTGTCACCTGAAATTAAAATAACTAACAATAATTATCAAACCTGAAGTAATTATTATATATGAAGAACATGCCAAATTTCATCCTCAAATTTATCTATTGTAATAAATGGTCATTATAAAGATAAAGAAGAAAAGGCCAAGTGACATGCGGCTATAAATCAGCTGAGCCAGAACTCCAGGCCAGCTCTAAAGTGTGTTCTTCTCACAACTGTATTCTACTGTTGTAAAAAAGTTGTCTTTCACTGTAATTACTAAGATATTAATTTTGAGGAAATATCTGCTAGAAAAAGAAGACAATCGTATGATGAATTTCATTCCATTGTGACGTGTTCCAAAATTATTTTTTCTCCTCTTATTTTAGAAGTTAAAGAATCTTCCAAAATTAAAAAAAAATGCAGATAGTTTCCCAGTCACTTATTCCACTGGAAGAAATGACTTGGAAGCTAGAAAACTTGTTTCATTTGGTGAATAGTTGGAATTTTCCCAGCTAATGCTGAGAATAAAAGAGCTGCCAAATTCATTAATTACCCTTAATATTCAATTCTCAAGTATAATGAATTCCATTTTCACACATATCTGAGAAAATTACATTGGAAAGTTAATATATTGCCTTTTGCTGGGTTTCAGTGAATACCTCAGTGTGAGAACAGAATTCAGTCTGAACACAGTGGCAGACTCACATTTATCCTACCAGCATCCAGATCAGATGTCAGTCATACTCATCCCCACTGCCCCGCTGTTCTAATGCCATAACTTAAAGACACGACTCCAATGGCACAAGATATTTACAGCACGATCCTGCTTTAGATCACAGCAGTACCAATATTGTTTATAAAGTATGTCATCTATTTCATCACATTTTCCATCCTCCTTGCATGCAAATGGGGATATATGACTACTTATGGCAACAGGGCTGAGGACAGAAGTGAAGTGTATTAACTTGAGGATGCAGCACTGAAGACTAGTCAGTCTTCTTCCTTGCTGTGGAACCCAAGAATGTGCTGATGGTGCAGCTATAATGGGGTTCCTCAATCTTGACACTGTGGACATTTTGAACCAGGTAATTCTGAATGTAGAGGGCAGGATTCTATCTTGTGCATTGTAGGATGTTTAGCAGCCTCTCTAGCCTATACCCAATTGCTTGCAATATCATTCTCTCCAGTTATGACAAGATAACAATATAACAATATAATATAAAATATATTCTGACATTGCCAAATATCCTCTGGAGAGGAAATGGCCCCCATTTGAGATTTGCTGAGCAACAGGATGGTGGAGCTTCCATCAACCTGAGAAACCAAATGAAGCCAAGCGCTTCGGTCATCTCTACTGTGTAACATACGTGAAATAAAACACACGCACATACACAAATAAATTTTAAAAAGGAAAAAAAATACAGAAAATAAAAGTTTCGTGTTAAGCCAATGAAATTTAGAGGTTCTTTGTTACTGCTATAGAGCCTATCCTGATTAATACATACCCTATATGTGCTTTTCCCAGGCAAACACATGTATGTCTATGGCTTCAATTATTCTATGATGATTGGAATTTTATATTTTATGTCTAATTTCTTCTCTAACATCCTTGAACTTTATCCATCTGACATCTTGACGTCACCTACTCTTGATAATAAAGGCACCACAAACCTATACACTTTTCCTCATCCAATTCTTCTCTTGTGATGTAAGCAAATTTGGGAAACTAGGAGCCATTCTTGTCATCTCCCTTTGCCTCATCTTGCATCTTGTTTCCCACAGATTTTTATTTCGTGTATATTTCAAACACCCACCTTCTTCTGTATCTCCTACTACCACTGTAAATACAAGCTATCATTATACCTGGCTTGGATCTGTACGGTAGCATTGTAACACCCAGAATTCATTCCTGAATCATGTAAGCTGTTTTCCACAGACAAGATAGAACAATCTTTTTAAAATTCAGATATGTCCACACCATTCCCATGAATATAATCCTTTAAAGATTTTTCATTTTTCTCACGCTAAAGACCAAAGCTCTTAACATGACCTTTTATCTGCACAGTGCTTACCCTCTGTAGTTTTATTTCTCATCTTTTTTCCTCTAAATCTCTAATATTTTTACATCTCAAAACGTGCCATTTATTTTGTCACTTTACATCCTTGCGCAGGCTATTTCTATCTCCCAGAATGCTCTCATACCAACAAACCTTGCCTCGCTAACCCTATGCATCCATCAGATCTCAGCCCAAAGGTACTTCCTCAGGAGAGTCTTCTCTGAAACTCTCAACCCATCAGATTATGCCATGACCTTTCTCAATACTGGATCATGTTCTGTTTTTCTTGAAAGTAATCACTCCAGTGAAATTATCTATTAACATCTGATTTGTCACTAGACTATAAACTCTATGAGGGTTCAAACCTGTCTCATTAGACATTTCTTTGACTTTCAAATCCCTGGTGTAGGGCCCAGATTATAATAGACTCCAAATAAAGAAGGAAGGAAAGAAGTTAATTAAGAGGATAAGCAACATTCAAGGTTCTGTAAAGTAAAGAAAAGTGAGATTTCAACCCATGTTTTCTTCCTCTTTCAAGTATAGAAAAGAGAGAAATTTTAAGCAGTAAAGGAACACTGGTTAAAAATTATAATATGTTTAGCTGATGTTTGCTACTGAAGTAAGTGTCACAGAATTTGAAAAATTTATAGAAAATTTGAAGAATATTATACTGATAGATAATAAAATATAATTGTGAGTTAATATTTTATATAATTCAAAACACTTCCACTTTTATCAACCCGCATTTATCTTGGGTTTTCAGTTTTAGTCCTGAGTTTGTGTGTATGTGTGTGTGTGTGTTGTGTTATGTGTACATCCCCACTGGTGTAAACAGTATGTCCAGGCTGAGTAACAATGTGTATCTAACACTAGCAGCATACTTAACACCAAATTAATTTCCTGTCAAAGCCACTGCATCTGTGTTTCAATTACTCAAATTCTAAATTTAGTGGAAAATACAAGTACGCTTTCTTGTTATTACTGCATTAGTATTTCTAGAGCAAACAACAATAACAACTACAGTGGTTATTAGGAAAATGGTATTTCAGTGTGAATTTATGCTTACCAAATATAAGTGTCTTATTCAGATGTCATTTATGTGATTGGCTCTATTTTGGGGACAAACATTTCAAGATATGAATTTTCCCTTCAAACACAAATATACAGCAATAGCTTCCACTTAGAATCAGTCCTTTTGTCTTCACCTAGACTGAATTTCCTAGGATTTAATATTCAGGCATTTAAAAAAATATGCCCTCTTGGTAAAGATGTTTCTCTGAAAGACGTGTGAATGAACATGTTTTTGGTTAACCCTATGGTTCTCACAGGGCTTTCCAAGGTCTTTTGCCACCCACCCTCTGCACAGTAAAGATACGCCCTTCACCTAACCATCCAGCCCAGTAAGCTAAGGTCTCAAATGCTCCCTTTTTAACAGTGTCCTCTGTTTTCAGTCCAACAAGCAATATATGTATTGATTTCAAGAAAGACTTTCACCAGGACTGATTACTAGGATACTTGTAAATACATTTTCCTCTGAACTCTGCAACTAGTAATTTTGGTCTTTTTATTAAGGATTAAAGAATGTCTGAATGATTTTGAAATGTGAGACTATCCATCTATGTAACTACGGGCATTTGGGATGCTTACACTGTTCGGACGTTCGTTTTCAATGAGGAGTATATTGCCTCCTGACTCTATTATCATTCCAGAAAGCAGAATGATATCTTGGGAGCTGATGTACTTCTCATTCTGTTTCTACTTGCATTTTAAAAAATGCTTTCTCTCTGCTTCAACAGATTCAGCTACTACAGTATCTTGTTGGAGTAGATAGCAACTTTGAGTGCCTCTTGCTAAACACATATACCTGGAGTTGAAAGAGTATTGATTTCAACACAATTCCATTAAATCACTATGCAAGTTAATCATGAACTTGGATGCCTCCTGGTAAATAGGCACTATTCTTTCTTATTAAAAAAGACTATAAGTCTTACTCTGAATTCAAAACAAAACAAAAAAACCTTACATCCATATGTTATTCTAAACTAAATTAAACACACACACACATCAAATCCATATAAGTTTTCACCAAATTAATTTCTACTCATAATTTAAGTTTCAGCACATGTCATTTTTCAAGGCTTCCCAGCTGCTATCACCAAAATGCAAGTGTAAGTTTTTCTTTTGTTTTCTTTTGTTTTTTTTTTTTTTTCAGGAAGATTAGCCCTGAGCTAATATCCACTGCCAATCCTCCTCTTTTTGCTGAGGAAGATTGGCCCTGGGCCAATGCCCAACTTCCTCTATTTTATATGTGGGATGCCTGTCACAGCATGGCTTGATAAGCCTTGCGTTAAGTCCACACCTAAGATTTGAAACCACGAACCTTGGCCACAGAAGCAGAGCACGCAAACTTAACAAGTACGCCACCAGGCTGGCCCCTTCTTTTGCTTTTTTTGCCTTCTGCACTTATAGAGTCACCGTCCTCTCATTTCTAGCTCTTATCTCAGTTTGTCTTTATAACTTTATTCATGTGGCTATTTCATTAATGTCTCTCTCCTTCATTAGATTCTTCCATGTGAGAAGACTCTATATCTGATTTTTCTCCCCTCTGTATTCCCAGAGCCAAGAAGAGGGCTAGGCATGCAGTGAGATTAATAGGTGTATGAATAAAGGAAGCATATGGTTTTTAGCAGAAGATGATTTGTTTTCTCTGTGCTCCTTGAATTGGCGTGAGTAGGTACCACTTTAAGTTCTGTTTTAATTTCCTGTTTAATAAGAACCATATAGATGACTCTTGCCCTTTAGCCATTGCTAATAGTAAGATACTGTTAATCCAATGAGGATGCACACTGTTGTAGTTTGCAAGCAACTCTTAAGTGGAAAGCTTAATTGAAGGGGGAAATCTAAAAGAGGATTAAATAATTTCATCCCACTCAAAGTATTCATGGTGGTGCTGGGATGCAAACCTATGACCGAGACGTTAAGAGTTTTATTTAACCCCCAAGACTCCTTAACTGTTCAATTCAAGTCTCAGTTTCTCCAAGAAATCTATTGAACTGTGCTATCTCTTTACCAAGAAGTTTGGTTGTCCACATAGATGGCAACAGAGATTGACGTTCATTATGTCTTGTATTGTTTTCTGAAAGTTCCAAATTTAAATACTGCCTTCTTTACCAAACTGAAAGTGTTACCACCTACAAACGTAGGTTCTTACCTGCCACCCAAGAGGGCCAAATAAAAACTGCAATGCCAGGCTTATGGCAAGGAAAGTGTTTTTATTTCTTATGACGTCAGCGGGAGACAAGAGTGAGCCCTCAAATTTGTTTTGTTTCATCTCCTCTCCCCTAAAGAGGGGAGGCAAGGGGTTTTAAAGGTTTGGGAGGGATGTGGCTGCTTGTAGGTGGCGGGGAGAGTCAGTGGCCTTGCTGGTCAGAGCTTTCCTGCCAGGCTGCATTCTTTGTCGTTCTTCAGAGGAGGAGAAGATGATAAGGAAATTTGCAAGTGGGCGACCAACCTTGGCTGTTTGTCTCAATGGCAGATAGTGGAGTCTGGAGCCAGGGAGCCGGGGAGTTAGCAGGGAAAGAGAGCTTTGGTTTTAACCCTATATATGCTGGTTTTAAAGTAAGGGAGCTGATATGAGGGCCAGCATCAAAAACATTTCAATGTAATAAGAAACATGAATGGTTGAGAAATACAATGCTTATCTTAGAGTCGGCATAGTAGGGGGGTGAAAGTAGAAACAGAAAAAGAAACAAAAAAACCCAAGATTTAGGTGGGATGTTGATTTAGTACCAGTTCACCATCATCAAAATCCTTGACTTCATATATGAGTTTCATATTATATATCTGAAAAGCAGTCACATGCACAATGAAATCTGCTTTTCAGGATTGTTGTGAGGGATTAAAGTAAGATGAGAGGGTGAACTATGTGGCATAAGTTTGACTCCCATACGAGGATAACTAAGAACCCAAACACTAAATTCTAAAGCACTAAGTTCAAAAGGGTGTCAGCCCTCTCCATATCATCCAGATTTGGACCAAGATACAAAGATGAAAATGTGTTTGGGAGATATTGGTTGGAATGGAAACACTTTAAAAGGAGGTTTCTGACCTTAGCAAGGATAGAGACAGAAAAGTGAGAGAGTAAAACGGGAAAACAGAGTGTGAAGAGTGAGAGGGATCAGTGCTGTTCGCCCATGAGATCTGGTGATCCCCAGAGAGGCAAAGAGCTTCCCACTGTGTTTTGGCAGTGAGAGGATTTGTCTTGTTACTAAGGCAAGGGCAGAGGGCAGCAGAGAGATAGTGGTGTCCATGGCTCACCTAGGTGGAAAGGGGCAAGCCTTGGGAATGTCTGTGGATGACATATGAGATGGCAAACCCTGTGGGCTGAGAGAAAGACCCTAAAGCTATCTAAGAACAGGACTGATCAGCCCCACGGACAGTATTAAGAATGTTCATGTGGCAGGAAACATCAGAATGTCATTCCATTATGGGGGAATGTGGGGAATGTAGAACCTTGAAGCTACATTTGCAAAGAAATCTGAAAAATGGAAGTCAGTGAATTATTTTTTTCTCCGTTCCATCAAATATTTCTACAGATAATACTTAGAGCTCTCATATAATTGTCACACAAACACTAATGAACATCACTATTAATACTCTATTATCCTCAATTCTTTCAATTTTATATGGGTATAGTTTTCCTAAAATTGTCGTTATTTAATTTAATCCTGAACTCTAATCGTTAAAGAGAAAAGATCACAACATTACTTTGAGACCATAGGACACAAAATTCTTCAGGATATCTTTCAAGATTCCAGATTCAAGATTTCATTATCTTCTAGAGAAAATTTGACTTTCTACTGTCAGTGAAGGGTTCCCCACCCGCACACGAAGTACATAACCCCTTGAACTGAAATATCTGACCCAAGGAGTTTAGCCAGGCGCCACCTATCAGGAATTTGTTCATTCATTTATGTATTTATTCAACCATACGTTATGCATATAAAAGAAAACAGAAGGACTAAACCAAAAGTTGACCCAATTTTAAAATTCCTCCTACTATCTTCATGTGATGATTTTTTATCCCTAACAAAATCCTTCTTATGAAGAAAGTCAGTTAATTAGCTTACTAACCTCTACTTTGAAAGTAAAATTATCTAATTACACCAGCAATCAATGCCCAAATAAATTTGCCAGTGAAACAGAGGTTAGAAATTGACACTGTTGGTGTTTTCTATGTATAATCAGAGCAGTTACTGACCTTTCCAACTGACCGTTCTGAAAATTCAGTATTCTTGTAAATATCTTTCTATAAAATAGACTTATCTGGCTACACACTATATCTCCTAATTTATAAATAGATTTTGTATCAATTCAATTAAATAATCTGCAGTGCAAATCTTGTTAACATACTTCAATAATATGTTTCATTTTTTGAGATATGTACAATTTACGCCTATAATATATATGTATTTGATATTTTAACATAGCTTTTTTTTCTTTTTTTTTGCACAGAAGCATTTAAAGTAAGCTCATTCACTCCCAGAAAGAAAATTAATTGCAAAGTTTTTAGAAAGTTGTAGAAAGATTATTTCTTATAAGCATAGAAGAGGTTAATTTCCCATGAATATACTTTTATTCAAGTTAATGGAGGCTACATGAATGCATAGATAACATAATTTGACTTTTAATCTTTCCTCAAGTGTAAGACTACATTTTGTGCATTACAATTATAATAAAAGCATCACATTTGACAAACAGAGAAGACCTATTAGATTCTCTACGTTGTTCTTTGAACAATACAAAATTACTTCTGTTTTTCTTTTTCCCCCTCAGGGGCTTTCTCAAGTAAACTCTTTTATTCAAAACTTACAAATACTGGGAAAAGAGCTCCTGGGAAAATATTCTGAAGCCCAGAGGATCCTTCAGGCATTTTTTTTTTTTCTTTCTCAAAACCCAGTCTGTTTCAGAATCTCACACTCCAGACTAGTTTTATGTTTTACCTCCTACTATCTATTTTACAACACCTTATCTCTGAAAAGGATCAATGTTCTCCAGAAACTCAACTCTATTGAAATCATAACTATCAACGTGTGACTCTTACCAGAGTCCATGCTCTGTGATTTGCATAAAACAGTCTATCCCTGGGCTGGCCAGGTGGTGTATTGGTTAAGTTCAGGTGCTCTGCTTTGGCAGCCCACAGTTCAAGGGTTCAGATCCTGGGCATGGACTTACACAGCACTCATCAAGCCATGCTGTGGCAGCATCCCACATACAAAACATAAAGGAAGATTGGCACAGATGTTAGCTCAGGGTCAATCTGCCTCACCAGAAAAATGAACCAGTCCATCCCTCAGACCAACACCACATCTGTTTGTGGACAGATGAAGAAACTGGGTTCAGTGACCTAAAATAGATCGCAAAAGAAAAACAAAACAAAGATCAAAGAAGCAGCATGTCTAAAATTCTAACCAAAATTATTAAACTTCAAAGACTTCCAGAATTCTACTGTGTTGTGTCTCCTGGAAGCTACAAATGAGGTTTTGATGCAGAAGTCTCTGAATATAGGAACAAACATCTAAACACCTGGAGTCATAGTTTCATTCTAGAAGCTATAAACAGTAATTCACCCTGTGCTCTCTTCTGCGTCTGTAATTTGAGCATGTGCGGCCTGGTATATCTCTGTGCTTGCAGTTCTTGGCTGAGTTCATGCTAACCTGCTATCAAAGCTACAAATTCATCTAGAAAGAAGATTTCAAATACCTAGGCTTGCATTTAGATTGAAAGGCCACCCTCTCAAAAAACGAACTGCCATTTTCAAGGCTATAATTAGGAACAATGCACTCATACAGACACATACACAAAAGGTCTATGTATTAAGTGTGCACACCTTATGTGATAATTTGATATAATAATGAATCTCTCCTCTTACCCTTTATGCCAAGTCCCCACAGGTTGTTTACCTTCCTACCTCTATATCTTCAAATACTCATAAACATGCTCTTATTCAGGTTGCTCTAGTCGCAATGGTCTTCTATCTTCCTGAATATAGTATCTTTTCTGCCATTAGCACTTGCTATTTTCCTTGCTTAGAAAACACTTCTCCCAGCTCTACAAATGGCTGGCTCATTCTCAGCATAAACGCCATCTTCTCAGAGAGGCCTTCCCTGATGTCTTAAGTTAGGTTTCTTGGAAGCTGACTCAAAGGGGGACCAACCATCTTGGTTTGCCCATGACTGCTTCATTGTTTATATTGAAAGTTCTGCCTGCTGGTAACATTCCAGTCCCAGGTAACCTCATGGCCCTGTGCAAAGTGGGACCCTGAGTCACCATGGATTTATAAGGAAGGGCACCCAAGAGATTTCTGGGAATGGTGTAGGGGAAGCAAAGAGGAAGGAGAAGATGCCAAACAAGGCAACTCCAATGCAGGTAGCTCAAAGCCCATCCCACAAGGGAACCTGGAGTATTAAGTGAGGTTCTGAGTCTTTCCCAGTAGAAACAAGGGATTTGAGCTTTCATAATCCCATACCTGTCCATCAATGGCTAACAGGTCTCCTTGGGGTGGAGGTGGGAGAGGTAAATTTCCAGGCAGGTTCTGCTTTCTGAAAATGCAAGCAAATCAGTTCCACTAGCCCCAAATCAGGTTTCCAGAGAGAGTCACACGTGTGGTTCATTAGAAGCAAACATGAACTAAAGTTGGGGAGGAGGGCACGGAGACACCCTTCCCCTCTAGAACCACACTTCCCACTTAAGGCCAACCCCATCATTGCTTTACTTTCTTCAGGGCACTTAATATTTGGCATTGTCCCATGTGTGTATAGCCATCTGTATCTACATCTATATCTGTATCTTTGTCTATATTCATATCTGTATATACCAATTTCTATGTCTATGCGTGTATATTTTAATTACTTTTCTTTTTCCACTATTATTTACTCCAAGAGGACAGTAACTCTATCTTATTCACCATCCCTCATGTAACGGTTGCTAATGAATATTGGAGAAATCAATAAATTAATTCATATGCTAAACGATAAAATTCCAGCAGAATGAAAGAGCAGAAAGATCATAGCTCTCGCCTCACCTTTTCAACTACTTCATCTCATAATCTTGATATCCCTGCTTCTTTTTCTTGTGTTTTCTCTTTTCTAAGCTTTCATTGCAAAATGCATTTCCTGCTCTGCCATTCTTTAAACCTCTCTTCCATCACGTCAGTCCCTATTTTTTTTTTTTTCTTTAAAAACAACCTTAGTAACCGAGGCAGTTGAGTTTACTTCTTAAAAACATAAGCTCTGGAGCGCCCTGGAGTGTGTGATTTTGGACCTCAGATCTCCCACTTACTATGGTGATGAGTATGGTTTTTACTCAACCATAAAATGGAGGGACATATTGTCCCTCTCATAAGGTGATGGGGACCATTAATATATGTACACACAGTGAAATAATGCCTAATACATGGAAAACACTTAGGGACTATTAGCTATTACCAATAGTTCATAAAATATTACCAGTTTTCCACATGGACTCTATACTATTTTGGATTAGTTATTTATTTTCCAACCACTTCAAAAAAGGATCCAATATAGCTTGACTCTAGTCTGTTATTTAGAAGTTTTATTTTCAATAATCTTATTAAAAATTGTATTGTATTGACTAGATGTGTTTACTAGATTACTTGCATCTTACTAGAAATTGTACTGTATCAATTGCTTACTAGGGTTGAAATCAGTTTTCTCAAAAGGCATTAGAGTAAATTTCTCATGCAACACACATTCACACACACACATTCTTTCTGTTGACCAAGCTTTTGGAAGCCTCTTGGCCAGAATTCATTGAAATACCTCTATAATCTCAAATGCACAGACGAAAATGATGCAGGGCCATCCTCTCATTATTTTAATAAATTTTAATAAGTTTTTGTCAGATGCTTAGACGTCCCTTGACGGTTCGCTACATTTAAGATGGTTTTATTTGTACTCTAAGAAATATATTACTGTGATCACTTACAAATGTAATTGCTTTAGCAAGTTATAAAAGTCAGGAGACATTTATTACCTTATCCACAATATGATCTAAAAGTTATTTCTGTTGCCTTTTAATACATACAATATATGTACTATTTTAATACATGAATAACATTTTTACTATTTCTACATACTATTTGTATTTGAATATTAATTGAACAGACTTGCTATTAGCATGTTAACATACCCATTACCTTTAAAAACCATTTGCATGGCAATAGTCCGGTACCATATCCTTTTAAATACATATTTACTTAAATACGCAGATAAATATTAGAGAAGCAGTGTGTATAGAAGTTATGGACATAGAACCTAGAGATAGAGTGCCTACTCCACTTCTAAATATCTGTGTGTGAGCTTGACAAGTTGTCTTGCCTGTCCATGCCTCAATTTCCCTGTCTGTAAAATGAAGATAATAACGGCACTTACTCTTAGGGTTGTCATGAAATTTAATGGATGAATTGATGGAAACCACTGAAGTGGTTTGGCATAGTGTTTGGCAAATAAAAAGTACAATTTAAGATTTAGCTGTTGTTGTTAATATTAATATATCATAATCCTCTGAAATTCATTTTATTCATTCACGTGAGACAAGTGGACTGAGACCAGTCTTGTAAATATGTAATTCTTATAAAAGTGAGTTTCCTGTTGTCAATTTAATAGTGTATTTAATAGTGTATGTCATAATTGTTGTTTACTCTTAGATTGAAGTGTATAAATAGTGTGTTATATAATCATAGGATTTGGCATCTTATCTTGACTTTATGTTATTAGTTATGTGCCCTTAATAATTATGGTTCATTTTTCTGATCTCCAAATGAAAGAGTAATCATATCTTCATAAAAGAGTGACTATGAGGTTAAAGGAAATGACATCATAACAGTGAAAATTCTTGGTAAACCCACTCAAAAAAGTTATACTAATAGTTATTGTGATCAATGAAGATATATTTGTTTTTGTTTTTGTTTTTTCTGAGGAAGATTAGCCCTGAGCTAAGATCTGCTGCCATCCTCCTCTTTTTGCTGAGGAAGACTGGCCCTGAGTTAACATTCATGCTCAACTTCCTCTACTTTATATGTGGGACGCCTGCCACAGCAGGGCTTGACAAGTGGTTCGTAGGTCTCCACCCAGGATCCGAACGGGTGAACCCCGGGCTGCCAAAGTGGAACATGTGAACCTAACTGCTGTGCCACCGGGCAGGCCCCTATTTTTTTTTAATTTTTGAAGTTTATTTTCTATTTCAATTATGCCATTATTTCCCTGGGAAGTGGATCTCTTTTAGTTAGTCTTCATAAAATGTTTAAAAATTTTGTATTTGATGATCTCTGTCTCTAGAGCTGTTTTCCCAGCCTAATGTTCTGTAGTAAGGATAGCAGATAAAATTCATTCCATGTACTAACTGGTAGTAGTTCCTCAGGAATGTTGTGATGCTAAGGATTCTGAGGTTGTATCTGAAGAGACTAGAGTAAGTCACCACACTTTCCATGGCTGTGGGAGGAGCCTGTATTTGTGGCTCTTAGTTTACAAAATATGACTTGGCTGTCAGTAGGAATGAAAGGCATAAATGATGGGTCAAATTTGGGTCCAAAGAGTTATACCAAGAAGAGTTAGTTGCATTATTTTCTTTATCTACTCCAGAGTATTTGAAAGGTGGCTTATCAAGAATAAGACTGAGGCATCCAGGAAACAACGTCCCAACCCATTGTCAAATTTTCAATCTCTCTCCCTCTTGTCATAGACAGTTACGGCTTTCGCTGGACCCAGAAACATAAGCAGATAACAAACTTTAAAAAAAAAACTTTAAAAAAATATTAAAAAAAAAATCTATCAGATGATTTCTGTAGGGGAGGCCTCTGGACTTTTCCACAAAGATATTTTACTGCCAAATTGCATTTTAATTAATTCCTTCTTGGCATTCCTTAAAATGAATTCTGTAGAATGGGGTGGTGAGCACTTTTAATGTCAATATACAAATAAATTAAATAATACATCAGAGAAATTCCTTTTTTTATACTGAAGTTCATTTGCTGATGATTTAGGCTCAAAACGTAAATGTGATATTTAAGAGCCTTGTAAATACGTTCCAACAAACATGTCTACAAAACAATTATATCTTTATGCCTCATTGATCAGCATGTGCAAAGCTGGATAGAAGAATGTCTGCTGCTAATCTGTATGTTGTAACTTTAAATCCTTCTCTAAAGAGCCTTGTATAAACAGGAATGTCACTTTTTCAAACATGTTTCAATTTAAATTCCAAAGTAGTTTGAATACATTCTTATCTTTCCCCAACCTGGCCACTTCTCCATGCCTCTGCCTCCCCCACAACCCAATTTTCACTATTGTTCGACTCACGATGACACTCTTACTCTCATGGATTTGCCAATCTTTTTGTTCAAAATCAAATTAGAAAACCCAGGGAAAATTCCATGCGGTTGAAACAGTGACTTATTATGGGATGAGGGTGTCAGGGCAACAGTGATGACAAGGAAGGGAATTGATGGAGACAATGCAATAAGACCAAATGGTGGTTCAAGCAGAGGTTTTTAAATAGGGTAGTCTTAAAGTTAAAACTCAGTTATGATTGAACAGACTATAAATGATTTTTGTTAGATTTGGGGTGGGGAGATTCGACTAACGTGTGAATCATTATCATATGCCAGAAATTGTGCCCAGAATTTTATTTATATTATTTAAATTAATTCTCATAACAACTATCAGAAGTTCTTATTAAATTATTATCTCTACCTTGTTGACAAAAGAGCTTAGGTTCATAAAAGATATAAAATATTCATGGATCAAAAGAAAAAGAAACAATGATTGCAGAAAGGCAGAGAAACAGGGAGACCAGAGGCATCTTGTGCCAGGAACTAATGGACATTTCCTTGGGGCAAGAGAGTCAGGATAATTAACCCCCTTCCAAATTAATATGAGTCTTTGGGTTGCACTAGTGAAGATGTGAATTCTTAAGATTATCACATTGAATAATTGGAGCCACCTGCTGCCATTGGCTGGGTTAGATTGGCTTGCCTTAAATGATAGCCCTAGATGCTAACACAGGAGGGAAAAGAAAAACACAAAAGAGAAACACGCCCGGCAAAGAAAAGTGATAGTCCAAATGTGGTGCCCTCTGGACAGCTATTCATTTATCTAAAATGAAGCCCACTACAATTTTTGGATGAAGTGGATAAACTCTCAGGTTGTTGCCCACTTTATGTTATCAAAACGACTTCTCTTTTCCCCAGCTACAGAGAGGTTTTAATAGTTCTTCCACTCTATCATCATAAGCCCAACATAACCTGCTGTGGTGCAAGGGATCTGGGTTACAGTGGCTGCTCTTCGCGATGCTCTGTGCTAAAGCTGTGCCTTTGAGCAGGTCGTTTAACCACCTCCAAGCCCCCATTCCCTCATCCATGAAATAAGGTTAATAATAGCCCTTTTAGTCAATAACGGTGATGGCGGGCAGAGGAGAGGATGTATGTAAAGCACTTGGCGCTGTGCCTAGTACATAAAGCCCCACTGGGATCTGTAAAACTCTGGATAGCTTGAGAGAGAGCAAGGCATTCATTCTTTGGGAAATCCTGGCTCAATACATTGATCCAAATCAAGCAATGATTTGGGCTGAGAATCAATATTTTAAGCAAAAACTAAGAATATTTTATTTCTTTTGGCTCCTGCCCCTATCAAATGAAACTCTTGTGAATTAGGATACGGCTCTCAGCATTTATACATATCATTTTAGCCAAGGCACAGAGTGTCAAAGTCTGTGTTTAATTGTACACAGCCTGTTAAAGTAAAATAGCGCCAAATATCATTAATAGCCATCAAGGAAGAAAAAGGTTGTTACAAACTAACATCCCTTGCGAAACAAGCTGTAAAATAGAGTATCAAGCAGCAGTACAAATAATCTGTTTACTACATCCTGACCTAAATCTAAGACAAGTCCAACCTTATTGTAAATTACATCAAAAAAACCTGTCCCCAAAGTGAGCTTACAGCAAAGCTATAAACTCGCCCCACGTGCTAATATATTATTAGATATTAATTTGTCAAGTTTGGAGTGGAGCAATAATTTAAAAATGAGTGAGTAAAGCAGTCACCTTGTCTAATTAAAATGGAGACGAAATATTCCTTAGAAACAGTTTCATCCTCCTTCTTTGTTCCCCGCTTTCAATTCAAAATCCATCAGAATCCTACGTTGTGGCAGTTAGAAAAGGTGATCTTTGTAACATTATACAAATTCTTCCTAGAAGGAATGGGCTTATCCTCAGAAACATCACAGATCAGTGTTTGGGGAACACTGAATTTCATTATCAAAGATGTATCTAAATCCATCTGACAATGAAATTTGCACCTTTTTTGAAAGGTTCCTTGTTGTTCTCTGGGTTGAAAAATCAGTTTTCATGTTGAATAATAATGTGGAAAAGAGCAAACTCTGTTAAAAGGACCTCGAAGTACGCTGTTAAACTGCTTCCGATAATGAGAGAAATAAAGAAACACTTGGAGACTTTTAAGTCTTTCTCCTCTCCTCCACCATTAAACCTCCAAAGTACCTAAAATTGTTAGATCTCTTGAACATTGTGCATGTGAATAGTGGTTAAGGAGTGGAGAGGGAGAAACTCCTTTTTTCTCTGCCGAGTAATTATGCCAGTGGGGAAGTTTAGAAATGCAAATAACCTCTCTTCTATGTGGCTGTTTCTCCATGCAATGTTTTTACCCATAACTCTGGCAACGAGTTCTGACACTTCCCCGAACAAGAATGTTAGTTTAGGTTTGTTTCAGGTGGCGGAAAATATTTTGGTTTGTTTGAGAAACTACCGCTTCAGCTGCAGTTTCTTTCTAATATCGGTCATACTGAGAAATGTCCTACCAACAACTAATATTCATTGTCACCTTTGCTTAGTGATAGCAACAAAACAACAACAAAAGGCACAGGACCCGGGTCCACTTATCAAAGAAACCTCTGATTGAACGGAAGTCCCTAATACATTTCATATAAAGTATACATTTGCTTATTTAAAAAATAAAAGGAATTGTAACTTTTTTCAGAAGGCTAGGAAACAGTACTTTTTTCTAAATATGTACTTAGATACATAATAAGTAATTGCAAGTGGTTTTAGGAACAAAATTTCTAAACTCAATCTAAAAATCCAGTATAAAATATTACTTCTTCACATTAAATTGCTATATCTTGATTTTGTGAAAAGTTGTCCAAAATGCTCATTGCTGTACTTTAATCCCTCTTAATTCAATACTATCCATCGTAAGTCTTTTTCTTTCTTTTGTTTTTTGTTAATAACATTTCCTCTCTAAAACATCCATGTTATAAGTAAACAGTAAGTTTACTTTTTGCTCTGAATAGTACCTGAAATGATGCCTCTTAAAAGTGATTGTGATATCTTTCCAGAATCACCTACAATAAAATAAAAAATAACATTATGGCACCATCTAGTGACCTATTATTTCTCTTTTTCTTCTTTCGTTATTTAGCTTGAAAGTACATATTTCTATTGATTATATAAAGCTATGTGTACTTTCAGCAAATGTGTAGCTGGAAATAATCTCTTTATACTATAACTCATGGATAAAGGAAACTGATCTTGACCAACTGAAATTTCAAAACTAAGTTTCCGCCTTGTAAAGTAGAAAGTGTTTTACAAGCAGGTCAATAATTTTGGATCTAACCTAGCTCTGCAAACAGTAACGAAGTTACTATACACTAATATTTGGAACTGAATAAGATAAATCCATCTTTAGAAAATGTTTTCATCCACAAATGAAACTATTTTTTGTATAACACGCCTGACAAAGCTGATTTTATTTTTCTTAAACAAGCAATCGTGATTATGTAGGTGACAATGGAATCAATCCAAAAGCACCAAAAAATAGTAAAGGAAAAGAAATACTTCTAAACCTACCAGAGATCAATTTAGAATTGAGTACATAGCCATGCATGCTTATTGCCAATAGATACGTATTGTTTGGCATTATGATATGTAAATTTTTTATAGCTTATTTCTTAGGTTCATAAATGTCTTAATATTTATTTTATCAATACCTTACTAGTCTAAATTTAGATTGCAATTTAAACGGGGAAGTATTGTATTTTTATGTGTTTGTGAAAATGTGAATTATTAAAGTATTAACTTATGTTCCTCTTTGAAATGTGTTGCTTTAGACTTGTGGTGGAATGTGGAATTCACAAAACGGAGCTTGCTGAAAGCATACTTAAAACTAGAGCCTTTAGGCTATGCAAGAAAGCCAAGCGGATTATACTTGAAGTAAACTGAATGTGCAGTGGTTGCCTCTGTAACATGAAACGCATTCAAGAAAAGGCGATCTTCACCGAGGATGCTGAACTATATACTCCCCCCATCCTTGAAATTGGAACTTGACTGCGATAGTGAAGTAATATCTATCAGGAAAGATTAATTTATTTAAAATAAAGCAAAGTAAAATACAAATAAATTTTTTTTAACTCAGAAATTTATAGAAATAGGTTTAAAAAAAGAAGTTGGGAATGATTAACCCATACTTTGTAAAAAGAAACTTGCAGTTTATTCTACTGTTTAGTGATACAAAGGAGTACAGAGGCTCCTCTGTGGTCCCTGATATTCACCTCCGCTGCCTTTTCCCTATGGAACTGGCAACACCTTTTCACCAGTGTGGAGAAGGGAATGGTTCTAAGAGATAAGAGAATTGATTGATCTTGTTGTCAGTGACCACCATGCTTCTCACCTTGGACTTGCTACAAGATCTTTATTCTGAATCACCGAATTTGCTTGCTCAATGTAATCTTTGCGTAAGTAATCTTTATCAATTGATTTTCATGAGAGTTTCCTTACCTTCTATATTCTCTTCAAATTCCTGTTTGCTGAGTTTAATTGTTAGTTCTGGGAATACCTTGGTGGCTCTGTTTCTCTAAAGTATATGATGCATATCTGAGTGTCCTGGAAGGTGATATTCTGTCTTTTTTTTTTTTTAAAGATTGGCTCTGAGCTAACAGCTGTTGCCAAAGTGTTTTTTTTTCCTTCTCCTCCCCAAAGGCCCCCAGTACATAGTTGTATATTCTAGTGGTAGGTCCTTCTACTTCTGCCACATGGGACACCATCTCAGCATAGCATGATGAGTGATACTAAGGCCGCACCGAGGATCGAACCTGTGAAACTCTGGGCCACCAAAGCAGGGCGCCTGCCTGAACTTAGCCCTTCAGCCATGGGGCCAGCCCTGATATTCTTTCCTATAAGCACAATAATATTGGTGGTGAGGAGAGGACTGCTTCAAATCCCATTTATAGCTCAAAATCTAGCAGGTAAATTCTATTTGACTTTAAGGCTTGAAAATAATCCTCTTTGGCTTGATGCTCAGTTTTCTGGGTTCACCAGGTTGACTGTCCTGCCTTCCGATTCCACCAGGGTGGCAGCATTGCCCAACTTGGCTGTGCACAGCAGCCTCATTCCTGCAGTTCTTGGTGTCAGCTTTGCCTCTGAGGCTCTGGGCATCACCAGCTTGGCCCACTGAAACTGAAGATGGGGCCCTGTCCTCTGAAACTGAAGGAAAAATAGCTCTGACTTCCAGGCCTATGCCCATGGTAGGAATGGCAGTCCCGCAGATTTCTAAATCATCTCAGAAGCCATTCTTCCCTTCCCTTGGAAGATAGTACATGTTCACAGCTCGAGAGCTCTGTTGTTCCATCTTGTAGAATCCAGCAGTCCAAGAGCTTTCCTTCACTTTGTCCTTTCTCGATCCCCGTGAGTCGAAGTTGGCAGTGTCTTTGCTGGTAGAACTCCATCTCTACTCCTGGCTTCTGCTGAGATAGCTGATTTGATCCCCAAGTCACACTTGTAATCTCTCTGTGGTGCGATTGGCCAGGCAAACCCTTGGTGTTCTCTTCATGAAACGCTTCCTCATTTTTGCAACATGGATAGCTGAGAATTTTCTAAATCTTCATATCCTGGTTCCTTTTTGCTTAATAGTTTATTCTTCGATTTATTTCTGTCCTTTCACATTTTACTATAAGCAACAGAGAGAAACCAGGCTGCATCGTCAACGTTTTGCTTAGAAATCTTCTTAGCTAATTATCCAAGTTAGTCACTTATAATTTCAACTATCCAAAAACACTAGAACACAATTCAGTCAAGTTCTCAGTCATTTGATAACAAAGATTGTTTTTTCTCCAGTTTCCCATAACGTGTTTCTGATTTCTGTCTGAGATCTCACCTGAATCCCCTTTAATGCCCATACTTCTACCGACAGTCTCTTTAAGGCAATGTAGGCTTCTGCTAGCATGCCCCTCAAAACTCCCCAAGTCTCTACCCATTACCCTGTTCCAAAGCCATGTCTACATTTTTAGATATTTATTACAGCAGCACTCCAAAATCTGTATTAGTCAGGGTTCGTCGGAGAAACAGAATCAATAGATTTAGATAGATAGATAGATCTATATAGATAGACATATTTTATGTTTATATATCTCTATCTATAGATCTTCTATCTGTCATCTATCTATGTACCTATCTATCTATCTATCTGTCTTTTTTTTAAGGAATTGGCTCACACAGTTGTGGAAGTTCGGTAAATTCCGAATTTTCAGAGCAGGCCAGCAGGCTGCAGACCCAGAGAAGAATTGTGGTTGGAGTCCAAAGGTAACCAGCTGGCAGAATTCTTTCTTGCTCAGGGATGGGGGTTTGGGGGTGAGGTCATTCTTTCTTCTGTTTTGGCTTTCAACTGACTGAAGAAGGCCCACCCACATTATGGAGGGCAATCTGTTTTATTCAAAGAAGACTGATTTATATGTTAACACTATCGAAAAAGATCTTCATCTAAACATCCAGAATAACATTTTGCCAAATATCTGGGCACCATGGCCAAGCCAAGTTGACACAGAATAAACCACTACACATTATTAATGTTTTTCTTTCCCACCAATGAAGAAAGTTTTTACTTATTAGACATAATTTTCACATGTAGGCTTCATAAAGGAAAGGCAGAAGATTTCAATTGTAGAAACTAGATGGTAGCAGTTTGGTTTCTTGATGGCTATACATATATGCAATATTCACATGCATTTACATATGCAAAATATCCATGATACAGTGAATCCCTTTGTGACAAATAAGTGTAACACTTTAACTGAATACTTTAACAGTGCTTGCTAGGAGTTGGCATAACTATATGTGCCATATATGCATTTTACTCATTTAACCCTCGCAATTCAAGCAGTTGTATAGATGAAAAGGGAATAACATAATATATGATGGAATGAGTAGTTAACTCTTCCTCCTATAGACATCTGGAGAAGATGTTTCAAGCAAAGAATTATGAAGAGCATTGAGCAAAGCAGTTGATTGACCAATCTAAGTCTCTTAGAGCAGAAGTGTAGGGAAAAAACAGAAAAAAAGGTTTTCTTTTAAGATTGTGCAATACCCAGATGATTTCTCAATTTGGAATTAAAGAATAAGAAGGCTGGATTATATATCCCAGAATATATATATATCTTATATATACAATATAATATATAGTCCTCTCTCTCTGGAAGAAATATATATATATTTATATCTTCCAGAACTATTGGAGATGGCATCCCAGCAGAAATGAAGATATAAAAAAATGAAGATCCCAGAGAACTTTTACTCATTTTCACCCTCTTAAAGTTTTGGCCATCTGGGATCAAACATGTGCCCTTCAACACACTTTACTACTTCGTAGGATTGTTCTGAAGTTTGCATGATAACATATGCAAAGGATGTAGAATGGTAGCATGCATCTAATAAAACTATTGCAAGTATTTAGCATTATCAAGTTTCTTAAAAATACGATTTCATAAAAATTATCAATAGATAAATCAGGTAATAATAGTAAGATGTTTTCCTTCTCTGTCAAAGCCAGTGCAAGTAAGTTTTGAATAAGAGAACAGGAGAATTTTCCTAGTAATGTGCAATCAAAAATTATGTTTGGAACAATACTAAAGGTGAATCACTTAGGACTTAAGCTTGGAGTTACACTAATACACCATTTTTAAAAACATAATTCAAACATTCAAGGTATAAATCCATTTCGCTAGGTAAGCAAAGGTATGTTATCCAATTAGGATTAATAAGGATAAGAACATATTTTATACTAAGGGTCCATAAATCAATTGAACTCTGAATTGTGGTGCAATTTGTAACTCTGCTGGATGACATCCTGAAAATGGCTGGTTTCTTGATAGCACACATGACAGATTATATGATAAGGTATGTGATATAGTAGACCCAGATTTTTCTTAAAAAGGAACTATTCACACATTTACATGCATGAATGCATATAAACGTGCTTCCTTTACCTCCACTCCAAGAGATCAGGCATTAAATGTCTTTTTTGAAGCAGCACATTATTTAAAGTGACCATACTATTTCTGATTCATAAACTAGTCCTCCATTCGAGTTTTCAAATTTTCAGGATAAATTTTTCATTACTATGCATAAGCGGGTTCCATTTTCCTTTCTTCTTTTTTTCTATCCTTTTTGGACTCCTGACTGAGTCAGAGGCAGCACTGTTTATGGGGATATCCAGAGTTATGTATCAGGAATACATTCTCTACCTCTGTCCCATTCCCATAGCCACCCTCATACTTCAGGACAACATCAAAGTAAGTATTTACTTATTGTAACTGCTTCCCAAGGAAATTTTGCACCAACATGTGCAAATATTTTGCTATTCATTGAATATATCATGTCCTTTCTTGTTTCAATAACTTTCTAGGAGACGCTTGTTTTGTTTATAATATAGAACTTTCTTATTACTCCTCAAGGTTAATGCTTTCCTATTCTTTAACACTCAGCTCATGTATTTCCTCTGTGAATATATTCCTATTAAATTTCCTCTCTCCCTTATATTTCTGTAACACTTTAGCACATACTTAATTTGAAGCATATGTCATATTTTAATGCAAATACTTTTTTATGTACTGAATCAGTAAAGATTTTTTTTTTACTTGCAAATGACCCAACTCAGGTAGACACTGATGACAGTTGCTTACTGAATATATGACCCCTCTCCCTCCTTACTAACAGGACCCAGATTTTGTGCATAGTGTCAATTTAATGAGTGTGAACATATCTTTTGCCTTCATGTTTTCCTGCTTCTTCCTGCCTGGAATATGATTGAGGTACTTAAGGGAGAGGAAGATGAGTATACCAGGAGCCATCTTGTGACCATAAGGTTGAGAAGTTCACGCTAAGAGTAATGGGTCAGAAAGAGAGGAATGTGGAACATTAATGACAATCAGCCCCTGTAGCACCACACCTGAGCCAACTGTCCCCAGACTTCTTGTTGCTTGAGAAAATACAGTCTTTTCTTTTCCTTTTTTTTCTTTTTGCTTTTTCTCCCCAAATCCCCCAAGTATATAGTTGTATATTTTAGTTGTGGGTCCTTCTAGTTGTGACGTCTTTTCTTTTTTATTACTTGCAGTCAAGCATGATCCTAACTAATACTCTAACTCAACATGATGAAAAGATTAAAAAATAATTAATTGACAAAAATTATATAAATGTTCTATAGTCAACTAATTTTAAATGTCTGATTCTGATGCTCAAATTATGCATTTATGTATATATATACACAGAAAGGTATTTCTATGTACCATCTCTGATTCTCTGTCATATTTATTCACAGATGGACTTTCACCTTAGGTTTGGCAAAAGGGATTCTGGAGGTTCCAGGTTTGTATCTCACTAACTAAAGACTCTGAAGGAAGTGAACTCCATTTTCTTGATCATTTCAGCACAAATCTTTGGACTGATTAGGTTTGCATGTCCATTATCCAAACAAGCACTCTTATTAAAGAATGGACTGTGTGGATTTTTGTAGCTAGCAAAAGAAATTTCTTTTTTCTCAAAGCAAAATCAGGCTGTGATTACTACGGAAGAATGAGTGCTGGAAGACAAAATCAACAAAGGTACATTAGTCATATTCTCCTGAATTTCTGGAGAACATACATTATTTCTTATTCTTCTATGAATCCTGCACCTACGCTGAGTGGTTAGCAAAGGGTAATAGTCTTACAATATCAGTGCATAATTGTAAAAAGAAATTAGAGAGAATAGATTAAAAAGAAAGAGGGTTTAATGACAATCCTCTTGCAGTCATCAGTCCAGATCCTTCTGTCTCATATCCTATCTTCTACAACCTTGAGGAGAAATCTGACTAATTATTTTTCTGTTTAGTTTTCATTTTGTTTCTCATTGTTTTATTTTCTTGTGTTAGATAACAGAATTGAAGGCAGGAGGATTTCTGCTCAGTTACTCACACAAAGAGTCTGGATAAAGCAATTATGATAACATAAGAATGGATGTGAGAGTTTACCGACACATTGAATTTGATTATCTCTTTTATTCACTTGATCCACCTGTTTTATTTTCTTTTCTCATAACTGAACCAGGAAGAAGCAGTCATCTCTAGAGAGTAGTTATTACATTTTTGCCTAATATTTTTAGACTCAAGTAATTCACAATTCTGATAAGGTTGGGGGCTTTTGAGATGTTGAAACGATTGTTAGAAATGAACTCATTTAAAGAGTCTCTATCCCCATGTCACAAGCCATTAGTTCAATAAACTAATGTCAGCTCTTGAATATTTACCTAACCATCTAGAGCCCATTATTATAATCACACCTAACCATGTGGCCTTAAATGTTTATGGACAGAATGATGTGCATGACCTTGTTTCGCACAGCAGGCAGCAGCTCCCTGCTTGCTACTAAATAGATAATTTTAGTGGTTTTATCTGGGCTGAGGTGGGAGAAGATCCAAATTATGTTTCTTTCAATATTTACCAAAAAGTCCAAAGAGAAAAATGAATGTGAGTTCCTATTTACATTTGTGCAGTAACAGATAAACTCAAGCTGTTCAATAGCCTCAAACCCAACGCCTAAAACCACAATGAAGACAAATGAAATATTTACCATTAGACCTAAACTATACCAATCATGCATATTAGCATCCTAAGATTTGAATTTGAATATAAGGATACTCATGTTGGATTTTTTTAAATAAAAATGAATTTATCATGTATCTGTATAGGATACTTGAGGTTGGCAATAAGAAAACATTACTTCTACTTATAAATAGAAATTTTCTTGAGAAGCTTAGGTAAATATTGAGTGAAAAGATTTTAGGAGTGACTGAAGCATTAAGTTACAGATAAGGATGTAATTTTGTGATTCTCTAAAGTTAGGTTTATAGTATAAAAATCCTTAGTAAAATCAATAAAACTTATGAATAATCAATATTTAGAAATAATAAAACTAACATTTATGCAGTGTGAGCCCTGTGACAGGCATTGCTCAAATGGTTTACATGTAATAACTCAACTTAATTCAACAATTACATAGGTTGTTTATTCTCCCCATTTCAGAGATGAGGAAAATCACCAAAAAGTCTAAGATTCTCAAACAAGAACAAGCAAAAGCATGAGTACCTACTATGGGGGAAGCATTATCAGCCCCAGGTGTTATTTATTAACTCAATAGCTCATGATTTTTGAATTCACACCATGTATCGGACAGTATACGGAACACTGGAATAGGGCTTGAGCCTCGTGTTTAAGCAGTTCAGTCTAATGAGAGTTAGCTGCATGTATAAGTAACTTCAGTACAGCTTCATGTGTGTGGTACAAAAGATAGAAATAAAGAATTTCTGAAGCACATACATGGGATCAATCAAATTCTGGGAGACTTCACGGAGAAGGTAACAGGAGAACTGATCTGAGAAGGATGAAGAGAATTTCATCACATGTAGAAAGAGGATGTGTTCATTCCACATCAGTGTTTCTGAACCCCAGTACAATTGACATTTTGGAAGAATAAGTCTTTGTTGGGGGGAGGAAGGAGTATACATTGCAGTGTGTTTAGCAACATCTCTGATCTCTGCCCACTAGATGACAATAGTAACCCCTGTAGTGACCATCAAAAATGTCTCCAGATATTACTAAATGTCCCTTGGGTAAGGGCCACATTGTCCCCAGATGAGAGCCACTGTTCTCCAGAGAAACAACATACTCAAAATCAAAGAGCTCAAGAAACAGAGGTTAATCATGGCCATCGGTTCTAATGGAGATGGGGAGGGAGGATCCTGAGGAGAGAGCTGTGGAGACAAGTTAGGTCATAGTGAGAAAAGCCAGGTGGCTACAACATAGCAAGTTAGAATTAATCTCATAGACAGCTGGGAGCCAAAGAAAAGTAACACAGTCACATGGGTTATCTTAGGAATTAACTTGGACAGAGCTGTAGAGGAAAGCTTGAGTTGAAAAAACGATACTCATTCCTTTCCTCCAAGATATGCTCCTTGGAATATCACTAAAAATTAGGATCTTTTTTAGTATTTCACCCCATTATTAGTTCCATAGGGAAAAAGAAACAATGTGCTCCTATCAGTTCAGGCTAGATTGTTCTTTATAGCTAAGTATATCCAAAATTTCATCCAATTCTTCACCCTCATGGATATGTGAAATTTTCATGTCTTTCTGGCAACATAAAAGTACCATCTAATACAAGTAAACATTGCCTTATAAAATAAAATTATGGTTAAATGTAAATATATGCACCTGCTAGTGTTGTTTCTGAATTGCATTTTCCAAATTGTTTTCAAAATTCTCTAAAAGTCCTATATTCCCCTAGGTATTATTCTCAACGTTGCCTTTCTTTGACAATTTTCCAAACGTGAGATTTCTTTCTTCTTGCCTCTTCTGAAGATTACAAATGCCATGACCCCCAATGATCCCACACAGAGTATTTCTTCTGTGTATCATGACAACTGTAACAATGCAGTCTGTCAAACTCACCCCAGTCAGGAAGCCACAAGAGAGCATCCCAGGAATTTTGATATATGCTGGCATGGCATGCAACTTTTTTTGTGTAATTCTATTTGGTAAGAAATTTTGGAGCAAGTAAGAATGCAACTAAAATTCTCTACCCAAAACATCTTTCACTTAATTTGAAAGAGAAGTGCAAATGTGTGTGTATGCATGTATACAGATGTGTGTGTTACTATTTGAAAAATTATATAGAAGTGTCTAAGAAATTCTTCCATGCTTAGAAATTTCACCTGGTTCTTAAGTATTTTCCTTTGTGGAATTTCTCTCATAAGTAAAAAAACTCATTCCAACTTTTTTCCAATATTGAAAGGTCATTTAAGTGCTCAGGGGGTCAAACCATTCATTTTTAGACCATAAGATTTTTATTAAATTTAGAAATAACCTCAGAACCAGATCATTCTGTCTCAGAACTTCATACCAGAACTCAGAGTTTATGAATCCAATAAAGTTTTAATATGTGTTTGGGTGATCAACTTTAATGCACAATAGTAAGATAAAAACAATATTCACCTAATCTTACCTTGTGATTTTGTCATTGGACTCTGGATCAAATTCGCAAAATGTGTGGTTGTTTCAGTTTTATCTTCTTAGTCGAGACATATATAATGCCTCATGTTATATAATCCCACATTTTGGAATCTGTTTGTGTTAGCCATTGTATCCTTTATCCAAGCTTCATGTAATCTGTCAATTTGAAAAAGATGAAACAAAACAAAAAACAGAAAATAAACAATATTTTGTATCTAATTAAAATCAGGGCTGAATAATAAGCTTACAGCTAAGTTTCTCAGAGAATTAGCTAGACTTAAAAGAAGTTTTAACTATTACCATTCTTAGCTTTTAGCACCAAAAGTGCATCAGAAAATTGTGTATTTAAAACAAAGGAATATCAGTTGTTTTCAGAAAAAAAACATTACACAAAAGAAAAACAAAATTGACAAAGCTTTAGCTAGACTAAGAAAAAAAGGAGAGAACTCAAAAATATAAAATCAGAAATAAAAGCAGAGATGTTACACCTGATGCCTCAGAAATAGAAAGGTTCACATGAGACCAGTATGAACAATTATATACCAAAAAATTGGA
Source organism: Equus quagga (assembly GCF_021613505.1). Taxonomy (NCBI): domain Eukaryota; kingdom Metazoa; phylum Chordata; class Mammalia; order Perissodactyla; family Equidae; genus Equus; species Equus quagga. The sequence continues at coordinate 58,067,673 of NC_060279.1, forward strand.
TAACCTAGAAGGAATGGACAAATTCCTAGAATATATGACCTACCCAGACTGAGCCATGATAAAACAGAAAATGAGAACTGACCAATAATGAGGACGGAGATTGAACCAATAATCAAAAATGCCCCCAAAAGAAAAGACCAGGACCATAATGCTTCACTGGTGGATTCTATGAAACATTTAAAGAAGAGTTAATACTGATCCTTCTCAAAATCTTCCAAAATATTGAAGAGGAGGGAATACTCCCAAACTCATTTTGCTAAACCAACATTACCCTGATACTAAAGACCAACAGGGACATCACAAGAAAAGAAAACTACAGGCTGATACCCTTATGATCATAGATGCAAAAACCCTCAAGAAAATATTTGCAAACAGAATTCAACAGCACATTAAAAGGATCATACTCCATGATCAAGTGGGATTCATCCTTGGGATGCCAGGACAGTTCAAAATATGCAAATCAATGATTGTGATACATCACATTAACAAATGAAGGATAAAAATCATATGATCATCTCAACAGATTCATAAAAAGCAGTTTACATCAACATCCTTTCATGATAAAAATTCTCAACAAAGGCTGGCCCCATGGTATAGTAGTTAAGTTCAACGTGCTCTGCTTTGGCAGTCCAGGTTTGTGGGTTCAGATCCTGGGTGCAGACCTATGGCACTCATTAGCCATGCTGTGGTTGTGACCCACATATAAAGTGGAGGAAGATTGGCACAGATATTAGCTCAGGGCTAATCTTCCTCAAACAAACAAATAGAAAACCTCTCAACAAAATAAGTAGAGAAGGAACATACCTCAACATGTCAACATGATTAAGGCCACATATGACGTCGTAGTCAACAATGAAAACTGAAAGCTTTTCCTCTAAGATCAGGAACAAGACAAGAGTGCCTACACTTGCCAATTCTGTTCAACAAAGTGAATAGGGAAGAAAAAGGAATGAAAGTCATCCAAACTGGAAAAGAAGAAGTAAAATTTCTGTTTACAGATTACATGATCTTGTATACAGAAGACCCTAAAGACTACACCAAAAAATTGATAGAACTGATAAATGAATTGATTAATATTCAGAATACAAAATCAACATACCAAAAAATCTGTTGCGTTTCTATGCACTAAAAGTGAAATACCTGAAAAAGAAATCAAGGGCGCAATCTCATTTATAGCAGTGTAAAAACACAAGCAAACAGGGGCTGGCCCAGTAGCACAGTGATTACATTCGCACGTTCTGCTTCTGTGGCCCAGGGTTAGCTGGTTTAGGTCTTGCATGCAGACCTACCACCACGTGGCAAGCCATGCTGTGGCAGGTGTCCCACATATAAATTAGAGGAAGATGAGCACGGATGTTAGCTCAGGGCCAGTCTTTCTCAGAAAAAGGAGGAGGATTAGCAGATGTGAGCTCAGGGCTAATCTTTCTCAAAAACGAACAAACAATCAAAAACCCTTGGGAATACATTTAACTGAGGAGGTGAGAGATCTGTACACTGAAAACTATAAAGCAAAGAGGAAAGAAATTGAAGACACAAATGAATGGGAAAACATCTGTGTTCGTTATTGTTAAAATGTCTATACTACCCAAAGAGATCTACAAATTCAATGCAATCACTGTCAAAGTTCCAATGATATTTTTCACATAACTAGAAAAAACAATCATAATGTTCATATAGGACCACAAAAGACCCTAAGTAGACGAAGAAACCTTGAGAAAAAGAACAAGGCTGAGATATCACACTTCCTGATTTCGGACAATATTTAAAAACTGTAGTAATCAAAACTGAATGTTAATGACATAAAAGTAGTCATTGACTCATGAAACAGACTAGAGAACCCTAAAATAAACCCATGCATATATGATCAAAAATTCATGACAAAGGATACCAGGAATATGCAATGGAGAAAGAACAGTCTCTTCAATAAACGGTGCTGGGAAAACTGGACAACCATATATAAAAGAATGAAACAGGACCACTATCTTCTACCATATACAAAAACTAACTCAAAATGTATGAAGATTTTAAAGTAAGACCTGCAACCATAAAACTCCCAGAAGTAAATATAGATGGTAACCTCCTTGACATTAGTCTTGGTGATAATTTTTTGGATTTGACACTAAAAGCAAAGGCGACAAAAGCAAAAATAAACAAGTAGGACTACATCAAACTGAAAAGCTTCTGCAAAGCAGAGGAAACCAGTAACAAAATGAAAAGACGGCCTAATGAATGGGAGAAAATATCTGCAAATCACGTATCTGATAAAGGGCTAATATTTAAAATATATAAAGAACACATACAACTCAACAGCAAAGAACAACTATATTAGAAAATGAGCAAAGACTCTGAATAGACATTTTTCCAAAGAAGGGATACAGATGGCCAAGAGGTACATGAAAAGATGCTCAACATCTCTAATCATCAGGGAAATGCAAATCAAAACCACAATGAGAAATCACGTCACAGTTGTTAGAATGACCATTATAAAAAAGATAAGAAATAATACTGTTAGCGAGGATGTAGAGAAAAGGGAAACCTTGTGCACCGTTAATGGGAATGTAAATTTGTGCACCAACTATGGAAAAGAGCAGAGAGGTTCCTCAAAAAACTAAAAATAGGACTACCATATGATCCAGCAATTCGCCTTCTGAATATTTATCAGAAGCAAACAAAAACGTGGGGATTGCCCGGTGGAGTAGTGGTTAAGTTTGCACATTCTGCTTTGGCAGCCATGGGTTTGCAGGTTCAGATCCTGGGCATGGACTGCTCATCAAGCCATGCTGTGACTGTGCCCCACGTAGAAAATAGAGGAAGACTGACATGACTGTTAACTCAGCCAACAATCTTCCTTGAGCAAAAAGAGGAAGATTGGCAACAGATGTTAGGTCAGGGCCAATCTGTCTCACTGAAGAAAAAAAGAAAAGTAAAGAAGATAAAAACATTAATTTGAAAAGATATATGCACTCCCATTTCATTGCAATATTATTTACAGTGGCCCAGATATGGAAGCAATGTAAGTGTCCATTGACGGATGAATGAATTAAAAAAGTGTGGTGCATATACATATATATGTGTAAAATGAATATTATTCAGCCATAAAAAAGAATGAAATCTTTTCCGACCACGTGGATGGATGCTGAGGGTATCATGCTAAATGAAATGGATCAGACAGAGAAAGACGAATACTGTATGATCTCACTTGTATGTGTAATCTGAAAAAAAAAGTGAAAATAAAACTCAGTGAACAGATACAGAAAACACATTTGGTGATTGTCAGAGGTGGGAGGATGGGGAGTGAGTGAAGGGGCTTAAAAAGAACAAACTTCCAGTCATAAAATAAATAAGTCATGGGGACATAATGTACAGCATTCTGACTACAGTTAATAATACTGAATTGTATATTTGAAATTTGCTAAGAGTAAATCTTAAATGTTTCCCTCACAAGAAAAAAAAATTGTAACTATGTATGGTGATGGATGTTAACTAGGGTTACTGTGGTGATCATTTTGCAATGTATACAAATATCAAATCATTGTGATGTACACCTGAAACTTATGTCAATAGTATCTCAATAAAAAAAGAAACTTATGCAAAGCAACAAAAACTACTTGACCCAAATCACATGACTAATAACTAGAGAAGTCAGAGTGTTAAGCCAATTCTGTCAGACTGTTGTGTTAGAGACCTTAACTTCTATGCTTTTCTTCCCTCTCAGGCTGAACTCAGTAAAAAGATGGTGTAAGTCTACTATGCTTTCACCTTATTAACTTGCAGGTCCTTTTTGGTGAGTGATATCACCATAGATTTCCAGCATACCTAACAAATCATTTATTAAAAAAAATGGTCTACCTCACCACATGTGTCAGATTACATAATGTATGTCTCAAATGTGGATCTCATAGTGACTTAACAGATTCGTTATATCTTTTTTTTTTGAGGAAAATTAGCCCTTAGCTAACATTTGCCACCAATCTTCCTCTTTTTTTGCTGAGGAAGACTGGCCCTAAGCTAACATCTGTGCCTATCTTCCTCTACTTTATATATGGGATGCCTACTGCAGCATGGTTTGCCAAGTGGTGTGTAGGTCCGAACCCACGATTGGAACTGGTAAACCCTGGGCTGCCAACGTGGAACGTGCAAACTTAACCACTATGCCACTGGGCCGACCCGTCATTATATCTTTTTTTTAAACCTAAATAATTTTGAAATTAGAGAAAAATTGTGAAAATATTACAATGTTACCATACACGCTTCTCCAATCTTCCTCTAATGTTATTATGTAACTACAGGGCAGTTATCAATACCACAGAATTAATGTTGGCATAATACATGCTGGAAGTCATTAAGAACCTGTCTTCAGAAATTTCTTATGTTTAGTAACAGTCATAAAACTTCAATTTTAACCTAAAATTTTGGTTGATCAAAATTTTATCCAGTTAATTTTATCTAGTTTGTTTTAAATTTTTCCATTGTTTCCTTCTAAAATTTCAAAGTTCCTGAAAAATATATCCAGACATTCATGATGCTTGGTATGCTGCTAGAATCATTCACGATGTAATAGGTGTAGCATCTATGACTCTCAGATGTCACAAAATATTGAAATCTCCTGGGGAGAAAAAAAGGTAATATCTCAATTTCTACTCCTACAGGTCTGAGAGAGGTCTTGAGAAAACACATTTTTAACAAATTTCTTGTATAATAATGTAAGCAGTTTATAGATTGGTTTAGGAAACCTATCGTATAAATGCTTATATTTCAGTTTTATAAATTTAATAATACCTATCTAGGGATATAGGAAAGTTCCATGTAAGTAGATACTCTTTTAAACGAAGCCTTACTAAACTTGTAGACATATTCATGTTTTCTGACTCTACTCTCCAGATACTGACTAAATAAAAGAAAATGAGACAGATATTATCTGAACTAATATCCATCTTCAATGTAAACTTAAATGATAAAAAAGAGGGAGGAGAGAGAGAAGAGATGAGGGAGTAACAGAGGAGGGGAAAAGGGTAGAGAGAGATGAGAGGATGGAGAAGATGAAAAATGCAGAATGTGAAATAGGGAAAGAAATAAAGTGGAAGGAAAAGAAAGAAAAAAAGAAAAAGTGAATGACATTGGCTAAGAGGGAAGAACAAAAGGTATGGAAAAGAGAGGGGAAAGAGAGAAGGAAAAGAAGAAAAAAATAGCCAAAAGTATAATGCCTAAGTGTCTTTTAGATATTACATGTCACATCCCATGTTATGTGATTTACTTAAACAGTTTTATTTAATCCTCATAACTCTTTTGAGAAATTCTCATTTTATGTCCCATGCTATTTCCTGTCTCGCATAACCTTGACTCCTGACCACTTCTCCTGAAAGAGGACTTCCAGAAATTATACTTAGATTTGAAACTATTTTTTATGATGACTTCAGCTCTGTTTCATTATTTCTAAATGCACTTATTGTGTTTATAGCATCATGTCTACATTTGATTTTTTAAATCTGAAATATCTTTATTTCACCTCAATATTTAACAGATATTTTTGTTGGGTATAAAATTCTCAGTGGAAATTCTTTTTTTTCCCCCATCTGTTTTATATGTTTGCAGGCTGGAATGAGAAGGAGAACATTTAAATATCACCAAATGTTGATTTGTGCAGTTTTAATAAGATTGAACTAACTTCTGGTGAGCCCAACTCGCAAAGTCCAGCACTGTTGCTGACCAGGGCTACTTACTTAGATTTTATCAATAGTTGCACTTTGACCTAGGAAGGTATTAGACCTGGGCTCCATCTTTCTATTTAATTTCAGCAGAGACTCTGATGCCAACCACTGTGAAAATAGGCAAGAACGAGTGAATTCTTTCTACTTTTCAATTCAGGCCTTCACCATCCTATAATGTTGGCAGAGTGATTTGGAAGAGAACAGCTATGTTGAGCAAATTATTAGTGATTCCAGATGTAGAGTCTTTCAGACTCCAATCTGTTCTGCCAATCCCATCAGCAAGTATAACTTCCCTGTCCTCTTCTTGCTGTGGTCAAGTCAAGTCTCTGGTTTGACAGAGCTTCTTCTCACCTCTCAACAAGCAGACCTAGTATCTTGTCTCTCTGGAAATCAGTTTATTATTCTTCTTTGTCCATTAGGTATGGTTTATTTTTATATTTTCTGGATTTTTCTTTGTGTTACTGAGGGGCTAATGGTGTTAGAGTCCTTTCATACCCTAAGTGGAAACAAAATGCTTGCTTCTGAGCTTCTCAAAGAAAGAAAATAACCAGCCTTGGGGCTGGGACCCAGGACCTGGACTAGCCAACTTGTGGGGAATTTTCACAGATACAAATCTATGAAGTCTGAAAGGTCCTATGTTTAATTGAGAATATGTGAGATGAGTAAAGATTTTCATTTCTAACTATTCTGGTGAAGCCTGGATATTCAGGAATGGTCTTCTGCCATCTTTGGTAGATAGATTTAACTTATCAGTTCTCTACGTTTTATAATTATATAATCTTACTACACATTTATAGAGTCGATGACAGATTATCCAATAAACAGAAGCTAGTGGTATGATAAGAAATAAATTTTGAAAAAGTTAACAGGAATCATGATGTTTCCAAGGGAACTTGAATGAGAAAGAAGATGTTTTAGGAAGTAACAAACTTCATTTTGCAAAGAATTTTTTAAAAATAAGAAAAAATTCTTCCAAATTTTAATAAAGAGATTTTTGAGTATCTGTCACTTCCATGAAATATAAATCTAACAAATGACTCCATTCATTTGCATGATGAATGACTATTCACATTTAGTTCTTTTATTACTTGTAGCGAGGCAGAAAATAGCTCTTTTGCATGCTTCTGCAGAAATTGATTGTTTTTCCTTTTTCTATGGTTGTTTAGGGTTTGAATTCTCAGTATGAAAAGATGACAGCTATTGTAAGTTCCTTTAGTGATAATTAGTCCTGTATGACAGTTTATTATGTTGCCACAGCTTATTAAAACTCTTCATTTTCATACAATTATCAAATTCACCATTGGAAGGCCATTTTCAAAATGGAAATTTACATACAGTTGTTAAGTCCTTGAAAAAAAACAGGAAAAATTTCAGTAAGCAGTTCAAATGGCAGGACTAAAAGGACACATAAACACACACACATGTACCCATTCTTTTTTTTTCTTTTGTTTCTTTTTGTTAAAGTTAATTTCCTTGGTTACTGCAAACTTTCCAGAAAAGGAAATTAAAAGCTTCATCTTCTAAGTATGGAAAAAAGTTGTGAAAATTATTTTCTTCTTTTGGTTTTCTGTGTGTGTGTGTGTGTGTCCCTAGCTTTGTGACAACTCTAGTATAGGCTAAGAAGTTTTAGCATTGCTTCCAAATTCACAGAAGAATGTCATGATAATTTCATATGCTAGAAAACTGAGAATTTTTAAGACCATTTTCTGTTGTGCACTAGAAGAATTAGTAATTTTCAAAACATCCTCAATTTTTGAAAAAAGAAATTTCCTTCTTTAATGAGAAGATTTAATTGCTAAAGGATTAAGTGGAGAACCAGTAGGCTGGCTATCAGGAAATCTGAAATAGTTTTTGACTCTTACTCCTTCTAATAATGATTCATTTGTATGCTTGATTTCATATTTACTTATCAAGCTTATATGATGCTTCTTTTTTGTCAAACACTGTTATAAATGTTTTACCAATATAAATTCATTTAATCCTCATAACAATTGTATGAGATATAACTATTGTTACTCTAACTTCACACGTGAATAGCTGAAGCAAAGACAATTTTTCACTTTGTCACACAGCTCACAAGTGACAGAAATAGGATATGAACCCAGGAAATTAAAATCTGAGTATTCACTTTAATTAGTAAAATTGGGGTACTCCGCAGAAATTCTGTTGCTGCTTGACTTATCTAAATCTCTGTAGAATTCTTTTAACTGATTTCTTGACACCTTTGTTTAAAACAATAAAACATGAGCATTTCACTTTCTACTTCAAAATTTTCAGTGGCTGCTCGTGGCTCATGAGATAAATTCTCAATAATTTTGCATCTTGTTCATACTCTTTCTTGACTTGGCACTTGCCGGGTATCCAGTTTAACTTTTTTAACTTCCTTTGCCCTCTTAAAATCTCCATATTTAAGCAATACTGAGCCATGCATAATCACAGAACATGTCATGTTTACATTCATACTTAGGTTCCTATATAAGGAGCAGCTGACCTCTACTTACACACTTGGGGTCATTCTTTAAGACTCAGTTTGAATGCTGCCTTATGTTTGAGGCCCTCTTTGAATTCCTTAGTATTTGAGCTCCTCATTCCTATACACTACCATTGCACTTTGTAGACACCACTAATATAGTGATCATTAAAATTTACTATTTTCACATAGGTGTGTTTTTACCCCACCTTAGCTATGAGATCCTTGAGGTTGGAAGCATGTCTTTGGTATTTGAATATACTTTGATTAGGTGCTTCATAATGAGAGACTTTCTCTCAGGTCCCTCCTTCCTATGATATATCGGTTGGGAATGCATTCAGTGGTGATAATAGTAGAACTGATACAAAGGGATTGAATATTCCAGTTGGCTAAGGTTGATGGTTCAGCAGCTCATGATGTAAGGCAGGAATTCTGCTGAAATATTTGCATGTGTTTACCTTTGTCTCAAGTTTTCAAAGTTTTATTTACAAGTTGGCTGCCCTGTCCCAGATACCACATCCACATTTGGAACAGAAAACAGGGACATAGAAGTCATGTCAGCACAGAAAACTTACACTAACATTCATACAATTATATCACAGGGGCAAAGTGAATATTTAGCTTTTCCAGTTTCTATGGTGAACATGGGTAAGGGAAAAAGGGATTGGGAATGGGACTTGGTGAGCCAAATCTCAGTGGAAAAATCATAATTTTACTTAGATCTTCAAGATCCATGTTTATTCAAGAGTTATCTTTCTCAGTATAGACAGAATGCAATTTCACTGGGAAGTTATTTCATACCCGGCAATTTCACAAGGGAGAAATCCACTGTCCTCCTTTCAAGGTGCACGTTTACTTGTGTTAATTGGTCCACTCTTCAAGGCCCAGGGAGAGGGGACATGGCATCGGGAGGGGGAGGGAGATGTCTGTGTGTACGTGTGTGGGAAGGAATAAGATATATGGTAGCATAATTAGAGATTTATTTGTGTTCTTTTTACAATGATAACTATAGTATTTTCAATAGTATGGAAGGATGCAGCCCAAAATATGTCACATGATATTTTTCCTTGAAATGAGCTCTTCTCCTACTGTTAGAGAGCTTAGAAGGAAGCTCTCCTCTATGTCATTGGAATATCAATATTTCAGGCTATCTTTCTTCAGCTTAGGAGGCCTTCTGAGAGAAATATCAACACAGGCATTTCTGTCAACTGACATGGAAGTACTGAGTGGAGCAAATTACCTAAATGTAGTGGTGAGTTTAAAGCGCTACATAAATCTCTGCAAAGGATTATATTTGAGTCTGGTTTATTCTGCTACAGCATTCGTAGAAAAGAACTGTAAGGGGTTTCCAGTATGTTTCATGCCAGTCTCAGCCTATCAATAACCAACGTTGTGGGTGGACCAGCCCGTGGTTCTCATCACGTTTGCAAGACATCCTTCAGCAGTAACAATGAGGAAACTTTGAAAAAAATAAAGGTTTATTACTTACAAGATCTAGAAATTACACAGCGCATCTGAGACCACACAGCAAGTGGTAGGGAGAGAGAGAGAGAGAGAAAGGGCATGAGCCTGGAGTTTTGCTTTCATTGGGGTGGAGAGTGGAGGCCTAGGGTTTTGTAAGCTCTTTATTGGTGAATTTAAAGCACAGGGACAGAAAAAACAAGTGGCCCAAATGGTCAGTTACTGAAATCAAGCAAGATCTCTAAAACAAAGGAGCCTCAGTGCAGCAAAGCTGCTTGGCTCTTCATATAGTCACCTGGCTGATAATGTGTTTATTGAGATAGCCCTCTTTCAAGTAGATGCCTCAGCAATCAAAGCTTAAGTCACACACTTGCATTACAAAAAAATCACAAAACTGTCAGGGCTTACACTACACAGTATTATTGTTTAAATTTCATAATAAAAACAATAGCTAATATTTGATGATCATACATTTTTATGTCAATCACTATGCTTTTCTTCTTTAATGTGGTACTTTTTTTTTGAAACATTCACAACAACTTCATGAGGTGGGAATTATTTTACGTTGATTTTATAGATGTGGAAACTAAGACAATAAGGAATTATTTTACTCAAAGTCACATGTTGTTAAGGAGTAAAGGTAACCTAAAAGTTTATATTTTATGACAATGTGTTAGTTTCTTGCGGCTGCCCCAACAAATTACCAGAAATTCAGTGGCTTGAAACAAAAGAAAGAAATTCATTATCTCACGATTATGAAGGACATAATTCTGAAATCAGGGTGTTGGCAGGGCAGCACATCCCCTAGGAGAATCCATTCCTTGAATTGTTCAGCTTCAGGTTACTGCAGGCATTCCTTAGCTTGCGGCCATATCATTCCAATCTCTACTTTCATCTCCACATCAACTATATGCGTCTGTATGAAAACTCCTTCACCTTCTCCCTTATAAGGATACGTGTGATTGCACGTAGGTACCATCCAAATAATCCAGGATAAGCTTCGTCTCTCAAGATTCTCGATCATATTTTTTCCCATATATGGTAATAGTCACTCTTGCCACATCCAGTAATATTTACAGGTTCCATGGATTAGGAAGTAAATATATCTTTAGGAGGCCAGTTTTTAGTCTACCACACACATGTAGTGAACGGTCTTCAAAATCTGCTTACAGAGCTCAGAATTATTCTATGGAATTTGGCCCATATGCATTCAAATAGAAAATCAATTCCTTCCAGGAGAAAATAATGATGGGAATCTAATTTACATAAATAGAACTGAAAAACCACTATGAAAAACTTTTAGAAAGATGACTTCAATTCATTCAGAGAATTTATAACAAAAGACTAGGAACAAGTTGTGCTACTCGAAAACCGTTATGACAAACTGTGGCTTAGAGTCCAGCTTGGGTGCTCAGTGATATAGTGCTCATGCCTGTGAACCAATTTAAAACAGGAGCATGGAGTCTCTGGATGTCTCTAGCAAGAAAGGAAGGAATCCTTGAGGCAGAATGTGTGAAGTGTACCTCCAAAAATTAGCCAAAGTCTACCAGTACAGGCAAATTTAATGGCTCAGTCAAGCTGATATGGATTCCTCATTTCTGGAAGGCTCAGATTAAATTCTGGCATCCCAAAGGAAGAAATGAAGTGCGGGCGAGTTCTCACATACTTTCATGATTTTTGAAAAATAGCTAATCTATACTGTTGCCAAGCCTCTGATTTATAGGGCGCTATTTCTCATTTCTTCCATGCGATATAGCCCTGCTCTAGGAAAGCTACATGGTGAGATTATAACATTTATTTTCTGTTATTAGTGAGGCAATAAGATGTCTACTGCCCATTCCTTTCTCTTTTTTCCTAATGGTCATTTTGAATCTAAATGAATACTTTTACCTAGTGTCTAACGCAGACATAATGTAGACATATACTTTTAATCAAGATATGTCCAATTCGAGGCCACTTTATAGATCTGGATAAGCATATTCATACACAGGTAGTCATTATGTAGCCAAAAGTGCATTTGCAGAAACATTAGGTGACCAGATGATCAACTGAAGGAATATGTGTTACAATCTTTTAAAATTAAAATTAACATTTTAATTGATTTCTTTTCATAACTAATTATTCTTCATCATCAGTCTATGCCTAAATTTATATTTTTCCTTCACCAACCTCTTGATCTTTTACCAACATTTTATCTTTTTATCTGTCTGTGTGTCTATCTATCATCATCCATCCTTTTTGCTAAAATATCTGACAAAGCTAGAATTTTATAAAAAGTTCTTCAATCACTCAAATATTTCACATGCATAATTTTGGTAGAAGGGATTCAGAACTAGTGATTAAAATAAATGTTCTGAATATTCTATGAATTTTAAAAAGTTGAGTTAATCATAAGACTTTTTAATATGACTCATAATTTACTCATAGAAATCAAGTTTTTAGGACTATATTTCTTATGTAATCCATTGGCTATATTGAATAGAAGGAGATCCATATCTTTCTATATCTATGTCTAAGTCTATCTCCATCTAGACATATAAAGATATATATATATATATGTCCATATCTTATATTATTTCACTTTAAAAATTATTAATGAATGAGGTGTTTTTCTGCATCATAGTCAGGTTGAAATCACTATTTAAATTAATTATGACAGCCACATCAATTAGACATAAGAGATTTCTAAAGCTAATTAGAGTCTGAGAGTTTTTAATTTGACGTCTGTCTCTGTGTAATATGTGCTTTATGCATTAAATTAATGAAATTAAGCCTGCATCATTATAAATTTCCACTTTCATAGTTCCATAAGTTTCACAATTACATGCCATATTTGAATGATAATTGAATGAAACTAAATAATTATGTTCACATCAGCATTGCTAAGTTTTTAAGAATATATCATTTATTTTTCACCCATGTCTTTCAAACAGGACCTAGAAGAACACAACTTGTTGCTAGCAAAACCTTATTGTCATTTCCAAAATAAGAACAATAAACAGGAACTTCAAGGCAGGTAAGACACATCAGAAACATACTAATGTATTATAAAAGAGGGCAATAACTCAAGACCAAAATAATTATAAAATCTGACTAATACATAGTGTATGATTTTATAAACTCTTCTGATTTTATAAACCTCATTTATCTGAGATGATTATCTGCTGTTAAATAATACATATATGAAAAAGGTCTTACTTTTTTAACGAAAAAGTTTATTAATTGGCCTTGCTGTATACAAACACACACACACACATACACACACACACACACACATTAAGGTTGCATCACCCTACAGTGTTTTGAAATAAATCTTTAACATATTCTGTGAAAATACATATTTAAAATGAAGAAAAGACTTAATTTGCATGCAAATAGGACTGAAACATGATGTATGAGAGGACTGCAACCCTGCCTTTAAGATTTGCTTTTGACATTTGTGTTTTAACAGGCAATTAAAATTTAATTTGTCCTATGATGAAAAGTAAATCCTTTTATCCCGTGTCCGAAGTCTGAAGAGGTACAGACTCTATTACAAAATGAGACTGTGGCTGAAGGTTTCTTGGGCCCTCATGACCCTGTGATGTGAAATGATAATAATCCAATCAAAGGATTGCCATAAAAAAGTCTGCACATAAACGATCGTGAGAGGAAAGACAATGTCCAAGAGAAAGGGGTTGTTGGTCATGCTCTACATTAAACTTTTCAGATGAAAGCTTCATTTTTATTTTTTGCAATAGAGTCTTATGATGGTATACCATTGGCTTGTTGCAGTACCTATTGGAAATTCTGCCAGGATAAGATTAGTGCAGAAAATCAGGTGGGATGTCTCTAGGCTCCCACCCTGAGGAAAGAAACAAAGTTAAGAAGAAGTGAAGAAAGAAGAGGTAAAGGATGCAGAGGGAGGAGAAGAGATTTTACCATAGGCTGAGTTGATGAAATGTGTCTAAATAACATTTGGCCAGCTGGAATTGTACAAGGTCTGTATAATTCTGCATTAGTTTCCTATAGCCACATTATAATTTTGTATTATTTTAAAGTGATACAAATAGTCAACGAAGGATACATCATGCTTCTATCCAAAACGTGTATGCCACTTCTATGGCCACATGTTTTCTTAAAGAAGGCCAGGGATTTGACTCACGTTTTAGGAACTAGGGCTAAATACATGCTAAGTTGGTAATTCTTAACAAGGCAAGGATCGTGTTCTGGAATGGTTATTCAGAAATATATGAAGACATTTCTTTTTATTGTGGTAACATTGGTTTATAACGTTATATATATTTTGAGTTCACATCATTGTATGTCGATTCCTGTGTAGATTGCATCACGTTCAGCCTCCAAAGACTAGTTACCATCCATCACCACACACAGGTGCCCAATCACCCCTTTCTCCCTCCTTCCTCCCCCCTTCCCCTCTGGTAACCACCAATCCAGTCTCCATCTCTATGTGTTCGTTTGTTGCTTTTTTTATCTTCTATTTATGAGTGAGATCATATGATATTTGACTTTTTCCCTCTGACTTATTTCACTTAGTGTAATACCCTCAAAGTCCATCCATATTGTATGAAGACATTTTTATCACACAATGATCGTGGCTCTCCATTCTTACTTAAATTGTGGGGCAGCACTCTCCCCCCTCAATTTTTCCATATTTAACACTACTTGTGAATATCCTCTGATCATTCATTTGAGGGGAGGAAATATAATTTATATATATATATAATATATATATATATAATTTACAATCATTTGAATCTAGACTGTAACTCTGTTTTACCTATAAACGAAGTATTTCTGCATGGGTCTAACATGCACTAAATTTTAAAGAAAGATTACTCTGTATATCAAGGAAATATTTACTTTGTTTAGTTCTGAAGTTTAGTAAGAATTATTCTCTATCTCAGAAAATCATCCTTTTTTTATAGCGACGCTGCTTGTAGTGTTTCAGTCATCAACATAACACAATGGTATCAGTCTGGCTTTGTAGCCGATGCATTAATAATAACTCTGTGTTTAGAGGTAAGCCCTCAGCTGCTTTATTCTGTTTTAGTATAATCATGCTCAGTCATCTCCATATTTATTATTTTATAATAACTTTTTTGTTATTTCTCCTTTATATTAGAGTTAGGACATTCCATTTTTTTTCTTTGCTAGTTAGTGTAGGAGGCAGAGTAGAGGGCATTAGATGCTAAATAAAATCCGTATGGGTCAGAAAGGGCAGAGAATCTGTGTACCAGGTGAGTGTGATAAGTGTGAGTGTGTGTGAGTATCCTAAAATGGAATGTCTGAGGCCAAAGACAGCTCAAAGTTGAATCCTGGTGCTGAACACAGCTTCATGAAACAAGAAATGGTTTCTAACATCCAATACATTGGGGTATATGAAAAATAAGGATCAATATTGAAAAGGTTACAAAGAAAGTTAGGAGAGGATAGTGTCACCTGAATTCAAGATTTTAACATATCCCTCAAGATAATTTACCCAAGACAATGGAGCCTTCTAGACAGCACTTATTCTTGCCTGTGAGTTGTTGAGAACTGTAATATACAAATATATATGACAACAATAACATCTTTGCTATTCAATACCGTAAGTTGAGTCTTTAAATTTTAATAAAAATGTCCATTCTTCTAAATATTGGTATCGCTCAATTTATGGAGTCACTGAGTTTTAATAATATTGGCTACACAGGGGAAAGGTGTAAAGTGTGCTGCTTTTTGATTGGCATATGGATATAACTCTGATATGATGAAGAAATTCAAATATTTGCTTCTAAACCGAGTTGACAATTTATCAAGAACTGGCTTTTGATATTGACAAGTCCCATGTTATGTTGAGCAATATAGTGTAAGGGCATTTTAATAGTTACCAGCAAGATCAAATTGCTACTTGTCTGGTCATATTTTGTTTTAAATCATTGAGTTTATTTTGAAGAACTTTTCCTTCTTTTCCACTATATTTCCAACTCGTTTTCTATTCCCTCACTACTAGCTACCTACACTGGAAACAGACATTGTTACACTCATTTATTAAAACTTCAAATGTTTTCTGGGTCCTGTTTACTAATGATTAGATGGATTAGTTTGGTTCCCCCAAGAAACAGTTCCAAGATAGAATAGATACACTTGAAAAAAGTAGAAAAAGCCTTTAGATTAGGATGAAGTTTAGACCCCTGTGAAAGAGGAGGAAGAGGAGGAAGGATGGTATAGAAATAGTTTCCAACTGACCTTCAGTTCCATAAAAGTTTTGGCTAAAACCTTGGGGAGTTCTCAGGTAGAAGGTGCCCTTCAAAAGAATCCCACACTCTGCTGGAAGGATCCTGCTCTAGTACCACTGTCATGTTCGGTCATCCGCTGGGTTTTGGAGCAAACTTAGCGGTGGATCCAGTGGGACAGCAGCTGGGGCTGTCAGTCACTTATGTTCCCTGCTGTGAGCATTCTGAGTAGCACATTTTCATAGCTAGGAAAAGGCGCTTCCAGAATCAGGAGTCATTTGTGATTGCCTTCTTTCGCTTCTTGCTACACACTAGAATCTGCTCCAGTAGCTCAATCTGAAACAGGTATGCACATCAGATCAGTCCTGCTCTGTGTCCCTGGTACTCTTCAGGTCACAGGGGAGGTTATAAACAGTTTCAAGGTATAAGCCTTGTAGTCTAGCAACATTCAGAGAAAACTTTGTTCTTGGGAGTGGAGAAGAGGTAGGTAAGGAATTGGTCTTAATTTGGTTATAGAGAGTAAAATAAACCTTATCTGTATGCCTGCCCATGACACGCAAAGCAAATTAAATTTGTGGAAGGCCTCTTTCTGACTTTTGTTTTGAGAGCAACAATTTTGTTGCTCAAAGTCTCCAGATTATTGCTGATATTTTCATTCTGTGATCCTTTGCATACACAACGAGTACAAACGTGGCCTGTGCCATTCTTTCTTCAACTCTTAATGGTTGTGTGATATGCAGGGTTTGTTTTCAATAGGAGTTGCAGGCTGCATAGACACTTGCCTTGTGTGCAGTTAACATCCAGGGGCACTCAAGGTTAATTAGAAATGGTAATAAGTTTAATCATGATGAACTCATTTGGTGCTGATGCGGATGTCACCTGTAATTCCATAAAAATTCCATTGTAATTTAGCATTAATTAATGTCCACTTATCAACGAGTGTTACAGCAAATTAGTACAGAAGTGACAAGTTATGTGCTTAAGAAATGCTTAATGGGGAAAAAAACAGCATTTACTGGGTCATTTTAAAATATAACAGATTGAGACATCTTTATTATTTAAAATATGAAATTAAAATCAGGTAAAGTGGTAATAATTAGGCAAGACTTTTGATAAAAATTTGTCTGAGAACTAATGGGGTTACAGCAAACATTAGGAATATAGATTTGCTTGGCTTACCATTTTTTAACATAAATGACAGAGAAGAGATGGAGCTGTTCTTATCATTACCCTATAATAGGAGAAGCTGCTGAATTTTCAATAATCATCATGATGAAGCAATGGTCTTATTCATGTAAAATAAAAGTATTTTTCTCGTATGTAAAAATGCTATTAGCCATATTTGAAGGCATTATACTCAGATATCTTTTTTCCATTTCTGTAAATGGCAACCATTAAATGCAATTGTAGCTACATGACAAGACTATTTTTATTACATCAAAAGGAAGAATGGGATTAAAATGAATTTATTCAAAGGTGTGATTTGTCATCTTTTTTCCCTTATCAAGGCACATATGGGACAGCTTTAAACCTAAACACTGAGATCTGACCTCATATTTGAATAAGTTAATGTGATCCAGTGTTCTTTGGGAAGTACCAAAAGCTTTCTTTTGTATCCAGAAATCCCAGGAGAAATTTTGGCTTTTAGGCGGTCAGCTCCAAGGTTCCATTTCTTTTCATCATTTTCCCTTTTATCATTTGGCAGTTCTTGACAGCCTAGAGGGGCTTCTAGGTGTAGGTGGCAGGCAGTACAGTATGGAGAGGAATTTGTAGACAGAATTTCTTTCCTATTACCTAGATCTTTAAAGGCCTGTTACAACTGTGTGGAAAGCTTTCTTCTCAGAGAGAGAGACTAATTACTATAAATGCAAAACTGAAATGCATACTTCAGAGAAAAATGTAGAACTATCAAGTTTTTACTGAAATATTTCTTGGATTTCAATTAGGAATTTGGTTCTATTAATTTACATATGTTCTTAAACATTGTAAATGATTTTTTAACTCAGAAATTATTAAAGTTCAGTGGCATTCCTCTACATTTTTCACCAAACCAGTTTTAGTTTTATGGACTTATTTTCTTTGGCTTTGAAGATGCTTTTTTTCCACTAAACATTCAATGATGATATTATATATGCCTTGGGAAAAGAAAAGAGATATTGATAACAAAATAATTCACTGTAAATATTGAGTTTAGAATGTATCTTTGTTTCTATAACTATTTAAACACAGTAGCTAAGACTGGCACCACACTTCCTTAATCAATGGAGATACAAAGTAGATGTTTTGATAGGAGCATCAGGTGTGAATGAGTTAGGAGTTCCTCGAAATAAGAGAGCAAGTCGTTCTTGTCCACCTCTGACTTCTCAGTTGCCAATATGGTGCCTGGCACTGATGAGGTGCTCAAAAAATGTGTGTTTGTATTTTGAATGGAAAATGGAAGTGGGTTCAGCATCCTGTGTAGAAATATAGCATTTAAACATTGAATTGTGCTTAATTGTAATATTTCCCAATCTCCATTAATTTCCTCAAGAAAACATCAGTTACCTCTTTTGTTCATTTGTCTGGTGATTAGCATTGTTTTCAGTATTTTTTAATGCTTAGTTGAATAAATTAATCAATCTCTCTAGCAACATGGCCTAGTATTCTTTTTTAATTGAGGTATTATATGTAGTAAATTGCACAAACCTTAAGTGTACAGATTAATGAATATTTACACTCATGTAACCACCACCCAGAACAAGATACAGAATATTTCCATCACTCTAATAGCCTTCTTCCTGTCTCCATTCAGTCAAGCAGCCCCTAAAATGTTATCACTGTCATCATAGAATAATTTTAAACATAGATGAGTTTGAGTTCATGCAAATGAAATTGTGTGTCTAGCTTTCTCCCTTCAATATTATGTCTGAAAGATTCATCCATGATGTCATATGTAGCAGTAGTCCATCCTTTTTCAACACTGTGTAGATTCTATTTTACAAATAATCTACAATTAATCTATTCCATTATTTTTCCCAATTTTTGCTTATTATATATAGCAATGTTAAAATAGCTTTTGTACATGTACAAAATATGATCACAAGTATTAATTTCTGTTGGAAGTATACCAAAGTGTGAAATTACTGGGTAAGGTTTTATTATGTACGTGTGTGTACAACTATAACTATATATAGTTATATATGTATATATATCTCCAACTGCCAAAAATAATTGTACTACCAATTTCTACTTCCAAAATTCATGTATGAGAGTGCTAGTTTTTCCATATACTCACCAACACTTGGTATGGATGATCTTTTCAATTTTACTAATTGTGTGAGTGATATCTCATTGTAGTATTTGCATGCATGCACACATGCATGAATCAATCAAATATATCTTTCGAAGAATTGAGGGTCCTGACTATTCTTGAACATTCCCAGTGATTAGAAACTCAATTACCACTATATGGCTTTTGCTGTAAAAAAAAAAAAAAGAGACTGTATATTGTAATAACATCTTCAAAATAGGCCTTACCCGATACCACCAATATATTTCTTCTTGGTGTGTTCCTAGAATGCTCCTAACTGAAACTATGCCTAATAGTTGCTCAAATAAAATTTCAGATCCCCTGTCTCCTCCAGTTTCATTTGGATCCTCCTCCTCTCTGTTCCTTGTCATTTAGTACTTGTATTTATTGAGGGGCTTGGCATTCTGTATTATAGTTAATTCCCTGTTTATTTACCTGACTTCTCTACCGAACTGTGAATATTATGTAGGTAAAGATCCTGTGTCATTTGATGTGGCATAGTCTGTGTCTTGCAAAATATTTGGTATGATAAAGGCTCCAGAAGTTTTTTTTTTTTTTTTTTAATAAATGTTAGCTGTTATCTGAAGAAACATTGTTTTTTTTTTTTTTTTTAAGGTTGACACCTGAGCTAACATCTGTTGCCAATCTTTTTCTTCTTCTTCTTCTTCTTCTTCTTCTCCCCAAAGCCCCTCAGTACATACTTGTACATTCTAGTTGTGAGTGCCTCTGGTCATGCTATTCAGGATGCCACCTCATCATGGCCTGATGAGCAGTGCCATGTCTGAGCGCAGCATCCAAACTGATAAAACCCTGGGCTGCCAAAGCGGAACGGGCGGACTTAACTGCTTTGCCATGGGGCTGGCCCCAAGGCTCCAAAAGTTTCTGTGCAATGAATGACCATAAAGTTCATTAACTCTGCACTTTGCTTGGAAAAGCTCTCTGCCTGTATGCAAAAAAGATGAAAGAGAGGGAGTTATAGATTGATGATAGGTAGATAGATGGGTAGATGGATAGGGTGGGTATGAGAGAGACCACAACCTTAGTGTCTGATAGTCTTATTAAATTCCCCCAATATCCTTGTGCTAAATCTCCCATCCCACGTTGATTGATAGGGTGACCTATAATTTATCATCACAATCAGGATTCTGTGGAGAGTGAAAGGGGCATTTTACGATGAACTGTTGGGACAAGAGCTATAATCTATTTCATATAGTAAAGGGTACCAATCTTAAGTAGTTTGTGCTTAAACAAATCTGAGTGTGTTTCTATTCCTTATACCCAAAGTACACTTGACAAGCCATAAATATTTCTTTGATGCTGTATGATCCTCTAGATTCTTACAGAACCATATCTTAGAACTGGAAAGACCTTTAAGAGCAGTTTTGTTGTATGAATCACAAAAGGACACTGAGACGAAAATCACACCGCTCTGGATCCTTGCAAATACAAATTATTAAGGATTAGCTGAATACCCCATTCTGATGATCCCATTGGATTCAACTGCTTATCCTGTCTGAAGTTTTATGACATTCAAATGCACAGGTGTTCTGACCTGAGCTGCTTGCTAAGAATGTAAAGTTGAAGAATCTTGTTAGACCTAGAAAATGTTGAAAAGTGAGGGGATGCATTTGATGAGCTGTCTCTTAGATCATAAAATAATTGAAAATTAGGAATACACCAGGCTTTGTGGAACAGTTTAAGAAAGCGAATCCAGGAACATAGTCTAAAGTCTAGGTTTATTTAATTTGTATCTTTTAAAAAAACGTCCTTAAACAACATGGTATGAGGAGTTCCTTTGGAGCAGAAGGAAATAAGTTTGTTGATATACAAACCGCTTCTCACACCACAGGCAGACAGAGTAGGTGTTGAGGGCAGCTAGAGAGAGGACAAATAAAGGTTGGAATCTTGGGAGCCTTTAGCATGGGAAAAGTGTTCAAAGAACATGGACTAGGAAAGAAATATCCTTGAGACTAAACATGGGAGCCTTAGTGTCCCCAGCTGTCCTTGCCCACAGTGAGCAGTAGGAGGCATCATTTGTATCATGAGGTCATTGGTTACTCAGACAATTTACAATTTTGCCCAAGCCCCCTCCATATGTGTTGTTCCTTCCTTACAACCCCTCTCTGTTTTACAACTCTTCAAAAACCTTATAATACATTAGTTTTCTGTGCGAGTTTCCTCTCTAATGGAACTTTCAAGGTGGAACTGTTTGGTAAACATCTTATTTCTGTACACATAAAACTGTGAGTAAAACCTTATGAGGGCTGAATAAATCCTTGCTGAGTAAGTGGAAAAATGAATGAATTTTCCCAATCTGAGTGCTTGTTTCTGTTTATCATCAAAAATCTAAAGAAAAGAACAGATAATTTCTAAATACACCATGAACTTTAACATTTGGTGTGCCAACATTCGCTACGCAATTTTTAAAATATACCTTGAAAGGCTAAAATTACTTGTTTTGATCAAAAAAATTTATGACATTGAAAGCCCTCTGTTTCCATTTTACATTTACTGTATTAGCATTTAAAACCCTGGTAGTTATACAAGAGCATTAGAGAGCCTATTTTAAAGAAAGTATTTATGATTGAATGGAAAATGCTAGGAGGTAGAAATTCCAAATAACTCTGTAGTGTTACTGCACTTAAATAAATTGTCATTAATTTTGAATAATGGGTTTTCTTGTGCGCATGACATCTTATCCTCAAATACTGAGAATCATAAATAGCATTTCTGTGATGATACAGAGATTATAGAGCTGTTTTCCATGCACTATTTCACTGATTTTCAAATATGCTTTAGGAGAAAAAGAATGTTTCCTCATAGGATTTTGTTGTTCTTGCATCTATTCTGTGATTCCAACAATAGAACAGTCAAAACGGAGTTGGTTTGGATAGAAAAAGACTGGAGATCCTGACGCCCCAGTCACTTGCCCTTGCTGGCCCTCCCTCAATCAATTCTGAGATGCTTCCGGTAAACTCTAGGGCTCTGTGGAACCCAGTTCGAATGCCATTGACCATGTAACAAGCCTTTGAGAATCTATTTATTGAATATCAAACTAAGTCAGAGAGATTAAACAAATTGCTCAAGGTCATAGGACCTATATATAGTGGGGATGGGCTAAATCCACATATTCAGACACTAACTCTCATGTCTTTCTTAGTTCACCAAAAGTGGAAATGAAGTCCTTACAGGGAGTCTACTCAACCTTGCACTAGAGAGTCGAATCCTCTCTATAGTACATCCGTAGAATCACTTTGTCCTCCTCTTTCCATATTCACTACTCCAGAGAGATGAGCACTTTTATTGAGCAAATTTTTTTTTTCTCCTTCATTTCCTTTCTCAGGAAGTTATTCCTAGGAGGAAGCATTTGACTACTTCTCTTTTCTAATGTCTCTCTCTCTAAGGCAAAAGATACAGATAGATAGATGACAACAAAACATTCATTAGTCATATTTTCTGTGCCAGCTTGGGAACTGGTTTAAAGTTCTTGCTAACATGAGTCATCCCTAATGATTCTTTTGGGTCATTTGCACACAGATGCCATGGCTTCTTCTAGGCTTTCAGTTTCCATGCTATATGTAGGCAGACCAGGTCCTGTAGTTTCTATTCTCTCTCTTGGCTAACTTCTCTACTTTTTATTAGATGTGAAGTGAGCTTGGCTTCTCAGTGGCAGCTGATTTTCTTCATTTGGGGAGGGAGGATTGAGAGGAGGAGGAGCAGAGGAGAGGGAGCCAAAAGTACAATTTTTGCCTCATGCACCAGTCATGTCCCTCTTACACATTTTTCACTAAAAATTGACAATTATGCATTGATACTGAAAACTCTTTGCACTTGTAAATCTCCATATGGCATCTGCCATTTGTCCTCCATAGGTCAGAGCCTGGTTGAAGAAGGATAAATAAGTGACATTCCTTATCATGATACCATTCCTATGATACCTTCACAAATAAAATCAAACAATTGTTAAAATATGTGCAGCAGAGTACCCTAACATACAAGTATTCTACCAGGAATTAATTTGCATTTCGTTTACTGTTTCTAGCAAGAGAGATCAGTAGCAGTATTAAGTCAAAGGCAGAGATAGAAAATGACCTTTCAAAAATACCTTTCTTGTTCTTTCAAGAAAGGTGTAAATGATCTTTTAGTTTAGTTGCATATCTATTAACTTAGTAGGCTTAATATTCCCAGAATATATGTAAAATTGGTGGAAGGAATTATCCCTATTTTTGCAAAGAATAAATTGAATAATAGCTTTATTGATGTCAAAAAGAGAAAACAAGACCAGGTCTTCGGAAAGTGTTAATTTGATAATTGTAGCAGGCAGCTTGCACCTCCCTATATCCCACTGTCACAGTGTTGCTTCATGTCATGCTTCCAACTTACAACTACCAGCACGTGCAACTTCTTCCCTGAATGACTATGGGAGCCTGCTCTACTATATGCATGGCAGAATGGGAGTGCTGGAGTATGATCACTACCCATGACCAGTGGCTGACAAGAGTTGGTGTATAAATAGCTCCTTTGCCCCTTAAATTAGAAAACTCTGAAGTGAGAATCTGTACTCTTTACTAGAGTTCTGTAGTAGAATTAAGATCTAGTTGCCTAGAGTGGTAACTTGCTCGATAACACACCTGGTTTTAGCTTCCTCCATTTTCTCTCTCATTTTCCTACACTCCTACCAGTGTTTCTTGGAATCACTTTTGAATATGCTACTTGCATTTAGGTACTTTTTTGTAGGGTCTTTTTCTGAAGCAATTCGACCTAAACAGAGGTTAAATGCTTCATAGTCATTTTTTTTTAAGTCTTGTGGGTTCTTGCTCACCAGGGAGAAACAGGGAGAACTGGTGATTCTAGGATTTTTCAGGGAGAAGCCCTTGTTATCCTGGGCCAGGATGTATCCTGGGAAATGTCCTTGTTTATATCCTGATAGAGCAGTAACTGGTTAGTAACGGTGGCCATATATGTAGCCCATGCACATCAGGGTGCTAAGTCCTTTCGATTGAACTTAGAATGGGGAAACCAAATTGCTTGAAAAATAGAGGTGAATGTTCTTCTTTCCAGAACCCTGGACAGCAGCTACGGCAGGGGACTCGATTCACTGCCATGAACTGGAATTTAAATTTCTAATACATTGTTACTCTTATGGAGACTGCCTAGACCAGTTTAGATTATAGCTGTTTTTAATAAAGCTAACAGTAGGGGATAGGACGTCTACCTCGTGGAGAGGCTACCTGAGAAGATACTAATCTAGCATTTGTGAATGTCATGGAATTGAGAGATTTCTCCAAACTTTGGTTTCACACTAGATTTGCCAAGGACACTCTAAACTCTCATATTCACCACACATAATAGGGATATAATAGGGACATAATAGAGTACATAATAGGTTGATATATCTGAAGACACTTGAGAGCTCATGAATCTCTGCACGCATGATGGAAATAGGGAAAGACAATGCAAACTAGGAACTTCTCATTATAATGAGCTCTCTGTCCATTTAGAGGGGACAATCCTTGGTATGTACATAGGACAAGATCTGGCTCCCATTAAAGTCTTTCTGTGGACCCTTCTGGCTCCAAATTCTAGTGAATCTGAAACACTTACTGAGAATAAACTTCTCTTTTATTCCTCTATCTTTCATTTGATATAATTTCTCTAATTTATATTAAACTTACGTAGAGGGACACATTTATTTATTTAAAATTCCCCAACTTATACTTATTCAACTGGTAGTCAAACTATATCTGAAGTCATTTTCAACTACTTATATCAAATATGTATTGAGCACTTACCAAGTGTCAGTCACTGATTTATGCGTGAAGGATACAGCAATGAAAGTAGATAAGGCTCCTCAGTTTATAGAGCTTACGTTCCAGTGGAATAAACATGAATAGATACTTACTACTAAAGATAGTTTAGATAAAAGGAAGAGGACATGAAATGACCAGTATTCAAACCAAAGAAAATTCCCTCTAGGTTTTATTATTATCAACCCTCTTGATAGATATGGTCCATATAAATTATATTGGTCTAAATTAATATAATTATTAGTTTAAGATTAACTAAGTATCAGTGCCTTATTAAGATATGCAGGTCATGACCTAGCTCCTGTCAAAGATCTTGGTCTTCTGCCATAATCTCCTTAAACTCCACACTCTCTAATCTGAACCAATTCCAGTGCCTAGAACAATTTCTCTTTTATGCCTTACTATCTTGTAATTGCTATCTCTTCTGTTTAAATTCAGTGATGTCTCTTCATCTATTGTCTTCCTAGCAAACTACCATTCAATCTTCAAGACTCCAAACATAAATTACTTATTTGATTATATATCAATTACTGCCCCAGACATATAGTTCCAATTCCTCTAACCACTTTCTACATCCCTAACTCCAATCACGCTACTCATTGTACACCTCACCATAGGATATGCAACACTCATTTGCAGTTATTTATAAGTTTTAATGTGCATGTGGAATTACAAGAGGATCTTATTAAAGTACAAATTCTACTTCAACAGGTCCGTGGGGAGGTCTGTGATTCTGAATTTCTAGTAAGCTCCCAGGTGATGTTGACATCTGATGCTACTGGTCCCTGGACCATATTTTGAGTAGTGGGGCTTTAAAGATTACTTGTTCTTCTTTGGATCATAGCTGCCCAGCGTGGAATTTTGCACTCCCAAGGTACATCAGTGTTTATGTGTAAATGGTTTGATTCATATGCTGTTATCCTTTCGTATAACTCCTATACCAAACTGTAAAACTCCTTGGACTTCTTTATTTTCTCTGCAAGACTTCCTTGAATATTGTATGTACATGGGACTTTCTACAATTCTAAATATATAAAATACGGTGGTGAAATGGTAGCTGAGCTTTGCAAGGTGACTGGTCAGAGTCGTAAATTAAAAGGTAAAATGTTTCTGACATATTTAGCTTTTGAAGCACAGTAATAGATTAAGGAAACACACTTACATATCCAATACCATAATTAAATTTTAACTCATAAAAAATAATCAAGTCCCTGCAGGAACAGAACATTTTCAGTTAAAAAGCTACTTATCATTTCTATAGCCATACAATGTTGAATGTGCTGTTTGATCTTTTAACAATTTCATTTTAAAATATGCACAAAAGAGTGGTAATTAAATTATGTGGGTGCCATGGTAACCACTGCATTAAATATGCTTAGACCCCGTGCTCTAGCATACTGGTAGGGAAAAGGGTATTCTTATTCTGTGACAATGACTAACTGTGGGTGTTTAGGTCAACCTCCCAGCTTACCAGAATAGGTAAGCATATCTGGCTGAAGTTGAATCAGGGATAGTGGGCATTGCTCAGGTATAGAGGAATCTTATAGCATAATGGAAAGTGCACTGGAGGGAGAATCAAGGGTCTCAATTCTAGGCCAGACTCTGCTACTTATTAGCTGTGTGTTCCTTGGTAAATAGCTTGCTTTCTCTGAGCTGCAAATATCACATGTTTAAAATGAGAATGTTGAACATGGGACTGGATGTTCTGAATTCAACCTAGTTTTTTTCCAATTCCATTGAATCTTTATGATTTAGTAAGCCCTACTGATTTTGACACACTTCATAATATATAATTTGTGTATTAGTTTCCTAGGGCTTCATTTCAAAGTACCACAAACTGGGTGGCTTAAAACAAGAGAAATTTATTGTCTCACAATTCTGGAGATGAGAAGTCCAAAACCGAGATGTTGGCAGAGCTGTGATCCCTCTGAAGCCTCTAGGGGATGATGCATCCTTGCCTCTTCTAGCTCCTGGTATTCTGAGCCATTCATTGGCTTGTGGTAATGTAGCTCAGTCTCTGTCTGTCTTTACATGGTCATCTTCCCTTTGTGTCTTTGTCTTCTCCTTTTATAAGGACACTAATCATATTGGACTAAGGGCCCACTCTACTCCAGTATGATCTCATCTTAACTTAACTGATTATATCTGTAATGACTCTATTTCCAAACAAGGTCATTTTAAGGTGCTGTGGTTAGGAAATCAACATATCTTTTGGGGGGTGTGTAATTCAACTCATAACAGTTTCTTTTTGTGAAATCCAAATTATATTCTATTTCTTTGTTCCAGGTTATAATCTGGTTATAAACCGCAAAACAAAACCCTGTAATTCTTTGTGTACTGTCTTAATTTCTAATGCATTATACTGGAGGAGGGGTACATATTCAGAGATTATACTACAATACCATCACTATAGTGCTATAACCTTAAGCAAGGATACTTATTCAGGGAATAGGATAACATAATTCTTCAGTGTTTGGGGAGCATGCAACAGATCTTTGTGATCCACTTCACAGAAATATCTTGAGCCACCTGGTCTCAACACAGCTGAGGGGTATAGTCAAAATGCTGTTGTCCATTCTCTACATAATGCAACTGCTACAGAGTCTCATCTCTCTGCTTTACATTCTTATAGTTGTGGAAAGCTGCTCAGCCATTCCTAGGAGCAAGCCAGAGTTAAGGAACTTAATGCCTTCAAACAATGGGGAATGTGAGTCCGTGGATAAATGTCCTTATGTCTATCTTCTGACAAGATAACTGGAGCCAACCACCTTGTAAATTCACTATCCACTGTTTGTTTTTTGTTTCTTTTTTCTTCCCCACGTCCTGTTTCTCTTTGCCATCTCCTTTACATCTATTTACTGGGAGCACTTCCAAAATAAACTGTCTGCATCCAAAGGTTTATCTGCGTATCTCAGGTCTGCTTCAGGGCAATCCAAGTTAAGGCAGAGGAGCAAGTAGGTGGAAAGTATAGCATGTGCAAAGACCTTTAGTTTTGAAAGAGAAAGATACTGAGGGAGCTGAGAAGTCAGGTATGGCTGCAGCAAAGGCAATATAAAGAGGGGTACTGAGAGATGGGGCTGGAATATGAAAGTTCATATCTACTCCATTAGGAAGTTTTCGACCTTCATTCAATAAAGAACCATATAGGTTTCTATGCAGCTTGGGGCATGTTATAATCTGTGCTTTAGAACAATCACTCTGAGCACATGTGCGAGGTAGCAAGACTAGGTGTGATGCTCTTGCAAGAGTTTAGTTATGAAACCACTAGGGTCCAAATTAAGGTAAAGACAGTAGAACCGAACTGGGATGATAAAGGAAATTTATACAAAGCTATTTCAGATTAGATTGAATTTATTGATTGCATAGTTGTAAAAGATGGGAAGAGAGAGCTAGGAGTGATTCCTAGATTTCATCTGAATAACTAGATGGTTATGATTAAGTGAGGGAAGAAATGTTTGATGGAGCAACATGGCTGTCCAATTTAATTAGAGACAGTTCAGTTCAGTGTTTATTAAATTTTCATGTGTATATGATAGACTGGGGATCTTGTTAAAATATGGATTCTGATTCAGCAGTTGTGGACTAGGCCCTGTACTTCACACAACCCTCCAGAGATGTGGATGCTGCTGGTACACAGCACACTGAGTAGGACATGTCTTAGTTAAAGACCTTGCCTGTGAGATTCAAACCCAGTCCTAACTTGAGCATTGGTTCCAAAGCTCCATCTCTCTTAATTTTGTTTTCTTCTATCTCTTAACTGATAGGGTCTTTGGTTTACTCTCCTGTAATCCAGCTCCCAATTACTTTGCTGGTCCCTCCTCACTCTCACATTTTCGGCAGTACACATCTCTTGGTTTTTGCTGCCAATATTCCAGTCACCTTTATCCTGGTAACTCTACCCTAACCCTACTTACTTTGATGATTCAGTTACACTAACTACCACACTTCCTGTTTTAGTTATGCCAGTTTGGGTACTGTCTATATTTTTCTCGTTTGGGTAAACTTGCCGCTACTCATGGCCTTTCTATTAATTTCCCAGGCTGTCAGACTCTTTCAATATTAATGCATGAACGTGAACTTTGTTCTATAGACTTTCTCACAATTTTACACATTGGCATTTGCCTCAACTTCCCGTACCTCTCCTTGTTCATAGAGAAAATTCACAATGTATACAACTTCTCCCATCTAAGAATAATTAAAACGTATCTGTCTAATTTGTTAGAAAGCACTTTGGGTCATAAAATTCTATTCTCATAATGCTTTCAAGGATTGGAGTCAACCATGGGAAGCCCAAAGAATCAAACAATTAATGAAAAGTAGTTCATTTCCACATTTATCCCTTCCCTCTTTTGCTATATTCATTTAACAGGGATATGTACAATGAAATTCATTTCTCCTGAGGAAAAAATATGAGCCTTTCCAGTCTTATATTAATATAATCCCCATCTTCAGGTCCATTTGCTTCCATATCTAAGAATATTACTGTGTCTTCCTCAAAATTTGGCACATTGACTCTAAACTAGGAGTAACATCCCTTACCCAGGGAATGTTTGAAAATGAGTGTGGGGAGGATTTGAATTGCTGCAATGACTGGTATGGGACATGCCACTACCATTTAGAAGGAATTTGTGGGATGTTCAATATTTTGCAATGTATGTGGTGGTCCTAGTCATAATACCATTTATTGCCCATTGAGAAATACAGCTAGAATATGATTGCATTATATGTAAATTTGTATTATGTGAGTTTGAAGGGGAAAAAGTACTGTATTAAAGTCTACTTAGGGGAATAATGTAAAATAATGAACGTAACTGTTCAAATAAAAAAAATTGAGGAAAGTTTTCCAAGCAGAGAGACATAAGGATTGCATATTGTTTTACCATACTTGCCACCTGGCAACACCATTAGTTGCAAAGAAAAAATTGCAGCCATACTTTTCAGGATACATCTTGAATTATGCAAACTTTGGATTGTGACAATTTTTAAGACCATATCTCTTACATCTCTTCTGTTTACTTTCTTTATAGTCTGCATTAATAGGAATGGTAAGTTCCCTATCTAATCTGTAAAGTCTGTTTTACTTTAGACATTTGATGTTTAATGTTATATATGGCAGAGAGGAGGCATAGAATTAAAACAAGTTCCTGAAAGACTAAAATGGCTAGAGCTGTCTGATATTTGGATAACTTAATTGGTGATGTTGTAGATATTTAGATGTCAAGAATTCCTAAGAAAGTACATATTTGAGTAGTAATTCCCAAAAAACAGACATCAAAACCTCCCCTTCTGGCTCTCCTGCTCAAGGCTTTCATGATTTAACAAGTTTGGGAATTATTATGGGGCTTGAATTAGGAGGAGACTGAAGATAGCATGTACAACTTTTATTCTGAGATTATCAGTGTAGATGTTTCAAGTATCACAATGTCAATTTAAAAAAAAAAAAGCATCCTGGGCCAGCCGAGTGGTGTATTGGTTAAGTTCACACACTCCACTTCGGTGGCCCAGGGTTCACTGGTTGGATCCTAGGCGTGGACTTACATGCCACTCATCAAGTCATGCTGTGGTGGCATCCCACATAGAAGGACCAGAAGACTTACAACTAGGGTATACAACTATGCACTGGGCTTTGGGGAGAAAAAAAAATGAGGATGATTGGCAACAGATGTTAGCTCAGGATTGATCTTCCTCACCAAAGGGAACAAAAGCATATCTAAAATATTCCCCCTTAAGAAAAAAATTTCCAAGGGGCTGGCCTCGTGGTGTAGTGGTTAAGTTCAGCATGCCCCATTTTAGTCACCCAGGGTTCATGGGTTCATCTCCTAGGTGCAGACCTACCCCACTTATCAGCCATGCTGTGGTGGTGACCCATGTACAAAATAGAGGAAGATCGGCACAGGTGTTAGCTCAGGGCAAAACTTCTTCAGCAAAAACACCAAAATAAAATAAAATCTGAGACTCTGCAAGTCAAACATATTCTCCCTGCTCTATATTGACCTAAGGGGTCATAGCTTTAATGAGGACAGTTATAGCAAAAATAGTCAAGTGCGTCACATCTTCTCCACAGTCTTTATATAACTTATTGTAGAGTGTATGTGCGGGTGGAGGCAGAAGGAGATAGTTGCAAAAGGAAGGGTAATTAATTATAAGAGAACAATCACGGGGTGTAAAGTAGACTTAAACTGGAAATCTGGCTGTGCTTCTCCTACAGTATATGATTATGCCATTTACTATTTCTCAATATGTTTCTTTAGCTGCAACACTGAGATAATAATGCTTTCTCTGATCAATCCCATGGCTTGTTAGGAGTATTTAAATCAAGCAAACTGGGTGAAAGTGGCTAAAAGTTCACTTTCTTCACAGTAGGCACTCATTATAATTGTTGATTCTGAATAGCATGACACATTTTTAAAATGTCTAGAAAGACTAAGTTTTATTTTGAATTGAACATTGTAGCACATTGGGGTTTTCTATCTGTCTAATTTCTGCTAAATTTAGAAGCAGTTAATTATAGTAAGAGAACTAAAGGTCTTTAAGGCATAGCCCAGTGTCTTTGTGTGGTCTAAAAACGACTTTAATATCCAGTGGTGACCAAATGCATTCCTCACAGTGGCATGAAGTCTATCATGCTAAATGGATTTCAATGAAATGTGGGTCTTGGGCAGAGGTGACAGCAATATCTGATTGTGTTACATCAAACACGAAAGTCACAAGACTAGCTGGGAATACAGAAGCTAGGTGTTTGATCATGCTGTAATGTTTGGACATATATTCCCTAGGCCTCCCTTCCTTCCACTAATATTGTCAAATAAATAATATAATCAGGATTATTTAAATCTTAGGACCGGTTCTTCTCAGATGGCACCAAAAACGGGCATCCATGCATATTTCTAGGATTGTTAGTTTTTATTATTTTTCCTCCCAAATTTAAACATTTGTTTTTTCCTTCCTATTAGACATAAAGAGATGAAATCATTCAGCATAGTCAAAGTAAAGTACTAACCCTGTTTTTAGGGGGCAAAGCAGGAGGATTGAAAACCATACAGCAGGCATGAAACACTTAGAGCTTTATCACTTATATTAGGTAAACAGAATAATTATTGTTTGTCTAGCATTTCACCATTTACAAATCATTTCTTACACTTTATGCCCCATGAAAAAATTAGGGGACTCATTATTATTTCTATTTTATAAACTAGGAAACCGGGGCCCAGAACAGCTAAGTGAACATGTCAATAACCTTATGTGCCCCGTGATCCTTCTCATTTCCAGGTCTTAACACAGGCTGTTTCCTGGGTCTGGAGTTTGCTCTTGTTCTCTGATCTCCTGTGGGTGTTTCTTTTTGCGTAGCTACCGCCTTCTTAGTCTTCAGATTTATATTTAAACATCACAGCCTCAGAAAGCCATAATTTCCTATGTACTCCAATGCTTTTACATCTTCCATTTTCACACATTCATAGAGTACTTTCCCTTCAATGTGTAATTATGCCAGATCATTACATCATTATTTGAACATGTATTCTCCTTTCAATTATAAGCTCCATGCATTAAAGAATTCTATGTCTTATTATCTGCTGCAACGCAGGGCCCAAATTAGTGAGCAGAACATAACAGATGCTCAAAAAGTATTTGATGCATAAACAAGGGGAATTAAAATCATATAATATTAGCCTTATTGATATGTAGATGAATTAATACAACTTTGATAGCTTTTTCCATTTAGATCTTAAGAGAATCATAAGCTTGAGTATGCTAGTGTCACTTTACCTGGCCATCCTTTGAGAAAGATAATTAATGTACCCTACAATTTAGAAAAGCACTTTCTCATATATTATCTCACTTTAAAACTCTCTAAAAAATCAAGAAGGATACAGGAAAGTAACTACTGCTGACTTCTTTTTTAGATGAGGAAACTGAGCTTCAGAATATTTGTGTTTGTGATGTGTGTGTGTGAGAGAGAGAGAGAGAATTTCGTACAGCAAGGTCAAGTATCTGACAAACAAAATCTCCATCTCCTCTATAGTTCAACCTTCTCTTTTTATGAATAATTAAGATTTAACTGAACATGAATCTTTATGGCTAAAATAATGCCTTAAAAAATTTCTATTTGGACACAGGTAGAAGATTAATTTGCTTTGCTCCAGGGGTTAGGAAAAGCTGATAAATTTCTGGTTGGGGCAGAATCTGCTAGTTGTTTGTCAATTCTCATTCTCTGCTCCTTTCTCAATGATACAACCATGATGTTGGATGCCCACATAGTACCCCAAAATGAAGATTATATTTTTGTTATACCTTATGAGCAGTAATGTAAGTTATGATAAAATGGAATCTAAGTGGAATGTTTAAGCCCTAGAAAGTGCTTTCAAAGTGAGTGTGTATTCTTTCCCTCTTTCCGATTCTGGTGGCTGCTTGCACAGATCTTACCACTCCTAGACTCTTCACCTTCTACCTATTTTTTTAAACCTAGACTTCTTTCAAAATAAGCTAATAAGATTTAATCTTGTTTAGAACTATTTTTTACTTGCAGCTGAACCTAAATTTCACGACAGAATAGTTAATTGTGAAATAAAGACCAGAGTATCCCCAAAGAAAACCATGAGGAAAGACTTATGAGTGGGAATTGTGTAGTAATATCAGAAAACAATGATTCATTTTTCTAGAACATATGGCGTCTAGCTGGATACGAGGCTACAAAGCTAGATTTAGGTCAGGAAGGGCATATTAAGCCACGGTAAGGACTTTAGACCCTAAAGATAACTCTCTGCCATAAATAGACTCTAATTTGCAATTAGAATTAGAGTTTTGTCTTGTATAAAGGTGGAATTTCAGGGAGATTGTAGAAATATCCTTATGATCCTGACATATGACTCTCTTAAGTCATTCAGCCCAAAGGAGGATGTCTTTATTCTTTCTGGAAGCACAGACATTCTGCAATTGTACTTGCCTGCTAGAAGCTGACATGAGAGTTAATTGTTATTTATATTTGATAGAAGTCCAAAATTCAATCTGATCCCAATGCCTCTGCTCTTGAGTGGCTATAGAGAATGTGACACAGAGGAAAAGTTTAATTTAAGAAAGGCACCTGTCAGAATATCAAGCACTTTGCCCTAAGGATATCATCAACCCTAGAGATTTAGTCTCCTGATGTAATATGTCTAACTTGTCTCATTCACTGACTATGTTGACATGTAATGCATGGTAGAAGAATAGAAAGCGAAGGAAGTTGCAGAAATTTTTATGACTTATTGACAGTATATTCAGTGCTGTACAAAACCAGGAAGAAAGGTCTTTTCAGCTGGGACTGAGAACTATGAACAATCATGAAAGAAAAGAATATGTTTGGACCATTGTGCTTCTCTCATCCAAAGATGTGCATAAGATTTCCTTCCTGGGAAAATAGATATTATCTAGGGAACTTTGTGTAAAGTAAGAATGACCCTTCATATGGCAGAAACATGCCAGGGTGCTTCATTGTCCTGATAAAACATCTTCCTTTTCCTCATCGTCCATGTATCTGAGAGCCAAAACATATGTAGCAAGTGGCTAGAATTAGCCTTAAGATGCTATAGATGGGAGTGATCTGCTACAAAGTTAAAAAAATAGTAGAAGAAGGAAAATAGTCCTGCAGAGAAGAATGCTTCTCTAGGGATATTTGTGGTTCCTATTGACTGAACTTTTCTTGCAGTTCCAGTTAACAGACTGAACTTTCTGGTTCTTAGGCTACTTATCTCCCTGAATAAGAATTCTCTTTCAGTGCTTGATAATCACTTACAGACTCCTGTGAAAGGCAAAGGAGGGGAAAGCAAATCATCTTTCTGCTCCTTTCTGTGTCATGGAATCACTGACTCTTCTACACTAAATTAACTCAAGGGATTCTTAATGCCTCACACCTATGACCTTGAACTTGCCCATGAATACTCTCTTTCAAATATGGTTCTTGAATATGTCTGATTTTCTTTTAAATTGGTTTGTGACCTTGAGCTTTCCCAACCTCAGGAGTAAACTTCAATTCACTGACTCCAATTTCAATTGTTCCAGTTCCATTTCAGTAGTGCTGCCTTGAATGTCTCATATTCAAGCACTATTTTAAACATTCCTAGTACTAGTAAACTCTGGAATTGTAACCGGCTGCTCTTAACTTTTAAAACTTCACTTGACACTCCCAGGACAAGAATCAGCCATTATTACTATATCACCATGTCAGATGACATCAAGTGTGTGGTCTCTTCAGAAGTCATACACTATCACATCAAAACCTAGAGATAGCATCAGTGAATAGCAGCTAATGATAGGGTCGTTATAACAACTGAAGATTGAGAGAGTCTAAGAAGTAAAGCTAGAGATGTAGCCTTTCCACAGGTCAGAATTAAGGGAAGGATCAGAAAACAGGGGCTCTAGAAATACCTTAAGACAAATTGAGGAAAAAGCATAGTAAGCAGTGGAAGTGTTAGATTAGGAAGCAACATAGTTTGTCAAAACGCAAGTGAACTATAAAAAAAGGATAAATAGAAAAGCATTGAGAGCAATGTGACCTTAAAAACAGTCAAGTTCTGCCTTTGTGGGAAAGACTCATATAGATTCTAGTTGCCTGAAGCCAATGTCAGAGCTTGCAGGTGGAGGTAGTTTAACTCTATTAGGAAGGTGTTAATAGGATTGGGTAGGGGAGTATGGGCTTAGAGCTAAAGTCAAGTTCTGATGAAAAGACTTGTAGACTTCCCTTTGATGAGACTCTTTATTCATGGGTGCTACTAAGTTCAAGCACTATTCTGAGCACAGAAGCATCAAAGTTAGTTAAGAAACAGGTTCTAAAATATAGGAGCTAATAGTATAATGGAGGAGAATTCATGGGAATAATTTATTATTAGCGAGAGATTTTTGTGATCACATTTTTGATTTAGGAATACTCCTCAGAAGCTATTATAGAGGATGCTTTTGTGAGACATGTAAGTGGAGATGGCAGTAATAATAATACTGGCAAGAACTAATAAGGCCTTGAATCAAGACATGTCATATTGTGTGTGTGTGTGTGTCTGTGTGTGATGTGACATTTGAAAACCATTATGCAGTTAAATTTACAAGATAGGGCAAAAAGAAAAGAAAGAATAATACCATGAGTTTGGTATCTAAAAGTGGCTGAGAGTATTAACTGAAATAAGGGGCAAAAGAAGAGGGAGGATTTCTTTTGTGTCAAGGGGGAAAGGGTGCCGTCCTGAGCAGCTGAAGTCTATAATGGCTCAACTGCCTGTTGTCTTTATATAACTGTCAGAATGACGGACATGTCAATCATGTTTGGTCCATGTAGTTAGTAGAACAACTCAGGGTGAAAAAAAATCCCTCCATTTGTTGCCTTTACTTAACATAAGAGAATTGATTCGTCTATGAATTTTCCTTTCTTGGCCTTACAAAAATGGAGCTCAAAGAATATCAACCAAGCAAAAAACACAGTAAGCTACTCTTCTGCAGGCAGAATAATCTGAGGATGATAAAATTGAAAAATAAATAAACAAACCAGTGCTTGCAGAGAGAGAAGTAAATTCTTTTTCACATCATTTCAAGAGTAACTTGTGATCACATCTGTGTAAGTGGGATTAAAAAAAGAAAGAACACAACTATCCAGATAAATGCTATCAAAAGAGAATATTGGTTAAATTATTTGCATAATTTAAGACCTCACTGCCTTAATTGTATTTGACTGTGTCTCCAAGAAACAGTGTTAGAGTTATAGTAGAAAGAGATGTGGCATTAGAAAGAACTGGATTTGGATTCAGCATCTTCCACCTACTAACAGATTAATTTTCACCATATTATTAAATTTCAATGAGATCTAATTTCCTCATATATAAATTAAAGAAACATTAGCACAGAACTCAGAGAGCCATATAGTATCCAGTGTACTCAGCACTATTCTAAACTTTTTAAATATATATAATCATAACATCAAGCTTTTGAGGTAGGGACTCTTACTATATCCCCATTTCAAATGCGGGAAAATTGAGACAACAAGGAAAAATTATCCAAAGTCACAAAGTTATTAAATGGTAGGCTTGGAAGACTAACCCCAGGGATAGATGCTCCCAGAATGCAAAGCCCTTTCCTTTTGCTGCATTGTGTGTGCTCAAAGACGGAAAAACTATGTCTTGATTACTTTTATACAACAGTCCAGAATCTGGGACAACATTTTTCACAGAGTAAACAGGACTAATGATTAATGAAGGAATAAATAAAAGATAAGATTTCCAATAAATTACATGGGTCTATTACTAGTTCTTACCTGGTTGAAAAGTCTGGGGCTTTTTCTGAATACAAAAATAATGTAAGTGAGTAGCATCAGCAAAATAATGAAATAGGAAGTCCTCCGTTCACATCCCTCCACAGAAACATTAATTTGGCAGCTATCCGTGGACAAAAATGCCTTTGTGGGAACTCTTTTTTCTTTTTTCAAAATACTGAAAAAAAAAAAAAAAAACCCTGCC
Source organism: Equus quagga (assembly GCF_021613505.1). NCBI lineage: Eukaryota > Metazoa > Chordata > Mammalia > Perissodactyla > Equidae > Equus > Equus quagga. The sequence continues at coordinate 58,105,093 of NC_060279.1, forward strand.
AAACAAGAATGCTATAACCTGGCAAAGCTGCCCTTAAGAAATGGAGATACTTAAGAAATAGAGATAAAGACATTCACAGACAAACAAAAGCTGAGCGAGTTCACCACCACTAGAGCTGCCTTATAAGAAATACTAAAGGAATCTTTCAAGTTGAAATGAAAGGACGCTAAGTGACAACATGAAAACACATAAAAGTACAAAACTCACAGGTAAAAAGAAATATATAGTCACATTCAGAATACTCTATACTGTAATGGTGGTATGTAAATCACTTTTAACTCTAGTATAAAAGTTAAAGAAAAAGAGTATAATAACTACTATAACTAGAATAATTTGTTAATGGGTACACAATATAAAAATATGTAAAGTGTGATGTCAATAGCATAAATGAGGGATGGGGAGAAGTAAAAGGGTAGAGTGTTTGTATGCAATTGAAGTTAGGTTGTTATCAGCTTAAAATAGTCTGTGATAACTATCAGATGTTTTATGTAAGCCTCATGGTAGTCACAAAGAAAAAATATATACTAGAAACACAAAATATAAAGAGAAAGGAATCAAAGCATAATGCAACAATAAAACAACCAATCAAAAGGAAGACAGCAAAATAGGGAAAAAGGAACTGTAAAACAGTGAGAAAACAATTAGCAAAATGGCAATAGTAAGTCCTTATCTTCCAATAATTAAGTTAAATATAAATAGATTAAACTCTCCAATCAAAAGCCACACAGTGGCTGAATGGATAAAAAGCAAGATACAATATGCTGCTTACAAGAAACTCACTTTAGCCTCAGGGACACACATAGGCTGAAAGTGAAGGAATAGGAAAAGATATTCCCTGCAAATGGTAACCAAAAGAAAGCAGAGCTGACTATACTTAGACAAAACGTATTTTCAGTCAAAATATTTCACAAGAGACAAAGAAAGCCACTATATAATGTAAAGAGTTCCACTGATCAAGAGGATATAACAATTGTAATTACAAGTGCACCCAATATTGGAGCACCAAATATATAACGCAAATATTAACAGAACAGAAAGAACTAATAGAAAGGAATACAAAAATAGTACAGGACATCAATACCTTCTTTCAACAAGTAGATAATCCAGAAAGAAAATTAATAAGGAAACTGCAAACTTGAATAATACTATAACCAAACATAGACCTAACAGACAAATACAGAACATTCCATCCAACAATAGAATACACATTCTTCTCAAGTGCACACAGAACATTCTCCAGGATAGATCACATGTTAGGCCACAAAATAAGTCTTAAAAACTTCAAAAAGATTGAAATCATATTAAGTATCTTTTCTGACCACAGTGGCATGAAACTAGAAATCAATAACATGAGGAACTCTGGAAAATTTCCAAACATGTGGGAACTAAAAACATTCTTGAACAACCAGTAGGTTAAAGAAGAAATCAAAAACTATCCTGAGACAAATGAAAATGGAATCATAATATACCAAAACTTATGAGATACTGCAAAAGCAGTATGAAGTGGGCAGTTTATTGTGATAAACGCCAACATCAAAAAAAAAAAAAACTCAAATAACTAACTTTACACCTCAAGAAACTAGGAAAAGAAGAAGAAACTAAACCCAAAGTTAGAAGAAGGAAGGAAATAACAAAGAATAGAGCAAAAATAAATGAAATAAGAATAAAGACAATAATATCAATGAAAATAACAGTTAGATTTTTGAAAAGATAAACAAAATTGACAAATCTCTAGGTACACAAACCAAGAATAAGAGAAGATTCAAATAATAAAATTATAAATGAAAGAGGAGATATTACAACTAATACTGTAGAAATGCAAACGATCATAAGAGACTACTGTGAACAATGATATGCCAAGAAATGGGATAACCTAGAAGAAACGGATAAATTCCTATAAGCTTACAAACTACTAACACCAAATCACAAAGACATAGAACATTGGAACAGACAAATTACTAGTCAGGATATTGAAGCAGTAATCAAAAACTTCCCAATAAAGAAATCCCCAGGACCAGACGGCTTCATGGAGGAATACTGCCAAACATTTAAAGAAGAATTAATAGCAATCTTTCTAAAACTCCTCCAAAAAATTGAAGAGGAGGGAACATTTCCAAACTGATTTTACAAATTCAGGATTACCCTCATGCCAAAGCCAGATAAGGAAACTACAAGAAACAAAAATTACAGGCTAATATCCCTGATGAAAATAAGTGCAAAAGCTCTCATAAACACTTGCAAATCAAATCCAACAGCACATTAAAAGGACCATTTATCACTGTCAAGTGAGATTTATCCCTGGGACACAAGGATGGGTCAACATTCACAAATCAAATAGTGTGATACACCACATCAACAGAATGAAGGATAAAACTCTTAGGATTATCTCAACAGATGCAGAAAAACATTTTATAAACTTCAAAATCCTTTCATGATAAAATCTCTCAGAAAATTAGGTAGAAGGAATGTACCTCAACATAATTAAGCCCATTTATAACAAGTCCATAGACGACATAAATGTTGAAAAACTGAAAACCTTTCCTCTAAGATCAGAAACAAGTCAATGGTGCCCCCATTCACCACTTCTGTTAATTATAATACAGAAAGTACGAGCCTGAGAAATAGGCAAAAAAAGAAAAAATAAGAAAAGAAAAGAAGCAAAAGACATCCAAATAGGAAAGGAAGAAATAAAATTATCTGTGTTTTCACATAACATAATCTTATATGTAGAAAACTATAAAGATTCCAACAAAAACCTATTATAGAACTAATCAACAAATTGAGTAAAATTGCAGGATGCAAAATCAACTTACAGAAGTCATTTGAATTTCTATGCACTAATAGCAAACTATCCAAAAAAGAAATTAAGAATATAATTCCACTTACAATAGCACCCAAAAAATAAAATAGCTACAAATAAATTTAATCGAACAGATTAAAAATCTGTACACTGAAAACTAAAGGACATTGATGAAAGAAAATGAATAGGACACAAATAAATGGAAAAGTGCTCTGTGTCCATATATAGGAAGTATTAATATTGCTAAAATGTCCAAATTACCAAAAGTGATTACAAATTTAATACAATCTCTGTCAAAATTGGAATGGCATCTTGCACAGAAATAGAAAATATCCTACATTTTATATGAAGCCACAAAAGACCTCAAATAGCCAAAGCAACGTTGAGGAGAAAGATCAAAGCTAGAGGCATCACACTTCCTGTTTTTAAACTATATTACAATACTATAGCAATCAAAATAGTATAGTACTAACATAAAAACAGTATATTGACCAATGAAATAGAATGCAAACCCAGAAGTAAACCCATGCATACATGGTCAACTAATCTTTCACAAGGGCACTAAGAATACACAATGAGGAAAGGATAGTCTGTTCAATAAATGGTATTGGGAAAACTGGATATCCATACACAAAAGAATGAAATTGGACTTTTATCTTACAAAGTTAAAAAAATTAACTCAAATGGATTAACGACTTAAATGTAACACCTGAAATTATAGAACTCCTAGAAGAAAACAGGAGAAACACTCCTTGACATTATTCTTGGCAGTGATTTTTTAGATCTGTTACCAAAAACACAGGCAGCAAAAGTAAAAATAAAAATGTGAGACTACAGCAAACTAAAAAGCTTCTGTGCATCAAAGAAAATAATCAACAAACCAAAAACTCAACTGACAGAATGGGAGAAAATATTTGCAAACTGTGTATCTAATAAGAAGTTAATATCCAAAATACACAATGAAGTTATACAACTCAAAAGCAAATAAATAAATAAATAATCCAATTAAAAAATGTGCAAAGGATACCATGAACAACTCCATACCCACAAATATGATAACGTTGATGAAATAGATCAATTCTTGAAAGACACAATTTGCCAAAACTCACAGAAGGAGAAACAGACTATCTGAATAGGCCTATATTTATTAAAGAAATTGAATTAATTATTAATAACCTCTCAAAGAGAAGAACCAGGCCCAGATGGGTTCACTGGTGAATTTTACCGAATTATTTAAGGAAAAACTTACACCAATTCTCTACAATCTCCTTCGGATAATACAAAGAGAGGGAATGCTTCCTAACTCATTCTACAAGGTTAGCATTACTCTAATACCAAAACCAAACAAAAACATCATAGTAGAACTATAGACCAATATCTCTCCTGAACAAAGTTGCAAAAATCCTCAACAACATATTAGCATATCAAACCCAACAATGTATAAAAAGGCTTTTAAACTATGGCCAAGTAGGATTCATCCCAAGTATACAAAGCTGATTCAACCTTCCAAGATCAATTAATGTAATCATCACATCAACAGGCTAAGAAAGAAAAATGACATGATCAAATCAATAGATACAGAAATAGCCCTAACAAAATCCATCACTCATTTTCCATAGAAACTCTCAGTAAACTAAGAATAGAGGGGGAAATGCCTCACCTTGATAAAGAATACATACAAAAAAACTATAGCTGACATCATACTTAATGGAGAGATACTTGAAGCTTTCCCACGAAGATCAGATATGAGCAAAGATGCTCCCTTTTCACCATCATACTGGAAGTTCTAGCTAATGCAACAAGACAAAAAAGAAAGTGAAATGTATACATATTATGAAGGAAGAAAAAAACTGTCTTTATTTGCAAAGGACATGATCCTCTACACAGATTTGAAAAAGATACTCTTGGAATTAATCAGCTATTACAACAAGTTGTGAGATACAAGGTTAATATACAAAAGTCAATTGCTTTCATATATAAGAAAAATGATTAAGTGGAATTTGAAATTAAAACACAGTGCATTTACATTAGCATAAAAAAATGTAATACTTAAGTATAAATCTAACAAAATACGTAAAAGATCTATATGAAGAAAATTACCAAACCCTGATAAATGAAATCAAAGAAGAACTGTATAAATGGAAAGATATTCCATGTTCATGGATAGAGAGAATAAATATATCCACATCTCTGATCTTTCCAACTTGATATAGAGATTCAATGCAGTTCCAATCAAAATCCAAGCAAGACATTTTGTGGATATCGACAAACTTTTTCTAAAGATTTTTATGGGGAGGCAAAAGATCCAGAATAGTCAACACAATATTGAAGCAGAAGAACAAAGTAGGAGGACTGACACTACCTGACTTTAAGACTTACTATAAAGCCATAATAATCAAAACAGTGTTTTATTAATGAAAGAACAGAGAAATAGATCAGTGGAAAAGATTAGAGAGCCCAGAAATAGACCCACGTAAATAGAGTCCAGTCACCTGACCTTTGACAAAGGAGCAAAGGCAATACAGTGGAGCAAAGACAGGCGTTTCAACAAAAGGTGCTGGAACATCTGGACATTCACATGCAGAAAAGGGAATCTAGACACAGACCTTACACCCTTCACAAAAATTAACTCAAAATGGATCACAGACCTGAATGTAAAACACAAATCTATAAAATTCCTAGAAGATAACGTAGGAGAAAGACTGGATAACCTTGGTTATGACAAGACTTTTTAGATACAACACCAAAGGGATGACAGAAATCAGTGATAAGCTGGACTCCATTAAAATTAAAATTATCTGCCCTGAAAAAGAAAATATGAAGAGAATCAGAAGACAAGCCATAGACCAGGAGGAAATATTTGTAGACACATCTGATAAAGGATTGTTATTCAAAATATACAAAGAACTCTTAAAACTCAACAATAAAAAAATAAACAATTTGATTAAAAAAATAGGCCAAAGACCTGAACAGACACCTTACCAAAGAAGGTGACAAATAAGATGACAGATAAGACAAATGACAAATAAGCATATGAAAAGAAGCTCCACACTATATGTCATCAAGGAAAATCAAGTTAAAACAACAATGTGCTACCACTACACAGCTGTTAGAAAGCTAAAATCCAGAACACTGACAACACCAAATGCTGGTGAGGATGCGGAGCAACAGGAACTCTCATGCATTGCTGATCCGGATGCAAAATGATATAGCTGCTCTGAAAAACAGTTTGGCGGTCTTACAAAATTAAACACACTGTTTCCATGTGATCTATTAATCATACTCCTTGATATTTACCCAAAGGAGTTAAAAACGATGTCCTCAAAAAACCTGCACATAGATGTTTACAGCTGCTTTATCTATAATTGGCAAAACTTGGAAACAACCAAGATGTCCTTCAGTAAGTGAATGGATAAATAAACTGTGATACAATCCAGACAAAGGAATATTAGTCAGTGCTAAAAAGATGAGGTACTAAGCAGTGAAAACACATGGAAGAAAGTTAAATGCATATTACTAAGTGACAGAAGCCAATGTGAAAACGCTACATACTGCGTGATTCCAATCATATGACATTCTATGAAAGCCAAAACTACGGAAACAAATCAAAAGGAAAAAAGGTCAATGTTTGGCAAGCGTTGGGAGTGGAAGGGGTTAAATAGGCAGAGCAGTGAAAATAGTGTGCATGATACCACAATGATGAAAACGTGTCACTATACATTTGCCAAAGTCATAGAATATAAGACCCAAAGAATGAACTGTTATGCAAACTATAGATTTTAGGTGATTATGGTCTGTCAATGTAGGTTCATCAGCTGCAACAAATGTACCACTCTGCGGGACGATGTTGATAGTGGGGGAGGCTATGTGTGTACGGGGGCAGGAGGTATATGGGAAATATTCTTCCCTTCCCTTCCTCTTCCCCTTCATTTTTGCTGTGAATCTAAAATTGCTCTCAAAAAGTCTTCATTTAAAAAAAATGGCCTAAATAGATGTTTTTCTAAAGAAGGCATAAGAAAAGGCCAATAGGTATATGAAAACATGCCTAACATAGCTAATCATGGGAAAAGCAAATCAATACCACAATGAGATACTATCTCACAACTGTTAGGGTGGCTATTAGCAAAAAGACAAGACAAAAGTGTTAGCAAGGTGTGGAAAAAAAAAAACCTTGAAAATTGTTGGCGGAAAGGTAAATTGGTACAGCAGTTATGGAAATCAGTATGAAGTTTCCTTGAGAAATTAAAAAGAGAACTAACATATGATTCAGCAATCCCACTTAAGGGTATAGGTCCAGAGGGACTGAAATCACGATCTCAAAAGACATCTGCACTTTCATGTTCATTGTAAAATTATTCTCAATAGCCAAGATGTGGGAAGAACCTGAGTGTTCATCAGTGGATGAATAGACAAAGAAAATGTGGCATACGTGGTACAATGAAGTATTACTCAGCCATAAAAAAGAAAATCCTGCTACTTGCAATAACATAGATGAAACTGGGGGACATGATGCTAAGTGAAATTAACCAGACACAGAATGACTAATACTGTGTGATCTTATTTACATGTGAAAACTAAAAAAGTCAAACTCAACAGAATCATTATGATGGTTTCCAGGTGTTTGGGGTGAAAGAAATGGGGAGATACTTTTCAAAGGGTACAAACTTTTAGTTATAAGATGAATAAGTTCTGGGGATCTAATGTACAGCATGGTGATTATATTTAATAATACTGTACTGTGTACTTGAAATTTGCAAAAGAGAATAGATCTTAAGTGTTCTCACTACACACACACACACACAAAGTAACTATGTGAGGTATTGAATGTATTAATGTGCTTAATTGTCATAATCATTTCACAATGTGTATATATACATTAAATCATCACATTTTACACCTTAATATATATACAATGTTTATTTGTCAATTATATGTCAATAAAACTGGAGGAAAATAGAAAAGAAAAAGAAAGAGTATGAACTGAAAATTTATCCCTGAGAAACGACTAGATACAGTGAGAGTACCTGGGCCAGTAATAGACAAAGGAAGATGATCTCTAAACATCCAGCAAGCGCTTGGACTTAGCCCAAAACCCACGAGATCAATGCCATTGCATTAAGATCAGGTTGATTATCAAATTATCCACATAGCAAGAAGTGTACTAATATGAAAAATGCCTTTCTACTGACACATGGAAGATTAATTCTGGCAGGATTTGTTTTGTTTTGTTTTGTTTTACAGGTACAAAATAATATATAAAATGAAAACTTTAATCATGAAAAAATAATAGAAGCCTATTTAGGAGAGTAGAAACAATAAAGCAATTCAATTTAGAGATAAAAATAAGAACGATGATCTCTATTTAGTCACGCTAATAACAGCTCCTCAAACAGAGGAACTCCCAAATTTCAATAACTTAACACTGTGGAAGATGATATCTCATTCACATAAAGTCAAAATGAGTGTTACTGATCAGTAAATGGTTGTCTTCTAATTCTCCTTTTATCTAGTAGTTCAGCTATCTTCTAGGGCCTTGAGTCTATGATGGGTCCTCCGCAAATAGAAAGAGAGAATCGAGAAGACACATCTCCTTCCATTGGAGATAATTAGTCTTTATGTCCCTTCTTATGTGCAGGATGGAAGAGGAGCACAGATTTTTGTTGGACGTCTGTATAGTTTCTTAAAGCTGAGATCATATTGCAAATTTTATTATCAATGTGATATAAGAAAAGACTTACTCTTCTGAAGATGTGCTAAAATGAACCATAGCGCTCATGTCTTTTCCAGAACAGAGGAGCAAGGATTTTTAAGGTACCTATTATGTACCTGATACAGTAGTCAACACTGTGAAGAATACAGAATACACAAGATATGGACACAACTAAGACTGTTGCATTACCATCAGTAAGGGAAATAGTAATAGAGCAAGATAAATGCAATCAATTCCAAATTCTGTGACCAGTGCAAAATCTTCAAGTAAGTTACTAAGGAAAGCATCTTGCAGAACTGGAAGCATAAATAGAATGCAGATAGGCATAGAAGAAGGAGAAAGAAATTCCAATATACAGGAGATAGAGAAAAACCATGAATCATAGTTCAACGCTTCCAAAAATCATCATTAATCATAATTCAAACCTTTTATGAGGTTTTCATATATGACAGTCTTTATAAATGAAAGAAGGCTTTTAGCCAATTGGTGATAAAAGTGAATTAATCAAAATTTATAAGATCTCTCACAGTGTTCCAAATACTGTACTTTACTCATCTATTTTGAAAAGATTAGTAAAAGTGGTACAATTTTACCGCTTTATCCTATGGGGAAAAAGAACGCTTTACTATGGCATAGGGTTTATTTCAATTGCTTTTCATTTTTTATATTCATTTGGTTTAACATTTAGAAAGAACTTGATGATATTGAAGAAAACCATAGCACAAGTCACAACTGTCAATTTTTGTAGTTTTAGGCTTTACCTGACTAAGATGAATTACTTCTTCATTGAATAAATCATTACTAATCATAATTTGTGTATGTTCTTGGACTGTGCAATCGAGACTGGCGGCACTACAGCCTGTCCAGAACTAATTGCTATAAATGTGCCAGATGTTGTAAAAATCTGGACACATTTGTGATAAAGCCGAATGGTGCAAATTTGATATGAAGCTGGAAGTGCATGATTTAAGGGTGTAATCTATATTTCTGACATTATAGGTCAAAGAAATATAGTAAGTATAGAGAGCCTTTATTAATATTGTAAAAGGTTATTTCCCTCCGCACTAAAAACCTTTTTTTTTTCTTTTATGTCTTGATCCTAATAGATCTGGGCTTGGCTATAAATTTCCATGCTCCCACAAAGGGCATCGGTCTGTGGAAAAATAAGAAACCAAGGTTTAAATTAGAACACTGTTCTTTTTATTTCAGATGTTAACAGAGACCTCTGCCTTGTTATACACAAAAATGCATAATAAAATAGAATGTTTCTATTCTTTAAGAGTCCTAAGACTATTAGGACAGAAATAATATGTTAGGAGGGGAAAAAAAATTCCTTGGCACTTTCTGATTCATTTAGAATTAAGCTGCATATCCCTACATTAAATAATAAGCAAACATTACTTAGAGGTTATGGGTATCAATATTTCCATTTTCTGTGCATTGTTATGGTAATAAAGCCTTTTAAGTCAAGGAAAATATGAAGCCATAAAACTTAATGCTCTATTTGAGGAGCAATTACAGCAAATTATAAGCAACTGAGTTCTACAAAACTGCTATGAATAAAATTTTAAAGTATAATAATATACTGTAAGCATTTATACAGCTGATACTATCCATTTATTTTAAGTGTCAGTCCTTCTAAATATAATTACCAAAAAAAAAAAAAGCCAGATTCCTGAAATAATTATCATGTTGATTACTTAGAAGGGTAGGTTTCAAATAAACTTCAGATAAAGAATTTTTAATAGGGTTCTGGAATATAATATCACATTTTCTGCTCCATCTCATTTAGTGCAATAGAGAATTTGTGGCATACTTCATAGTAATAACGGGCGTGTGCACGCATATGTGTGTATGTGTGCACTTACTTTGGCAAGACAATTGTATATTCACTGTTAACTATTTTTGACTAAATATTGCAGACATTTTATAGAACTTTAAGCATTTTACTCATGATATTTTCCAGGTTAAAATCAATATGCTTTGAAACCTACTAAATGACTGGATTCTATATATGAACTATCAAAGACAGTTTATAAAACTCACCTCATTGGGTCTTTTCCTATGCATGCTTTCATCAAACCATAAAATATGAAAGCAATATGTAACCAGGCATATATCTGTATTGTACATGAATTAGTTATACATCCTAAATAGTTATTGATGTCATCTTTTTCTTAAAGCCAATTCCTAAACCTGCATAATATGGTTTGGTAATTTCAGTAATATTTATGTTTAATTGTCATTTAATTATTTTCTTGCTGTTTATGATGAAGATAATAGCAAACCAATTCACTGGAATATCGTTGAAAATTTGTATTATACAATATATAGTTACAAGTTGCTTGATAGCTAATATGCAGGTTTCCATTAGTCTTTCTTTAAGATATTTTCTCTTTTCACCTATTGATATAGATTATTTAGAATGATTTGCAATTAATAATGAGCTCTTTGGGCTAGTTATTAGTTTGCTTAATAATCTTTCAGCATAGCTATAAGAAAATCTCTTTGCAGTGGGGAAATAAAAAAATAAAAATGTACTTAAACAAAGATACAGTGAGTCATTCTAAACCTCTAGAGGATTCTATAGGGCCTTTGGTATTCTGAATACATCTTTGTTTATTGCATGCATGTATGACTGCAATGCAAGAATATACCTAGACATATAATTGAGTGCCTGCCTCACCCATTTCTTACCGGCTTCTCTGAGATATACCATGCCCACAGAAATTGCTGAAGTTATATTATTTTTGTAACTTGACCCACTGACAAATACTGATCAGATGGAAGATAGGCACCTGTCCCCCTAATTGTCTGGGTGGTAAATTACTTGATTTCACTTAATAATGAAAAGAAGAGAAATAGGGCCTACATTTATGAGATCTCTAAGCTGATTTATCTACTGGGATGAAATAAGAGTCAGGGCCATGGAAACCCAGAGACACAAGCTAGCCAGCATAGTGTTGGAGGAAAAACTACTCCTCAGAAGATTAAACTTTTATTCGGGGAGCAGACACAAGCACACAGAAAATGAGCTCACACACCCACATACACACACAAGGAAAAATTAAACCACACAATCACTACAAACGAGAACTGGGAAAAAGCTTTAGTTTTCGAATTTTTAATTCAAGTTCTGGCCTCCAAGAGGTATGCTTTTCTTTCTTTTTGTTTATTTCCTAATGGATATTTAAAGAATTGAATTTTGTGTTCACAATTACTACCCTTTAACCATAAGCTACTTTCAACAGGTTCTTTAAATTACAATCACAAGCCCTTTACACAGGGAAAAGGGCCAAAGAAAAGTAAGAAATGAAACTGAAGAATTCTTTCTAAGATTGCTTTTTATTAAGTTGAAATTGTAAACAATAAATTTCAAAGAACAACCAGTCAAAGCCCCATGGTTGGAAAGTACGGAAGGATGTTACGTGATCTACAAGCCCTCGGTCCTGGTCCCGTAGAGCAGTCCATAATTCCTCACCAAGTACTCACTCTGTGCACTGTCCTTTAGCATATTTGATGATAAGGGTGCTGGCGCTTTAGGCAACTAGTTTTTTCTTCATAGATTTATTTTCTAGATTAAGTCCTCCAGAGTTCAGCACGTAAAAATTCAGCTGTATGTGAAGATATGTGAACATCAGAACGTAATAAAGATAGAAAAGAAAATTAGCAGGATACAAAAGAGACTGAGTAATGAGGATGAGAGGAAGAAAATTGGAATCAAGAGTGGCCAGGACCCGAGAAACGGTACAGGCGAGAATATCCTAATATAACAAGGGAATGACAGCAGACATCTTCCCATCCACTTCTTTTACAACCCCAAGAGTAACTGCCATATTTTAGAGTCAATCTCCATAGCAATTGGCTCCTTGTTCAAGTATCTTTATCCTAGAAGTTTCTGTAGTACCACTGATCCCAAACTGGGATGAACTCTAAAGAGAGAAAAAACAGCTCTTTATAACCCTCCACCCCTATTCCCTGGAGGCTTCATTCTGTTGCTCACACTTTTTATCTTTCTCTAAAAATCTCTTAACCAACCCAGATTCCTTATGTAAATTTTATTGCTTCTCTGGAAAATAGTAGGGAGTTTAGTTATTGAGAAATAATACAGAAAAAAAATCTGTTTTAACTATGAAATTATTATAGTTTATTTTCCATTAAGGCTTTCAAAAAATTTTTATGTTACTGTGTAAAATATGTGGAAATGCCTTTTATGAGAATATACTGTAAGATTATGATTATTAATAAAAGCTGCTTACATTGAGCTCTTTCATATTATGCTCTTTAGTAGAGCATATGACCAAAGATCCACCAAATTAAATAAAAATAAACCAAATCATAAAGAAAACTATTTAATGGCTTATTCTGTCTATAAAAAAAGGAATCTCTCTGAGTTCCTGTTTCTTATCACATCTCCTAAATTCTCCCTGCACACTTCCTTATTCATCCCCTAAGGCAACTGGGTACACACTTTATTGGACAGAGACCAGTGCATTAATTGTCCATGTTTACTAGTGTGCCAGGTCACACATTTCTAGTTTGTAGGGCTAAAACGTTTACACATGGGTATCATATTGTATAGCCTCTTTTCTTTTTTCAGGCAGTCAGAGTGATACAGATGGCCAGTATGTTTCCCTACCTGAGAAGAGATCAAGCCATATTGGGCACTTCAGTCTCAACGTCTTCTGTAACATGGAGACAATTAGTTACCAAATAGGGTACTGTGAAGATTAAATAGGAATAAAAAAGTAAATTAAGTACTTACCAAGCATAGGTAAATATTTAATTAATGGTTATTAATATAGTAAGTAGTCACTGGTAACTCTTGTCATTTTTATATTTTATTGTTTTATTTTGATATATAATATCTGGGTCAATAAAATACAACTGAGACAGGAATACATTTAGTTAGCAATACCTGAGTCAAACTATCACTAAATCATAATCTACTTTTTCCAGGTGACTCCAATATCTGGTTCATCATCACGTATTAAATCATCTTTAAACCTTTAGAGTTCAGCTTTTCAGTTTCTTATGGAACAACAAATGAACCTTTTCTCACACTTGATGCTACTTCCTTATTAATGGTGGTCAAAGTCGGTCACTTAATCACATATTTCAGCTACCAGGCTAGAATTTTCTTAAATTCTTCCTTGCTCTAGCCCTATGGACACAGGGGTCACTAGAAGATTGCACACATTCTCCATTATCTACCTCAAGAGATTTATTGAATATTGAAGGACTTGTTTCTTCCATTTCAAATAATTATTTCATTTTCTGTTTCCTAGAGATAGAAATGATGAAGAGAAACAAAGATAATGAATCTGAAATGTGCTAAGATATCCAAAGATGCCACTAACACAGCAAAGCCAGTTCTCCATCAGTCTATCATCTTGACATTACAGCACTTATTAGCTATTAACCTGAAAAGACATGCCTTTAAATCTTAAAGATCACAATGGAGGAATATATACTATTTTGATGTCATTATTTATATTTTATTTCTAGCCCTGCTTTGGATTCTCCTTTATAATGGGACTAGATTATAATGGCTAGGGTTAATGAGACAATTAACTTTGTACGTGATACCAATCACAAAGATTGTTTCACTGTAATTAACCATGGTGACTTCTAGCAGAGTTCTTTGTACTCATAAATATATTTTTCAGGAGTTCTCAAGGCTTAAGGGAATTATTTTGAAAGTTTCAAAAGCATACCAAGAAGCCAGATATAGAAATATTTAATTAAGTTTTGGTATGGGAGATTAAATGAGCATGAATCATGTAAAATGCAAGTTTGTGGTAGTCAGCAGTGTATCAGTTTCTGAATAGATAGATACAGGCATTCACGTGAGAGTTTTTAGTGAGTTTCTAGAACCTCCCATTTGACCTTTTCTTAAGTCTGTTTTCCTGATGTGCTTGTTTTCTGACTGATGTATTCAAAATGCTCCTTTTCTGCTGACAGTGCCCAATTTTGTTGTTTTATGGGGATGCAGCTTGAGAAATTTGCAAGGACATGACCAGTAACTCATGTACAAAAATGGATTTCAGACACTGAAGAGCTGTAATATTGCTTGTGTTTTCTCTCCTCACAGTGAAGCGTGTCAGCACCTCATGCAAATGCATTTCATAGTTTTAAACACTCAGGCCTTTAAAGGTATACCCACTGTCAGGATTTCACTTGCTTTAGTGGGGCTTTCCCCTCTTATGTATTCCTGGGACTTTAAGTGACTTCCTTCCTGTGCTCAGAGAGAGTAAGGAGTCACTTTGACAAAGTAATAGGACATCAGGATGAGGCAAACAACTGCTAGCCGAAAAACAAGTTATTTTTTAATCTTTAAACACATCTCTAGAGGTTCTTATTTCGATTATGCTCTCTGTTGGTGTTGAGTGAAGCAGTAATTAATTTGCTTTCTCGCTGTTGTATGAAATTCTCCATTTCATGTAACTTTTTGAGAATTTCAATGCTTTCTTCTTTCTGTTTTACTAGAATGACACAATGACATATCTCTGTACACTGGTGTCCTAATTAGTTTATTTCCTGACATAATTTTAATTAGCTTTATGATATGTCTGGCTGATGTTTCCTCATTGACAATTGCTACTGTGTTTCAAAATAAAAATGGTGATACTTATGTTACAACCTCTTTTACTTTTTGAAATCCCTCTATATCCAGAGCAAAAAGAGAATGCTTTCCTTTTCACTAATAGGAGGCAGAAGTTGTAGTAAAATAAACAATGGATTTCTCCCCTGATCAGCCCCTTTTTGACATCTGGGCTCTGGACAGCAATCGAAAAGTGTCTGTGTGAAGAGGCATCACTCAGCAGTGCGGCCTCCCTGCCTTCTCCATCAGAATCGGGAATTCCCAGCAAAGTCTGCTGACTGAAGCGATATACAGCCCAGGGGGAGCTGAGCTTGTTTTTTTCTTTGATGTCGGTATAGAGCCCTGTGAAGCTTTTCTTATATTATTTTACACTATTTCTCTACTGTAGTTTTCCTGTTCTTCTAAATTGAAAACATACTTCTCATTCTATGCAGCAATTATTGGGTTTCCCTAGAGAGTGAGCATATATGAATTGCTTGTAAGATGGTGAACATTTAGTACATCTATAGCCTCATTCCCAAGTTACCTGAAAGATGGAAAGTAGTAGTTTGGGATTTAAAATCTGTTGTAGAAAACCCTTTTACTCTCTTTTTCCAGCTCCTAAATTACAATTTGAATCAGTTATTGAAAATCAACATGTAATCTCTAACTCTGACTCTTGCTTTTTAAGTACAGAGTGGCTATAAGGGAAATATTGGAATCAGGAATATCTGGTCTGTTTCATCTTTAACTGAGATAACTACATTCACTTTGTAAAATGTGAACAGTATATTAAAAAAAAAAAAAACCTCTGAGATGTATTTTCTATCTGTTCTTTCAATTTCTGAATTTGAATTCTAAATCCTTGATTTGAGCAAAATGAAGGAACAGATAAAGCATGTCATAGGAATTCTCAAGCTCCAGTTATCTGAAATAAAATTTTATATATGTCATAAGGAAAAGATGCCACAATGTAAAATGATGGCAATGTTCCAGATGACCAAAGAAATTCGAGAGAATGGATTTAACATTGTATTTGAGGAAATTATGTTTATGTCTTCACAAAAAGTTATTAAACAATAAAGAAAGGAAGCACGCCAAATGAAGCATGGCTCTATTCTCAGACTTACCTTTTACCAATTATGCAATCATAGAAAATTACTTAATCTCTCTAAGCCCCAATTGCATCATTTAAGCAATTGGTATGATTATAGCACCCACCTGAAGAGGTCTGTAAGGATTAAATAAGCTGAAGCATACAAAGAATTTAGCTGGGGCCGGCCCAGTGGTGTAGTGGTTAAGTTCACCTGCTCTGCTTCAGTGGCCTGGGGTTTGTGGGTTTGGATCCAAGGTGCGGACCTGCACACCACTCATCAAGCCATGTTGTGGTGGCACCCTACGTACAAAACAGAGGAAGATTGGCACAGGTGTTAGCTCAGGGACAATCTTCCTCAAGAACAAAGAGGAAGATTGGCAACAGATGTTATCTCAGGGCCAATATTCCTCACCAAAGACTTTAAAAACAAAGAAGTTAGCATAATGTCTTAACAAAACAGCATCTTATAGATATTATTCTCATTATTATTAAGCATTTTGATTTGGCTAAAGTTGGGTTAGTATGGAATTTTATGGTCTGATTGTTTCCTTTTGTATGAATTTAACTTCCTGTCCATGGTATTACTGAGGGTTACCTTTTGTCTTTACTGCAGTGGGGACTTTTGACAAATTTTTTGATTACTTTGATTGATTCAAGACCATGACACATAGAAGAGTTCCTATAATTGTTCCAGTCATTGAACAATGCCAGTCAGTCATCCTTCTCATATCATCTTAAATCTGAAGAAATGTGAACTTTTTCTTTCAGGGTTTTGTGAAATTCACTTGACATCTCAAAAGCTAAGAAGATTTGCCTTTTTTCTCTCCATTTCAGACATAAAATTAATGACTTTGCAGCCAAACTGATAAGAGCAGTGTCACTTAATGTCTCAGATGAAACAAGAGGGGACAGGAGTAGTTGTGGATTGTCAGCTGTTAAGAGGCTCCTAAGTGGCAAAGCTCTTAATACACTGCTTTACCTGTGGAGACGTTTAATACCTCCAGCTGGAACACTGATGCACCTCAAGGTAGAGCTCACGTGTCTTCACATAATCAAAAGCACCTGGTGCCATAATGTGTGCGTGAGAGGTTGGTGCCCAGGAGCTGCCCCCTGTGAAAATGTCCTCCAATGTCTGATTATTCCAGCAGCCTGGTGCTCCCAGTCCCTGATAATGACGTGACTGTCCCCAGCCCAGCGCTGAAGGCAGTCTTCTCCAAGGTCACTCAGCAGTGCATCTTGTTTCTCATGTGTTTACCATTTACTGTCACCTTCAAGCACAGACCAATTATAGCTACCTGGAATGCCGGTGTCTTTCTGAGGTTACCTAACAGAGCTGCTAAATGTCCTTTTATAAAGCCAAGGAAAGGTGTGTGAATCTTACTGTAAGTTTTCATAAGTAAGGCCTCTGTATTTGAAATCAAATTTTGGGTTGTCTTTGTTTTTCTGCCTCAAGGTGCCATAATGTAAGGAAAATCATACACAGTCTTGCTTCTTCCCCTCCTTCTTTCTCCCTTACCCTTATTTTCCTCTTTCCTTCTTTGTTGAAATTATTAATAGAATTAAATGAGATTCTATAGGTGATAACACCTAGCAGGCAAAATTCACTGAATGAATGAACAAATAAGGAATAAAGTGTCCTAATAAAGCTCAAATCAAATCAGTATGTACCCTGATCAATTAGTTCTCGCTATAGAGATTATCCTTGGTTTTACACATATCACACAATCATTTTTCTTCTTTCTTTTCTTTTTCTTCTTTTGATAACTATTTTTACATATACAAAATGGCACATGCTTACGGCGGGATGCCCAGAAAAACCCTATTACTTCTCTGAGGACATCAGCATATACAAAGCAGGCTGGGCTGCCAGTGTTGCTAAAACAACAAGGGCTCGCATGATTACAAAATCATCTTACTCATAAAATAGCCCTTTGCTTTTTTCAGTCTCTCCTTGCCTTGAAATATTTCGTTTGCAGGTCTGCACAGCTATGTAGTGAGAAAAGCACATACTTAGGGTATGAAAACTTGGGTTTGAGTTCTAACCATATCTAGCACTGGCTACATCTATAACCTTGAGCATATTGCTTAAGCTCCCTTGCATATTTTTTTTCATTTAGTACATGTAGATAATACATTCACCCCACAAGATTATAGTGCCGTGTGTGTGTGTAAATGTACATATTTATGATGATTTCCAAAAAGACAAACTGCTAGAGTTAGGCTCAGAGACTCTATTTGAAATCAGATATCTGTCTTCCTAAAACATTTATGTCCCACATGACATTTGGTTGCCTCATAAAGTTACAAATAGAGCTAGAAGGACAAGCGCTATTACCATTTTTTAGATATGTTTCTATGTGCGTGCTTTTGCATGCATGTGCACATTCCTTTATGTCAATGTAATATAGATGCATTCACTTCTGAATTCTTACTAAAAACACGAAAGTTCCTGTTGAACTTGGTTCAATTATACAAACTATATTTTGAAGGTATATGTATATGTATTTTTGAAGGGATATTACAATTAAAAAAGAAATTATCTAGAATTAATAATTTCCACACTGCCATACAAAATTATGAGAAGTTTTTCTGTTTGACTTGTTTGTACACGAAGACTGTTTTATTCTTTAAGATCGACACCATAAATTTCTAATGGAGCCATATTATACGTTGGTCAGATCTTTTTCACCATCAGTGAAGATGCCAGATGTAGATATGGAGTAAACAGATATTTAGATTGTTCTATGAAAATACTATAAAAGGACTCCAGCTTGAGATCATTAAGAGTCTGGTGGAAAATTAGCTTGAAATAGATTACAATTAGATAGAGAAGGAAGCAAAGAGAAGGTAGGCAGTCTGAAAGTTTAGTCCCATGTGATTTTTCTTGGAAAATTCACCTCAACTTTCAAAAATTCTGATCATATTCCTTCCCCCAAAGGGCTATTGGAGAGATCAGATAAGTAATGCATGTGAACATGCTCTCTAAATTCTAAATGCCAGTGGATTCTCCTGTAAGTATTAAAATCTGCATTTTAGGCTCTCATTTTCAGAGACTGATTTATTATGCCTGAGGTAGGGCTGTAGAATCTGCATCTAAGGAGACTGCTAGGTGCCTCCTATGAGCAACTGGAGAATGCACTACCTCAACATTTTGCTTGCAGGTATGAAGGTACTACAATGAGGGTAAACACCAGCATGATGGAACGATAGGATGATAACCATGCCAAAAGCAGAAGACACCTTAATGTGAATTTGGACTAATGTTCTTTAGAAAAAAGTACACTTCTAATCAAATTAACTTTTTTAAAACCTTACCTGGATGAAAATAGCAGTCCTTCTTTGAACTTCTTAGGTTCCCTTGCATAATTCAAATTCCCTTAGTGCTTCAGGGGAAGTGCTTGGTCATTCAGAGATGAAAGACAGAATTTCATAGGTAAAATTACTCCAACAAAAGCTACATCAATGCCACTGGAACAGCTGTGCCAGATGTTTGCCCCAGTATCCCTGCCACATCTCCCTTGTAGTTAGCCAAAAGTCAGGTCACGAAGTTGAAACATCTGCCCAGAGATCTTGAATGAGATTCAGAATTTGTTTACTTTTGCATAATATACTGAAAGACACTATGCGGAGCAGAGGGTAGAAACATTGACTCTGTTCTGATAGACTTATTATCATTCGTATTCTACTACTGCTAGTTGGTTATCCCTGTGCAAAATACTTCATCTTTAAAAGTCTAAATTTACTCTTCTAGAAAAGGCAAGAACTCTTACCTTGCAAGGTTGTTGAAAGAATTAGTGATGAAAAATATTTGTGTGTATCTGTAATGCCTTACCCTGTCCCTAGCACGAGTGGTTACTGAATTTTCCTTCTGCATGCTAATTCCACTGAAGCAAGATGAAGAAAGCATTCGTAATTACTATAAGTTACAACTATTAAGCATTATAGCAGTAGAATGATTTTGGACTTGGCTGATTTATTGGACACTAGAAGGGATGATAGTCACATCCGGGTCTCCCATTGGGTGGTGCAATATTTCTTCCAGATCACATCCTCTTGGACATGCAGAGGCCATGGAAAAGTTCAGACTCTGTTTCATGCATATAAAGTCAAAGAATGGGGGTAGACAGTCATGCAGAAGTCACATCATTTTATTTTTGAGAACTGGGGGTGAAGAGAGGTGCTTAGAGCCAAGGAATAAATAAGAAGATCTCAAGACGTCCTCTTGTCCTCTCTGACCATGTATACAAATGTTTATTCACTTTATTGAGGAGCGAGGTCTCAGATTCCAATCTAACAATTTCCTAACAATATGATTCACTTCTGGAAAACTACCCTTGCCATTGGCTTCAGCTCTCACGTTTCAAGAAAGTTATCTACCATTCTTTCTCTTTCAGATTCCACCTAGAACTCTGCGAGGACTGTTTTCTGGTTTCCATTGTGCCTTCAATCAATCTGAGCTCTCCTTAACTACTATGATCTGTTCTCTGCAGGCCCATATTCAATGTTTCTTCACTTTCCTTCCTCCTGGTTCTCGTTCTTATCTTACTCTGGCCTGGAGCAACCCTAGCCTGAAAACCTAGTGGAGATACTATGCAGATCATGCCTACTCTGAAAATATTTTATCGGTTGGATTTATCCTAAGTCTGAGACAGACATTAAAGACCCTTCATTTTTAAATACAAGCTCTTTTTCTTCTAAGATTTGGAATAGGTAAGATGAGGGAAATGATGAGAGACTAGAAAAGGGAAGAGCATAGAAGGTCAAATTTTTTAAGCAAGGCTTCTTTTGAACCTCAACTGGGACATTCAAAGATGTATATAGATATATATTTTAAATTACAGGCAGGAGGGGAACATTCCCAGTGAAGGTCTAGCATTAGTAAGAGAATGATGTGTGTGAGGAATGTTGATGATGAGTGACGTTCCCTCCTACAGATGGAACCTGCAGAGCCTAAGAGCAGATAATCTCATTGGGGCTGGAGAAACTCTATTATATGCAGCTAGTTCTGTTCCACACCCTTTACTCAAAATCTTAACCCTAGTCTCTTTACTCCAAGCCAATTATTTAGTTTTGCTTCAAAGCTAACATCATCACTCCCATACTTTTGTAAACATAACAGAGACTGGTGCCATTTCAATCCCATTTATTCTAATCTTTCAGAGAAATTGTCATGACAGTTCTTGCCCCACACATTCTTTTAATCTCACTTTTCTTACATCTGGTGCTGCTAAATTTCTAGCCTCCATAAACTAACCATTCCAAATTGCAACAAGTTGATTATAAATATACATTTCTGCTTCAATGAGGAAATGAGGACACTAAGTTCCGTAAGTGAATAAGGTGCAGGTTGGCTGAAGTTCTCATTTCTAATAAACAGGGTGGACATTTCTTCAACCACAATTTGTCCATACCTTAGTAAAGAAGCTCGGCCTTTGTCAAGTCCTTCCCCTGCTTACAAAGGACTCAGTAGCTGCACATTACCTCTATCTAAGGTCCAAGCTCTTCCTTGTGGCCCTCACAGCATTCATGATCTTGCTCAACCTACTAGGCAAGCCTCTACAAATATCTCCAGCCACAACTCAGACTTCAGCTACTAAATAACTTTTCAACACCTAAATAATTTACGAAGCAGTTATCACAGTACATACTGTCATGCCTCTGTCTTCACAGGTACGTTTCATCCACCTTGAATGCCATTCTATTTTCTACCAGTAAACATCTATTTAGCGGTATCACATTTTCTGTCATTATGTCTAATTTGGAGTATTTAGATTCTATTCAGATCTCATTCGTCACTAGTTTTTTGTGATTCCACAGCACTTTTTCCCCTCATAGTTTTATCAGCATTCTGCTGCATTTAATTACCTCTCAACACATCTGTGCTTCCCACCATGCTTGAAGCATATGAGGCTCTGAAGAGGTGTCTCACACCTTCGTGTATCCCTTGAGTTTAGCTTTGTGTTTGGTACAGAGCAGATATCAGCTAATTTTTGTTGAATGAGTGCATAGATGACTGAGTACATGATCAAGCTGGTCTAAATCACAATGGGGCTTGAGGGAGTCTCCATACCCAGAGTGCAATGGGTCTCCGAACCAGGACCTGAAATAGCATCTGTTTTGCCTTGTTTTATACAGAGAACCTCCGCACTGCATGTAAGGCCCATTGACTGCACAGCAGTTTGCACATCACTCTCTAGATGCTATGGACCTTCTTAAGCCGAAGCCAGCAGCTGGGCTGAAGCAGACTGCACAGCCTTCCATCGAGGCGAACAGAAGTTACCTCTCTTTGCAGCATTCTCAGGGAGCTCTTGATTGTTAATGCAAAGCCAGTTTGCACATTCAGAGCAAAAGTGATAGTGAAATAATGCAACAGAACACAATGAAAACCCGGAAGTTCATGTGAAGGGCTGAATTGCAACATATGGCTTCCAGTTCTGTACCTAAACACAATAGGGTGTGTTAAGAATGTCATTTAGCCAATGTCCTGTTGTGCCCGGTTATAGAAGGGCATATGGTGTATTATCCCACATCGGAGCAATGATGAATTTCTTTGTGTTGATCTTCGCCTCTCTCCAAGTTTTGTTTTTGTGTACAAAGGGGTCTTCAGCAGAGACATCCTGTTAGACTTTTGTTCTTCTGCATCTTTCTTTACTATTCGCATCTGAAGAACTAAAGTTGAGGGGCTTGACTCAATTATTTCTTATGACAACTACAGTTTTTAAAAGGAAAATAGTGGTTCTTGAGGACTTAGGTATTTGCAGCTCTGAAAGGACTGAGTGTTTCTGGTAAGTATTCACCTCATATCTTGCCCTTAGGGAAAGAGTGTGGCAAATGGAAAGAGACCCAAGGTGAATTGAGTAGAAAGAAAATAATCTAATCACACCTGAATGGATAGTTACTGTGTCCTTAACCCTATTCTAGGTACATTGTATAATTAATCTAACTTCACTCTCAAAATGTGTTGAACTAGTGTGAGATTTTCTGA
The DNA here is from genome assembly GCF_021613505.1 of Equus quagga. Classification (NCBI taxonomy): domain Eukaryota; kingdom Metazoa; phylum Chordata; class Mammalia; order Perissodactyla; family Equidae; genus Equus; species Equus quagga. The sequence goes on from NC_060279.1 coordinate 58,128,267, forward strand.
TGTCACTTATCACCTTCCAGCAGAGTAAATAATTTACTTATCTATTGGACTTGTTATTTATTACTGGTTTTTCTCACTTGTGTGTAAACCTCACCGGGGAAGGTATTTTTTCTGAGTTTTGATCAATAAAGTATTCCACACACCTAGGACATTAGTGTATAAAATAATAGATGCTCAATAAATCTTTGTTGAATGAATATATATTTACTTTGATAGACGAGCAAACTGAAGATCATGAAGTTTAGATAATTGCATTTAGATTACAGAGAAAGGTGACCATGAAATTGAAGTTTTATCCTTTATGTGTGATTGCCGAGACCGACACTTTATTATACCACGTTCTAGCGTATGTCCCAAACAGAAGATATCTATGTTCACTCCCAAGTAGATAAGTCACTACCATTTTAATCCAGAGGAGTTACTTATTCTTTTTGAATCTGCAAAATGGAGAAATAAAAATAGATAAAGGTATGGTTATATGGATATAGATATGGACATAACTATATACACACACTAATATATATTGTTTCACTTAGTATTTATAACAACAGTAAAATGTAGATAGGTTAGGTATAATTATGTCCATTTACATATATATCTACTTATCTATAGTTATAACAGTAAACATAAAAATGAATTAATGATTCTAAAAGTCAATGAATTTGATGGCCGTACATTTATGGAATATGAATAGTTTATTGAATGTGAGACTGACTTTTAGTGTCAGTTGATCAAACCCCCGACTCTGATATGCGTTAAATATGTGAACTTGAAATTACCGTGTAATACCTCTGAGCCTCAGTTCATTCTATATTAAATAGGAATTACGGAGTCTCCTTCATAGGGTTGATAGGTTAATCAAACAAGAAAGTGTAGATAAACTGCTTAGCACAGTACCTGAAACACAGTGAATGCTCAATGATATTTATTCCTTTTCATTCTTGCTATGTGATGCAGTTGTTCTTTGTTGATATCATAGCACTCTTCAAAGTCAGTGCACCTAAGTCTGTATGGATTCTGTCTAATTCTACCTTTAGATTTCCTTGAACTCATAGTTACACACTTCTGCTGCTGATGGACAAATCTCTTCTGGTATCCTAATTTTGACCAACTGTTAGATGATTTGTATATTTTTCCATTTGTTTAGAATTCCAGGCAGTAAGGACGTGTTTGGTAAATTTTCAGTCACCAAAATAAAATCCATTTGTTTCTACTGAAGCAATACTCAGAAAATGGTGAGAAATGATGAGAAAAGTAGTTAATTTTCAAAAATTGAGTGTTCATCCATGAATTGGAATAAAAACTTCAGAGACTGTGGTTTATGGACATTTTTTGTTGATGTATTCTATTTTTTTCTTTTAAATGAAAATCTATATAACTTAGTGTGTGCCTGTGCACATGTGTGTGTATATTTTTAAATATTTATATATAAACCTTTCCATTTTTCTCTTCAATCTGACAGAAGAAATGGTCTGTTTTGAGAAAAAATTTCCTGCTAAATGCAAGCAAAAATGCTGAGCATGTTAAAATACAGACAATGTTCTGTTAAATGCACTTTTCTCTTTCTTTTTTAACCTGAAAAAAAGGTAATTTATAACAAAAGCTGTATAAACCTAAATATGTTCCCAAAGTTAAGTTTTTGGTAGGTCTTAAATGTTCTAAAAATGGCCTCTATGTGACATTTTTGCCCCACCTGTCAATTTCTGCTTGATATGTTTCAGCGGTTTGAGAGTTGGGATACTGCTGCTAGGCACTTTTCAGCAAGTTTGAAGATTTAAACTCCTCTGCCCTGCTGTTTTATTTCATCTTCAGGATTTCTAAAAGTATGAAGCAGGAGAGATGTGCTTTGGCCATTGCAATCTGGCAACACACTGAGAAGACTTGTGCCCAGAAAGAATACTGTGTCTTAATATCAACAGACAATATTTACAAAACAACCACAATGTATTTATCAAGTGGTTAAATAGATATCTGAATATGAGAAAAGTTAATATCCTATAAACGGAATCTTAGTCTCTTTGACATTGTGACCCATTACCCACCAGCACCCTTTATCACTGTAGGCAGAGAACCAAATGTTGGCTTCTCCATAGGTGACATTTTGGCAATTAGTTTTATCTGCAAATGCATAATTGCAGGTGCAACCCAGCTGGTTAGTCAACAATTTGTTAATGTTTGATGCATAGCACACTAAGTACTTTAGCAATTAGAGACCTGATATAACAATTAATTAAGGCCCCAAATTAAGTCAGGAAAGAAATGCCATTACATTCGAAGATGCAAAGAGTAGACGTTGCTAAATAAAATTTAAAATAAACCTCAAGAGTGATCATTTCTAAATTAATATATAGAAAAGTTTATAAACAGGTAACATATTTTGTAAACTTTATCAACTAGGTGATATGTGTATTGAGAAAACATTTTCCGAGTTAGCATTAACATGAAACCTTGAAATAAGTATATAATTTTTGATCACCTAGAGGAATGTCAGACTCAGTCCTTACAATCTTTTCTGAAATATAAATTGAGTTCTTCAGTTCCTCACATTAATCCATCCAACAACCGTAAATATTAATGCTTTTTGGGCGGCATTAACAACACTATTCTTTGTATCTCTAAAGAGGAATGCTTATGAATATACTTTGAGTCTAGAGAAAAGTTTCCTTACCTTCAGATTGCCTTCCAGAGCATGCCAACTCTGCCTCACAAGTTGCCAAACCACATCCCTTCACTGGGCTTCCTACCTCCTTAGTTTTCTGTCCACATGGGATCTCTGCTGTCTCCTTCTATCACCCAGTGAGAGAGCTGTCCAGTGGAATTTAGATGTTTTGCCTCCCATATTCTGTGCAGTGCCGCACAAGAACAGACTTCTCTCTTATACACACACATTACTTCCCATGGTATGACCTTGTTGCATTGTTGGGCTAAAACACGTCCCTACTGCCAGGAGTGAAGATGGAGAGGGAAAAAGGTAATAGAGAGGAGGACTCTAAGAAATATGCATGTAGAATCATGGTGCATCTTTTGAAATATCCTCTATAATTAAACCAAAAGAAAATTGTCATACTTGGTAATATATTCCAGTCCGTATGAGGAGCTACTTTTAAGAAGGAAAACACTAAGATCATTGGGTCTGTTAGCAGAGATCTCTTTTGAACTCCAAGGGTTTAGAGAAGATGTAGAATGAAACTGGCCAAAATTCATCGGGAAAATATAAAGGGGTGGCAGTGGGCATAATCAAGAAATCACAGGGAAACAGATTGCTTTTGTCACCTCCCGTTCAAGCTATTATTGAGGGAAGGATACCCATTCTAGAGTTTTTGGGTTGGCTGAACATATGGTGCCTGGTACTAGACAGATGAGATCAACAGCAGTATATTAGTCACCCTCGCAGACCATGGGCAGAGGACCTTGCACCATGCAGAACCACACAGAGGAACAGAGTGAACAACCAGGGCCTGTGGGAGGTAGGCTTTGTAGTTATAAGGGGATGAGGTGAATCCTGGTTCTTGAGAGAGGATATAATTGGCTTGTTTGAATAATTCCATAGGCTAGCAGGAAAGTAAAGTCCGCTACTCAGGGATAAGCAGGCACTGTGTCTGGTCCCTGTGACAAAGAGGTCATTTGGCCACGTGACCTTATTCCCAGAAGCACAGTAGACAGGGCTGCCTGTGATTTGGCCATTTGAGGTGGTTCAATTTTACCAGATATCAAAGCAGCACATTATATTGAATCTTAATTTCTTTTTCTTTTTTTTTTTTGTTTTTGCTGAGGAAGATTCGCCTTGAGCTAACATCTGTGCCAACCTTCCTCTACTTTATATGTGGGTTGCTGCCACAGCATGGCTGATGAGTAGTGTAGGTCTGCACCAAGGATCCAAACCTGTGAACCCGGGCCGCTGAAGCAGAAGTGCACCGAATGTAACCACTACGCCACGGGGCCAGCCCCTGAATCTTAATTTCAAGACTTACACCATAAAAATTAGCAGTGCGTCAGTAGGAAAGAAATTTTCTTCATGGCAGGAACTGTGATAATAACAGATGGGTTAGTTGGCCAAAGTGGGACTCTTTAACTCCTAGGACTGCCTCTTGAGGCTTGCAATTGTTTTAAAGTAGCCATGTTTGAGACTTTCTGACCTGAAACTGCTGTGTGTACTACGTTCCAGGAGCACAGAGTGAGGAATGGTTTAACACAAACTGTGAGTCACTGGTGAGCCTTGCTCAGCTTCGGAGGGTTTAATTTAGATCACTTATCAGGTAACAACCTGTTTTTTTGTGCATTTTATTTCCTTTATTTTTGTGACGGGCAGTAGAACTTGTGTGGGGCCATTCCATTAACATTAAAATAGCCTTTGCATTGACACCATAATGGCTCAGGCACCAGCACTGACACTGTAATGACTCCTGTGGGGCTGTTACTACGTCTATGGGAGTATATGAGCCACTTCATCGACATCGTAACAAGTCCAGTGCTTTCAAAGAGATGGTAATATCTCCTCGGGCTGGTGTGATAGCAGTGGAAATGCACGTGACACCCCATGGACACCGCGGCAGAGCTTGCACTAATACTTTAAGTAAACCCATGCAAAATACATACATACACACAAACAAATACAGAAAGTTAAAAAAAATTAACTTGGCTTTGACCACACTTTTAAATATTATTAATTAAACATATACTTTAGTTATTTTTTAAATTATAATAGACACATAATACTCTCTCTCTCTCTCTATATGTATATAATCCACAGTTTGTGATAGTCAGAATTCTAAACTGGCCTCCAAGATTCCTGACTGCTGGTATACATACCCTGTATGATTCCTGCTCCCTGAGTCTGGGCAAGATCTGTGAATACAATGTATCAATCTTATGAGTAGTTCAACTCATATGCAACAGTGAAGAGATTTCGCAGAGGTAATTAAGATCTCAAATCAGTTGATTTTGAGTTAATCAAAAGGCGGATTATGCTACATGGGCCTGACTTAATCAAGTGAAAGCCCTTCAAAGAAGGACTGGGGCCTTCCTACAGAGAGTCCCCTGCTGACTGTGAAGAAGGGACTCTCGAGAGGGGGCCTGTGAGAGAGTTATGTGGTGAGGAACTTACAGAGGCATCTGGGAGCTGAGAGTGGTCCTGGATCACAGCCGGCCAGGAAATTAGGACCTAAGACCTACAACACAACTGAATTCTGCCAATAACACATGAGCATGGGCAGGGACCCCGGACTCCAGAAAGAAATGTGCTGGCCGATCACACCCACTTTGATTGCTGCTTTGTGAGACCCTGAGCCAGAAGATGAAGGCAAATAGACTTCAGACCTACAGAAACTGTGAGATAATCAATGGGTGCTGTTTTCAGTTGATAAGTTTGTGGTAACACTACAAGGCAATAGAAAACGAATATAGTTTAAAAAGATTAAATCTTACGTATAACTTCTTAATATAATTATTTAGCATTTGAGGCATTTCCTCTCAGTTCTTAATTTCACTCTGGGATTTTTTTAAATGATTGAGGTCACCAGATATATAATTATGTATTCTTTAAAATTAACGTAAGCGTCTGTTAATAGTACTTCAAAACCTTCTGAATTATGATTTTAAGAGCTTCTTTTCCTTATGGTAAAGTAATATCCGTTCATTGTGGGAGACAGAGAAAACCGTAAAGAAGACAAAGCCATTCATAAAATAATAGGCTAGGATAACCAGTGTTAATAATATGCTATATGTTTATTATTTAATTTTTTATTTTAAAGTCATATATGTTATAGAGAATTTAGAATGTAAAGAAAAAAGTTAATAATAAAGTTACCTGCTGTCCCGTCAGATCAGCTTTGTTAATATTTAAATATTAGGTAAGGAGGAAGGCAACTGGATTGATACAGGATTAGAGATTTTCTCAACAGATGCAATTGTGTAGTTAAAAAAAGGGCAAGGTGAGGTTTTGTTCTCAAATGTGTAGACACGTTAGAATTATCTGGTGAGGTTTTAGAAAATGCTGGTGTCTAAGTCTTACCTCCAGATTTTTTTATTTGCTTGCTCTAGGGTTGAGCCAAGTTTGTTGTTTTCTTTACTCGTTTGCTCTCTAAGTAAAATGGGTCCTAGTCTCAAAGCTGGATGAGAAGGAGACAGACAAGTAAAGAGTCGGGTGCTGGAATAGGAGAAAACAGTGGACCATCTGTAAAATGAAGGTCTCAGGAAGGGCGCAAGCAGCTTAAAGATGGTTATGATAGAAACACTGAACAGTGCTTCTCAAATCTAACATGCATACAGATTACCCCAGGCTATTGTTAAAACGCAGATTCTGACTCAGGAACTCTGAGTAGGATCTGATACTCTGCTACACTTTGAATAGTAACGTAGTAGAAAGCATAAGCTTGAAAGCCTATGACTAGAAAACAAAAGGTTTGAATTAATAGTTTTAAAGGTGAAGTAGTTTCGGGTAATGGCAATTTTCAAACATGACCTTAGGTGAGATAAATGAGCAGGACTTAAGACAACATGCTTTGGGTATACTTGTTTCACTTCCAAAAGTCCTAAATGAGAAGTTCTCAATACTGTGATATGAAAGTATTTGCTCCCATTTAGTATTTGCTTGGGCAACTGAAGGTGATCGGGGTAGGTTAATGTATTTATAAACTTCTAGCCCAAAAGTATGGTGTTGGAGCTCAGACTGTGGTTTGTATACACGTTTGTCTATTCTTGCATTTGAACATGGACAATACTAATTCTTGCTTCATAATGTTCATGCTAAGAATAAAATATTACGGAAAGCAACCAGTATATTACTCGGCAAAAAAACAGATGCACACAAACTTTTGTTTTGCCCATCTCCTTCCTCTCACTGATCTTTTTTATATACACAGGAAGTAGAGGTTGCCCAGACCTCCTGAATTTTCATTCCGAATGGTGACAATATGTAAATGAATCCAAGGTTCCAGATGTTGATATGAATTGGTATCTGCAGTTGCAGAACAACATATACTTACCATCTAAATTATAACAACAATTACAGCCTTTGACAGGCAGTTTGGTGAAATCATCATGTAATAATTTCCATTATTTACAGTTGAGTGGTTGTTAGAAAATGACAAAGAGAATAGCTTATGTTTGTTAAGCAAAGCAGGCTTTATTTCATTTTCCATGCAGAATTACAAGCTAAAATAAAATACCCAGCAATATTTGGTTTTTAAATAAATCCTGATTGCACTGTATGTTGCATTCTCTCAATATATTTCCCAGTAATAAATAAACAAAACATTTCTTTAAAATTATAGATATAAAGATCCCTGTAAGTTGACTCATTCTCCTCAAGAATTTCCTATCCAAAATTCATGATGCTTTTCCATGTGATAATGTACAAAAACGTTCATTTATTGATTAGACACATTGCGGGATTGTTGAAGTCTAGATACCAGGCATATTGTGGTCAGCTCTGCCTGGGTTTTCTCTAAATAACAGTCATATAAATTAAAAGACTTAGCAGGAGCTCTTTGGGAGTGCAGTGTGGGGCTTTCATTAAGGATAACTGGAATGTAGATAAAGGACTTTCTCTAAACTATTTTATTCTAATAATTTTCAAGCTACTCAGTGGGACCCATAGGAACTAAGATCTTTTTTGTTTTCTTAATCTTTAAATATATGCTGTACTCCCCTCAATGAAAATCTCTTTCAAAGTTATTGTGGAATAGAGGGAATTCAGACAAATGTGGCTCTGAATGGTTGCTATGCTGCTTGTTAAATGTTTGGCGTTGGAAAATGTGGAATAAAATGAAATTAAAAAAAAAAAAAGACCCTTGAGAACAAGATGGGCTCTGTGGCTAACCAGGACCTGAAAACAAATAGAGTCAAGCAACCCTAACAGGACCAGAATGCAATCACACCCTCTGTTCTCTGAAAAACCACAGAATCCACTCTCAAGCTTTTGACTCTGCCAAAGTTCCTGATTTTACAGAAGTCCCTAACAGCCACCTGGACCTAACCAATAAAACTGTGACCTGCCCCAACCAATCAGGACTAAGCAACCTTGCATCCCCCTCCTTTGCATGAGGAGATCTAGTTTAATGTGCTTCATTTACATAAGCGGATCTGAATAGGAGCCTGGGTGGGAACTGGGGACCTGCACACAAACAACTTTTTCTGTAAAAGGCGGCCCCTTTCCTTTGTTCTCCCAAAGCATACTTTTTATTTGCTGCCAAGGGCCACTGCTCCCTGGTTTGCAAACTTTATAAGCAATAAAGCTTTCCTAAATAACTTCTTGTATTCCAGGAATTTTGTTGATAGAAATAAGCTTTCTGAGGCTCAGTTTCTTCATTGGTAAGATGAGAGTTAAACTTCAGATTTGTTGTTATTAGAAACTGTTTAAAAGACTAAACATGATAGGTGCTTACAGTCGGGTTTTTTTTTTTTTTTTCATTCCCCAGGCCCTTCTTACGACCTATGCTCATTTTTCTTTTTGAGTTTGGACGTCACTGAGGGATATGGAGAGCCACGGATTGGAGGAAATGAGGCCCGTGAATCTGTGATGAACCATCTGTGCTAACTGATACAGTAACAAAGGTAAGGGAGTCTTCCCCTCAATGACACCCCGAAAACAGATATTTATAAGAAATTGAAAGGAAATGTCCTTTGGATATAAAAACAGTCATAAAAGTAAAACAAAACAAACAGAATCCTTAAATTGCCAATAGACAAAAAGAGCGGGGAGGGGGCAAAGAACACAGAGAATGTATAAATGTGGAATGAATATGACTAATTCATAATTAGAAAAAAAAAAGTTCAACTTTACTTATTTATCCAAAAATACTGGAGAGTGCCTGTGATGTGCCCTATACCATTATGGGTGCCTAAGGTCCAAGAAGAAATAAACGTGTTTGATTACTGTCATCAAATATGGCAACCTATTTTAAAATATAAACTCAAAAGTAATTGTAATTACAAAGATTTTATGCAAAAGATACATTCATGAAGTCATAAATATAATTCAAATCTTGCCTGATTGAAGAAGTAATTTTGTAATAACTATAACCTATTTTGGTGTGAGTATTCATTTCATTTTCTTGCATTATGTTTAATGATTTCCAAAGTACATTCTCCTCAGTTACAGTGTAGTGCATGATATTGTCTTTTTGGCTTTTCATAGTGTTTTATCATATCTAAAGTCCTTTCTTATTGTTATTGAAGCCCATTTTTCAACACTTGCAATGGCTCCTCCATTTAGTGAAAACTTATTACAGAGGATAAAAAGGTTATGGAGAATAACATTAAGAGTTATGAGGCATCAAAATCACTATGAGAAGTTTAGATACACATAATGAGCAAAATTCAAACAATATTGAGGGACCGGCCTGGTGGCGTAGTGATTAAGTTCATGCACTCTGCTTCGGTGGCCGGGGGTTCACAGGTTCGGATTCCGGGGGCGAACCTAGCACTGTTCGTCAAGCCAGCAGTGGTGGCATCCCACATAAAATAGAGGAAGATTGGCACAGATGTTAGCTCAGGGACAATCTTCCACCCCCTGAAAAAAAAATATATATTGATCAAGTTACCACCTTAAGCAGTGCCACAATGTGGGAATAGCATAAACAGTTTATAATCATTTAGTTAGTTTGTAAAGTAGCCTTAGATTCTTAATAAACTATAAATAAAACAATTTAATTTGTATTTTTTCAAATTTTGCTTACTAGAGTGTATCTCTGTTAATATTTTATATCAGTCTATTTCAACCTTACGTGGTTCCAACTTGCAAAAATGACTCCACATTGTATTACAAACTAAAATACACACTAAAGTATAACATAAAAAGATACTGCAATAATTGAGGAATCTTAGGAGGCTAGAGAAACACAGAACTGAGCTGCCTGACACAGGATGGGTTTGTCTGAAAAGACTCAATGAAGGAAGTAACGTTTAACGCGCAACCTCAGAGTTGAAGTTGTTCAAGGTGATAGAAGGCAAGCAAAAGTAAGATACTATTTTCTATTGCAGGAGAGGAAACATGTCTTTTTCTTCTACTCTTCTAAGCTCTTTACTGGGATCTCCATAACAAAAGACAGATTAACAAGAGGAAAGCGTACAAATGTATTTAATATAAGTTATATGTGACACAGGAGCCTTCATAAGGAAACGAAGACCTGAAGAAATGGGTAAACCTGACTGTCGTTTTGCTAAGTTTGATGAAGAGTGGAAAGTCATGCAAAGAGACAATAAGACAAAGTGTGTGAGGTAAGTATAATAAAAAGATTAAGGATGTTCCTCTCCTCTCGGTGGGGGGAAGGCGCCTATCACATAAGAGTTTTATGACCTGCTTCAACTTTCAGTAGGCTCTAGCTTAGCGTTGTTATGGTTCCTCTGGGCTTCCAACTGAGTGCCTGCGAAGTCTGTCTCCTCAGCGCTTAAAAATGACAAAAGATCCAGCCTTGCCCTTCGGGGGTTTTCAGCCCAGCTCTCTGGCCTGGTGCTTCTTATGGCTTCAATATCCAGCAAATGTCTTAAGGGGGAGACCACTAGTGTCCTGAAGAGACAGGTCCCCTTCTGAGTGAATCTTTGTTTCCTAAGCATCATAAGAGTGCTCAAAGTTTCAGATGCTTTCAGGTTACCTCCCAAGGCTCCCACACCATCCCACAACCCAGTGAAGGTACTGTGGGGAATGCTGACCACATGCTTCAAGCCCTGCATTTTCAGAGGTAATGCAGTCCTCCACAACTGCTAGAAGGATTGCTGATTTCTCTTCTCACAGCCAACTGGACCTGAGAAGAGGAGAGAGTGGGAACATGCACTCAGAGACAGGAGGGACCTAGCCGATACCCCTAGACGCAAAGAGGTTCTGGCCATACGTGAGTTTTGTTTATGTAGTCCTTACAGCTTCCAAAGCTTTTCGATGCCTTAAAACTGTGTTTCCCCCTTTTTCTGTAATTTACCCAGCTTTTTCTAGCAGTGCAGAGGAAGTGCTGCTCTGGCACAAACTAATCTATCCTATCTGGAAATAGAAGTCCTTGTCCACTTTTAGAAATGGAGATATTCAGGGTAGAAAACAACAGCATAGACATAAGAGAAAATATTGCAGAGAATATTAGTATCTGAAGTAAGGAGATAGGGTTGAAGTATTCTTTGCTCACACAGGAATGTTGAAAATATCAGTATTATTTGTCTTCCTATGACAAGACAGTAAGTTGGAATTCTTGGAGTAAAGGCAAATAGATACTGAGTAACAACTACCCTTATGACTTAAGAAAGTCAAATATCTTTCTTGGACTCAGATTTCTCATTTGTAAAACAGGATAAATAGCCATCATGTTTTCCTCTTACACAGACTACATGTCAAATTATGACAACAAGGCTCTGAAAGCAAATTAGATGACAACTTCTCTCCTAAGACATTAAGCTGTAATAAGCAGTTCCTTCCTGTGAAAGCATGTTTTAAGTTGATCTTGGATTTGCATAAACAGTTACAGTAAGTTACAGTAGATGAATTTGCTGTTCACACATACAGTATATAATGACTGAGTTAGTGAGGTTTTGAGAGTCATTTTGAGAGTTTCACTCTGCAAGTCTTCCCACTTTGACGGCTTCATTATGTCAAAATTGGCAAAGCTGCAGGAGGAAAATTTAACTCTAAGGGTTTTGGAAAGAAGTTTTTTGGGGAAAAATGTATTTCTCAGCTAAAAATTAACAACATGTCAATAAAAAGGAAAAAAATCTTCTTACAAATAATCCATAGTATTTATTGTATTTTCAAAATAGGGTCTTAGAATTATATAGCCCTTATAAGATGCTTCATTTACTTATGTCGATTGATTTGTACCTTTCTGTGCTTTTATCCCCATTTTACAGAAAGAACAAGCAAGATTATGACATGACTAGAATGTGGCAGAAACATTCTGACCCATGCTTTAGTCTCACTCAACTTCCAATAAGTAAAAACTTCACGTTTTAAACAGGCATAAGCAGGACAGGCCAAATATTTTATAGTTTTGTTTTTAAAATAGAAGCAGATATTATATGCTTCTATAAAGTTTTAGAAATTGTGGATAATATTTTTTAAAATCCTAAATTGTAATATATTAATTATGAAATCAATTTTATTTGCACTTTCCCTCACGTTTCCTATAGTTACAGCTACGATATACACGTAATCTTACATCATGTGTTTTCCATTTAATGCAATGCCTCTTGCATTTTTCCATGTAGTTTCATAGTCTTCACTCTGATCTTTACTTAGAATTTATGTGGTAAATCATTCAGAAGTTGTGCTTCAATTTGCTTAGCCTGTCCTCTCTTCTTGTACTTTAAAGTTGCTGTTCAGGGGCCGGCTCCGTAGCCGAGTGGTTAAGTTCGTGCTTCCGCTGCGATGGCCCAGGGTTCAGATCCTGGCGCGGACACGGCACCGCTTGTCAGGCCACGTTGAGGCAGCGTCCCACATCCCACAACTAGAAGGACCTGCAACTAAGATATACAACTGTGTACAGGGGGGGTTTGGGGAGATAAAAGAACAACAACAACAAAAAAGATTGGCAACAGGTGTTAGCCCAGGTGACAATCTTAAAAAAAAAAAAAAGTTGCTGTTCATTATTGTAAAGCAGTTTAAATACACATATGCTCATCACAAATAAAACATAGGCTAGAATCTTAGAAAAGTCAATATTGGATCAAAGGGAATGAACGTTTATATGACTCTTCAGAAATTATTTTAAAATTTCATCTGAGATTGAAGAATGTAACATATAATTTTGCCAGAAATATTTGCAAATATCTCTTCAGGTTACAATACTGGTGTAATAACTAACTTAGAGGCTTAAAATAATAACAATAATATTATTTCTCAAGGCTTCTGTGGGTGAGAATTTTGAAAAGTTGATTGGAAGGTTTTGGCTCAACTCTCTTATATAGTTGAAGTCAGGTGGTAGCTGTAGCTGGAACAGCAAGAAGCTGGAGTAGCTGGACCTGGCTGAGCATCTCTTTCATTGTAGGCATCTTTACAGTTTGGGCTTCCTCACAGCTTGGCGGCGTCAAAGCAGTCAGCCCGCTTACAATGCAGCTACAGGCTCCAAAAGTGAGTATTCCAGCAAGCAATGAATAAACTCAAAAGTCAAACAATGTCAAATGTGCACATTCTGTTGTTAAAAATGAGTCACAAGCCTCCCCAAATGCAAGGGGAGGAGAAGTAGAATCTACCTCTTGATGGGAGAGTGGCAAGGTTCTCAAGAGCATGGGGGCTGCAAGCTATTGTTAAAGCTTTGCCCCTAATAGTCATTGAATCAATCAGGAGAGGGTGCGCCATATTTTAGATAGTAAAACACCATCACACACTGGCTCTTAGTGGTTTGGCCTAGAAATGACCCATGCTGGCTCTAATCACAGCTTCAGCACATGGCCCTCGCAACGCCCTTCTAGGTATTCAGAAAAAGGAAAACTCAAAATATGGCTGATCACCAGTTTACCACAGGCATGATGGATTTTTTTTCAAGCCTTACGAAATAAAAGTCTATAATCTTCTCTAATAAAAGTATTAATAATCCAGTTGTATAAATATTACAACGTTTTTTCAGTATTACTCTATGCCTTTTAATTTGTATAAAACTATGATGATTTGGATTATAATTCAGCAAATATTCATTCCTTCTCCTTCTATGGTGGACAGAGTTTACTACCTTGGCCCATTAATTTCCACATAGGGAAGTGACTTGCTTTGATCAGCGGACGTGGTGCTTATAGAGTTTGGCTTGGCATTGGCTATGCCAGTGATCTGCCATAAGAGGAGAATGTTTTGGGTGACTACTGTCCTTTTGACCTGGCCCAAGAGTGAATACACATGAAGCAGACCTAAGCCCAACCTGCAGTCTGAAGCAGTACTGCCCCGCTGAGTACACCGTAGAGAAGCTAAAACATCATTAACCTGCAGATTGCTGAGTGTAATGTAAATGTGTATTTTTATAGTTCACTGAGTGTGGAGTGGTTTGTTATGCAGCTCTATTATTTCAATAGCCAATTAATATAATAACCAAACCTGTATATCATTTTTGCTATTGTTCACAGATGCCATTTTTTCCCTATTATCACAGCTGACTCAGTTGATTAATTAAATATGAGTGATGTATGAGGCAGGCTCATGTGTAGGGAAAACAAGACAACATGGATATTGTTGCAGTTTTTATGGCCACTTTTTGTGTTTACCAAATTAGGGATGAAGATTTGCAATTTTCCCATTAAAAAGCTATGTTAGCGTGCCAGCTGGCTCAGGGCCATGATTTAAAGGAATAGTAATGAATGAGGCAGAAGTAAATGGCCACCATCTGGGCAAAGCTCAAGTGAGCTTGTTTGGACAAGGCTCCAGGGTCAAGTAAATGAAACGGACTTTAATATCAAGATTCAGCTGTGAGTGAATAATTCCCCATGCCCACAAGCCATTGCAGGTGTGGGAAGTTGGCAATATGTTTTCAAATAGGATTGGATGCAGTGTGTCTTGAAGGCACTGGCAGCCGTCATGTCTGAAGAACCATGAGAAGTGGCCCCTCAGCAAGCATCGAGAAATGGGAAGGGATTATTAGAGATAGCCTGAGCCGAAAGAAACGGCATGGGTGTTACACGAGAAAAGGTGTGTTTCCACAGGGCTTATTAGAACATGCTGATTCCTTTTTTCTCTGCAGCCTGGATTACTAAAAATGATACTTTATTGAAATGCCTGGATTGCTAGGGTTTCGTTGCTAAGTGTTTAAATTGGTGGAGAAAACATAGCTAAGCATAAGGAACCTGGTGATTAATGTTTCCCTCTTGGGCAATTGGGCTCCATGCATTCTGAAAGAACTTGGCTTGCTAGAATGCATTGAATAATTTTAAAATGGAGGCAGACTTTGGATTTAACTAATAAAAATATCAAGACAGCAAAATTGGGTCCTGGACCACCTTGTGCTAAGTTTCCTATTTGGAGCATCTGACTTTGGGATTTCTGCTTTTATCCTATTTACATGATCCAGCAAGCCCAATGATCTGCTCAGAGTAATAGTTAATGCGCTAAAGAAAACATCTGTGTCCCTTAAATAGTCCGTGTGTGTATACTATAGTGGCTAACTAGACTGCACAGTGGAATGGATAATAAAGTAAATGGTTAATAAATGGCAGCCAATAATAAGACAATTTACCACACCCCAAATTTCAGGAAATTATTTCTAAAATCTGACAATATGGAAAATAATAAACACTCAGTGAAGAATAATTCATTTCCTTTGCCTAAGGCAGTAAATGGCCCCTGGTAAGCCTTGGTGGATAGGAGGCTGTTGAGAAAGCATAGCCATCTTGAAATCCTTGAGTGGGAGGGGTTAGGGTGCTGCCAGAAGAGTTACTATGTTTAGTGGAAGTCAGGGCAAAGCAGCATGGTTTACCTATGACCCAAGCACAAAAGTAAATGAAGCAGAAATGAGGAGGGGTGACAGAGATGCTGCGTCCTAAATATAAATATTTGTTACAGGAAGACATGAAAGGCCTGAATAGAAAATTTAAATAAAGGAGATTTCATTATGTAATAACCTTTTCCAACAGCTCCAGTCAGATCTTTCTGGAACCTTTTCCATTACTCTCCTAGTATTGTCTGCCTCCTTCAGAGCATCTTTGTGTTGGATTAGAATTTTGGTTGGAGTTCTGTGTTGATCACTGGATTCAGAGTTCCTACAGAGCAGGAGTAATGTTTCATTCTTCTCTGTCTTCTCAAGGGTTAGCACAATGCCTTGCTATATTGTGGGTACTCAGTGCATCATTGTGAAATGGAAGGGAATGAAAGATATTAGTACTTAGTGAAACCAAGCAGGATTTATACAGCTATCATATTAGGAAAAAATCATCATGGCAGCCAATGTGAGCATGGACGGAGAGAAAAAAGTTCCTGTTGATTATTGGTATTGGTGTAAATTGGTTTAACCTCTTTTGGAAAAATTGGCAATCTATATTATGACATATAAAATATGATATATGAAAACAGTGGTAGTGCCTCTGGGAACTTATCCCAAGGAAATCATCCAAAGATAAAATAAGTTTGTGCAAAGTATCCACTGAATATACTTTCCAAAACAGGAAAAACATGAATTACATTATATCACTTTTATCAGGTAGGATAAGAAGCTTAAAAACAAATAGTAACAATGGGAAATGTTTGAATTATAACATTAAATAAAGCAACTATAAGTAAAGCAGTATACATGCAAAATTTCTAATTATGTGAAATTACGAAATAAGTTCATCTTGAATGAAGGCAGTATGTTACAGGTAAAATAATTGTGAGATGAAGAATTTTATTGGTAAAATTTTTACTATGATTTCCAAATTTTATATAACCTACAGTTTCATTATGATAAAAATAATTGAATATAAATTGATTTAAAATATATACAGTATTTTCCACATGGTACAAAGCACTCTGCTAACGCTGGTGTTTCTACCCTAGAGGAGCTTATTGTATAATAAGGAATTTAGATATATCAAACTATTACAGTATATTAGTTAATTGCTATGTACTAGAATTCTGTACAGGTGCAGCTTGGGAGGGGTAGGAATTCTCTACGTAGGTGGGAGGATTCCGGGGAGGGGCTTGGGTAGATTAGGTTGGTACCGGTTAAATAGGATGAATCCCCAAAGAGACAACAAATGAATTGAGTCTAAAAGTATTTTTTCCTAGGCAGACAGAAGCAAAAGATCGTCCACGGCAGAAGGACTAAAGTTGGGAGGTAGAAATATAATAATGAATTCAGGCTGAGGATACTTAGCAAAGGTGAGTAGGTGTAAATGTTAGGTTGTGGAGTTAATCTTAGATGATGGGAAATCAGTGCAGTGCTTTGAGAGGGAGAATGTTCTCTATTCTTTTATGAAATGGTCAGTCAGGTGCAGCCATAAGAGGAGACAGATGAGAAACTCAGGAAAAAACGAAGTTTATTATACTCACAGGTCCCAGAGACAGGAGGCACACCATGCCAGGCAGGGCCACATGGGAAAGACACCTGAGTGGTTAGGAAGCAGAAGGCAGGAGGAAAAGCAAAGCTTTAGACCAGAGCCTTTGTTGGGGTTTCTGTGGGCAAGGCAAGAAAGGGCAATGGGGAGCAGTTTAGGATTAGCTAGTTTGAATTATTTCAGTGGGCTTTGAGCTATAGAGGTGGTCTCTAGTCGCCTGGTACCTGGACCTGGGATGATTAAGGCAGAGGAGTATTGCCTCCTGGTGTGTATGCCTCCTGGTGTCTATGCACCGGATAGAGGAGGAAGGGTTTTGCATTTGTTACTTTGCGCATCAAAGACTCAAAGCCTAGAACAGGCTGGGTCCTCTGCTGTGTCTAAGAATAGCCCAGGAAAGATAGTCTCTCCTCAGCCAGAAAGGTTTTCTAGGATATCAGAACATCATGACATACAGAAACTTAAAAATATTTCCAATACATGGAATAAATAAATCATTTAAATATTAAATGAGAAAAAAAGATGGAGACACATTCTTCTATTCTATCAACGAACAATGGATCTGAGTTTCTAGGCAGAATCATTTAATCTTGTTCTCAGATTCCTTTGAATGCCTTCATTATTTACTTTGTACCTAAGACTCATATGACATTGGCACTTGTTTAACTTCACCAAAAAGAATAGTTTCCACTTTTTCCTTTAAAATAAAATATATTTTTTCATGTTTTAAACCTAATGCTGGTGCTAAAGGCAAATTTTTCCTTTTGCTATAAAAGACAAGGAGTAACACACATCTCCAGTAGATTTTACTTTGTGTTTAATATCTGTCTTTTGGATGCAAATGACGTGAGCCAATCATGTAATAGTCCAGTAATGATCATCAGTTAGTATCAATAGATAGCGGATGGAACATCATGGA
Source organism: Equus quagga (assembly GCF_021613505.1). Lineage (NCBI taxonomy): Eukaryota > Metazoa > Chordata > Mammalia > Perissodactyla > Equidae > Equus > Equus quagga. The sequence goes on from NC_060279.1 coordinate 58,146,109, forward strand.
CTCAAGGAGAAATGGTCTTGGCTTTGCTACATTGAGTCAAAGGGCTAAAATAACATTAAATATCAAATGTAAGTGGAGGATTTATCTTGAAGGAATTAAACCAACATTATTATCCACTAACTACATTATTTCATATCATCTTCAAACAACCAGAGAGAGAGTTTTTAATTCTCATTTCCCATATAAGAAAACTGAATTTCAGAGGGGTTAATTAGCTTATATATATATACAAGTTGTACATATATATATATATATGTACAAGTTTTGTTTCAAATTCGACTCCTCCTAACCACAAAATCCAATTCTTTGTTGATGGTATACTCTCTGAACAGTAGTATAATCTCCTTAAACTGCAGAAAACACTCTAGTGCATCTGTGCTGTGAATATCAAGAGTTTGTTAATGGTCACAGGAGATACATACACAACTCAGTTCATTAAATAAAAAGTTACGGGGTTTGTGACATGCTCCAGGGTCTGGGGGGAAGGCGATGAATCAGAACCTGTGCTCGTAGACTTCTTGGTCTAGTGAGTGACTGAAATGTAAATAAATGGCTGAAATATCTTGATGAGTATAATTGAAACAATGTTATATCGGTAAAGTTTGATATGATTATTTACGATGGACAAATATTGTCCAGATGAGAGAGTCATGATTTCCACTTGAAGGATGGGGAGAGAGAAGAGTGCATTTTAAAGAGGAAGTGATGCCCTACTGGATTCATCCATACTCTGTGCAATATCAATTAGAACTGTTGATATATGGCCTTGATGAAGGCCGTGCCCCTGGCCTCTCTCCCTTTGTCAATATTTCCAGGGAAAAAGGAAAATGTCACATTCTATGATGAAAATATGATCTTTTTACCAAGTGAGATTAGTTCATATGAGCTGACAATCCGTCACTCTGCATCCATTTTAGGAATGCCTGGAAAGTATTCTGTTGGGAGAAGCCTGGATGAAGAATTGGTCTGGGGATGCTGGCGCCTGCCCCTCACAACCAGGCATCCCTTTTCAAATCCTGGTTGCCATAACAACCAGAGAGTACATTTGGTCCCAAACACAACAGACTCCTTTATGGTGATGATTATTATTAGTCAGTTTGCACTCCAGGCAGAAATCTGATTTACTTTCCCTGAGGAAACTCACCATATGACATGCAAAATGTCAGAGGAAGAATAATACAAACTGGAAATATGGAAGTGCTATGAAATAAAACATGTGTGGGAAAACACACCTTGTGAGCCCTTTATTATTTTTAAATGAAAAGTTGTCAGATTATTCAGCCCAAAGTGTGATGTTAACTGTGTCATGCCTGTGAGCTACATAATAGTTACTGTGAAGGCAGTACTTGTAGATTATATATTATGGGGTGTTTGATAAAATGTGACACCTGAAAACTTTGAAGGTGCATGAATTTTTGACATTATTCTGTAGACCTATTGATTGAAGCTGAAAATACATAAAAAATGAAATGTTTTCCCTAGTACATCAGTCAGAATGAGATATATGCCTAGCTTCCTTTGTAGCAGTTTAAGAATGGGAGAAAGCAATTTCACTTCCAGAATACAAGGGATCGCAGTGACTATGAATAAGGTATCCTGCTCCAGACAGGCTGTTTCAGAAAAGGAGAATTTAAGCAGTTTCCTTCCCAGTCAAACTTAGGCAAACTGTTATTTTTGACCTTTAGTGAGGTTTGACCTTCAGGCCAACCCAGAAGAAGAAAACTTTTTGGAATCTCATGCGTGGAAAAAAATTGCATCTGCTGTACAAGCCAGCTATTTCTTTGTGGCATGTTTATCAGTAATGTGCCCCTGCCCAGCAAAATTGTGTCCTTGAACCAGGGATATAAAATGATACTATTAAGGGAGCCAAGCCAAGTCTGGTCAAAGAAAGCCATTTATTTTCACTGACCCAGCTGGTCAAGTGAATTTAGGTTCAGTGGCTTGGCTCACTTGAGAATCAAGCACTGCCATCATGCCTGTAATTACAGCGCAAAAGTGATTTCCAGGAATGAACATCGAAAGGGAAACAGAATTTCCCTGGGAATATTAGACTTCAGGACAGAAGAGTTGGCAAGATGAATGGGAGGCATATAGTTTTCCGTGATTCATATATTCAAAACACTTTCTGTTTGTATCAGTCAGTTTTTTTTTACATAACAGGCATACCCCAAACTTAATGGATTAACACAATAAACAATTATTTGTTCAAAATTCTGTGAATTAACTGGTTAATTCTTCTAGTCTGGGCCAGCTCATCTGGGGCTGGATGTTCCAGGGTGGCTATGCTTACATATACGAGGCTTCAGCTGGGACTGTTGGGGTGGCTAAGATGGATGGAGCCTTTCTTCATGCAGGTGACCAACTGCAGCTTCTTCATATGGTCTTTGAAGGGTTCCCAGCATCAACAGTGGGAAAGCTCCAATGCAGAGCAATTTTCAACTTCTCCCTAAATCATGTTCACTAACGTTACGTTGGCAGATGCAAGTCATATTACCAAGTTGAACTTCAAAGGATGAAGGAATTGACAACCTCTTGATGAGAGGACAGCAAAGAATTTGTGAGGTTTTTTTTCAATATACTTCAGCATTCTTACTGTACTTGAGGATTACAAAATTACTGATGTACTTTAGCATATTTTAGTTTATATTTCCATATGATGTTTTTTCTTTTAAAGAATGTGAATCTTTCCAAGCACATTTAAAGGTTGAAACAGTAGCGGCTAGTTTACCAAGGTCAAACACATAATTACAGCTGCTTCTACAAAATCTCAATTGTGTGATTTGAAACTTGAGCAACTAAGTAGGATTAGTTGGATTTATCTTCGTTTTATTTTGTTTTATTGTTCTATGTGACATAAAATCTATGGTTTGATGTATTTCCACCGCAATGGCTAACTGCTTTGGCAGGATGTGAAAATATTAAGGAGGGGCAAAGAGGGAACATTGTTTTGTCCTAATTTGAGATTATCAACATTTATTATTATTTTCATTAAATTGTTGTATGCATGAGGAGTGTGAGATCATGTATTAGGAAGTCGTAGAATAAAAAAAATGTATCATCTAGTGTTCAAGTCATCTATTCTGTATTTAAAAAAATCACCCCAGGGGCTGGTCTGGTGGTGTGGCAGTTGAGTTCACATGCTCCCCTTAGGCAGCCCAGGGTTTGCCAGTTCGGATCCCAGGCACAGACATACGCACCTCTTATCAAGCCATGCTGTGGCAGGTATCCCATATATAAAGTAGAGGAAGATGGACATGGATGTTAGCTCAGGGCTGATCTTCCTCAAAAACAAAACAAAATAAATCTCCCCAAAACCTTAGTAGCTTAAAACAACAATCATCAATTCTCTTTCACTGTTTCTGTGAGTCAGAATTCAGAAGTGAGTCAGCTGCAAGGGTCCAGCACAGAGTTTGTGTTTAGAATGTGGCTGGGGCTGGTGTCATTTCAATAGCTTCTTATCTTACCTGTCTGGTATCTATGCTTGGAGACTTCAGCAGCTGGGGGCTAGAACAACGGAGGCTCCTCCAGCATCTCTCTTTTTCTCTATGTGCTTTCATTATAGAATCTCTCCAGCATGGCAGCCTTAGGGTGGCTAGATTTCTTATATGGACATTCAGGTCTCCAAACACATCTGTCCTAATACAGAGAGAGATGAAAAGTGTAACATCTCTTCTAATCTATCCTGGGCATTGTCGCAGCATCACTTCCCGTATATTCTATTAATCAAGGAAGTCACAAAGACCCACCAATGTTCAAGGGAAGAGGACATTCCCCCAAATGTTGATGAGGGAGTGACAAGATTCTGGAAGGGTAAGTAGGACTGGAAATAATTTTTGGTTTATTTTGCAAAAGTATAATGTAGGGTATCCACATCTAGGGAAACTTTAAAATTCGTGACATAGATCTTTAGTATTATCCATTTTAGTTTTCTTGGGCAAAGTTCTGGTAATATTACACAGAGTTCACTTTTCTTCGAGCATTTCAAGGTTACCATTAACATTTGTTTTGTGAACTTTGGTATATTTTGGGTTCAATCATAAGAAAAACATGAGAAAGGGCTTGGGTACAGGTACCTTATTTGGGAAATAATTTAAGAAACAGGAGGGAGGGCCTGAAGTGAAACAGGAAATGAGAAAAAAACCAATGCAAAGAAGCATGGCCACTGTGGTAGGTAACCAATGCTTTCAAAATTACCAGAAAATTCTGAGAAGACCTATGAACTCTACCACAGGGCTATGCATTTAGAGGACTGAGGGATGGAGCTTGTATCCACAGATCTTGGTTAAACGTGGTCCCAGGGTCATTGATTCCCCTGCATTCCCACCTTGCTCAAGCATGACTGCCTAACGCAGTCCACAGGCATCTTACAAGGGGCGTTCAGAGAAGGGCCAGAGTGGAAAGTAAGAGTTATGTGGGTTCATGAGGAAGAGCTTTGGGTTGAACTCAAACCAAGCTGGTAGAAGACTGCTCAGAACTGGCCACTGCAGAAAGAAGTAAGGCTGAGAGAATTTGCAGGGGTACATGAGAAATATATGATACACATTCATTCAAGCCAAAGAGAATCAATATGGAGCACTTACTGTGTGCTGGCTATTGCCCTAAGCACTAGGATGCAGAGGTAAAAAGGTACAAAAGTAGACCCTTTGCGCAGTTTAGGGTGATAAAGCTCCAGGTAAATAGATCATCACAGCACTCTAAAATAAGTGCTATGAGAGAAGAATACAACGTGTTATTGGTGCAAAGGAGAAGCAGAAAATAAATGTGTCAAAGAAGAGCCTAAATGACTAGGAAGGTCTTTACAGAGGGTTGATGACTGACTAAATCTTCAGCAAAAAGAAAGATTTTTCTAAATGGGAAATGGGATAAAAGAAAGTAGGCATTCCAAGCAGACAAAATAGGAAAACAAATGTCATGAAGATTATATATGAAAAAGCAAATTTCTGAAGCCTTGACAAATGTCTGGACACAAATTTCATATATGATTAAATTGAGACTCAATGGAATTAGTCATTTGGCCAGGGTCACACCATTTTTCTGTTGACAGTTCAGACAAAACCCCCAAAATCCTATGTCCTCACCCAGTTTTTGTTTGCTATGTTTTTCGTTTATAAAATATTATTTTTCAATCATTTATTTAAAAACAAATATATCAGAGCACCTGCCACTTTTCATTTCTGTCTTTTTTCTTTTCTTTCCTTCTTTTTCTTTTTTCTTTTTAGCACTTGTGTTCATTAACAAGTTGGATCAACCTTGCTTGTTTTCGGTTTTCTCCTTTTTATAACATTAGTTTATAACATTATATAAATTTCAGGTGTACAACATTCTGTTTTGATTTCTGTGTGGATTATGTCATGTTCACCACACAAAGACTAATTATAATTCATCACCACACCCCTGTCCCACACACCCTGTCACCCTCCTCCCTCCTCTTTCCCCTACATATGATCTAGCTATTCCACTGCTGAGTATTTATCCAAAGAACAAGAAAACACGAATGCATAAAGATATATGCACCCCTGTGTTCATTGCAGCATTCTTCACGGTAGTGAAGACTTGGAAGCAAACTAGGTGCCCATCAAAGGATGAATGGATAAAGAAGACATGGTGTATATACACAATGGAATACTACTCAGCCACAAGATATGATGAAATGCAGCCATTTGTGACAACATGGTTGACCTTGAGGATATCATGCTAAGTGAAATAAGTCAGAGGGACAAAGTCAAATACCGTATGATTTCACTAATAAGAAGAAGATAAAAACAATGACAAACAAATACAGAGAAACAGATATTGCATTGGTTTTCTTCTTACTGGAGAAATGATAAAACTTAGCAATTTACAGTCAAAAATTTTTACAGTGATCACTTATTCAAGAGTCAGTTCCTCCTAGGTAGAGGCGTGGAACAGAGTTCAATTTTTTTTTTCTTCTTTTCCTGATTTTTTGAATTTTTTATTGTGTTCTAAATAGTTTATAACATTGTGAAATTTCAAGTTGTCAAACACCATGTAAATCTGCCCTTGCACCCCTTGTGCCCACCCGTCCCCTCTTCCCCTGGTAACCACTAACTTGTTCTCTTCATCCGAAGTTTGTTTATATTCTACATATGAGTGAAATCATAATGATTATCTTTCTCTGTCTGGCTTATTTTGCTTCATATGATGCCCTCAAGGTCCATCCATGTGGTTGCAAGTGGGACAGTTATATCTTTTTACGGCTGAGTTGTATTCCATTGTATATATATGCCACATCTTCTTTATCCAATTATCAGTTGTTGGGCACTTGGGTTGCTTCCAAGTCTTGGCTATTGTGAATAATGCTGCAATGAACATAGGGGTGCATAAGTCACTTCGTATTGTTGATTTCAAGTTCTTTGGATAAATACCCAGTAGTGGGATAGCTGGATCATAGGGTAATTCTATTTTTCGTTTTTTTGAGAAATCTCCATACTGTTTTCCATAGTAGCTGCAGCAGTTTGCATTCCCACAAGCAGAAGATAAGAGTTTCCTTTCCTCAACATCCTCTCCAACATTTATTATTTTTTGTCTTGGTGATTATAGTCATTCTAATGGGCGTAAGATGATACCTAAGTGTAGTTTTGATTTGCATCTCAGTGATAATTAGTGATGTTGAGCATGTTTTCATGTACCCATCGGCCATTGTATGTCTTCTTTGGAAAAATGTATGTTCATATCCTCTGCCCACTTTTTGATTGGGTGGTTTATTTTTTTTTACTTCAGTTGTGTGAGCTTTTTATATATTAAGTAGAATAACCCCTTATCAGATATAGGATTTGCAAATATTTTCTCCCAGTTGATGGGTTGTTTTCTCATTTTGATCTTGGTTTCCTTTTCCTTCCAGAGGCTGTTTAGTCTGATGAAGTCCCACTTGTTTATTTTTTCTTTTGTTTCCCTTGTCTGAGTGGACATCATATTGTAAAGATCCTTTTAAGTCTGATGTCAAAGAGTGTTCTGCCTATAATTTCTTCCAGAAGTTTTATGGTTTCTGGTCTTACCTTCAAGTCTTCGATCCATCGAGAGTCTATTTTTGTGTATGGAGAAAGATAATGATCTACTTTCATTCTTTTGCATGTGGCTGTCTAGTTTTCCCACCACCATTTATTGAAGAGGCTTTCCATTCTCCACTGTATGTTCTTGGCTTCTTTGTTCAAGATTAGTTGTCTGTATATGTGTCGTTTTATTTCTGGGCTTTCAATTCTGTTCCACGGATCTGTGTGCCTGTTTTTGTACCATGTACCGTGTACCAGTACCATGCTGTTTTGATTACGATTGCTTTGTAATATGTATGTTTTGAAATCAGGGATTGTGATGCCACCAGCTTTGTTCTTGTTTCTCAGGTGATTTGGCTATTCAGCGTCTTTTGTTGCCCCTATGAATTTTAAGATTCTTTGTTCTATTTCTGTGAAGACTGTCATTGGGATTCTGCTGGGATTGCATTGAATTTGCAGATTGCTTTAGGTAGTATGGCCATTTTAACTATGTTTATTTTTCCAATCTATGTACGTGGAATATCTTTCCATTTATGTCATTATTGATTTCTTTCAATAAAGTCTGATAGTTTTCCTTGTATAGCTCCCTCACCTCATTTTGTTACATTTATTCCTAGATATTTTATTATTTTTGTTGCAATTGTAAATGGGGTTGTATTCTTGAGTTCCTGTTCAATTAGTTCATTATTAGAGTATAGAAATGCCATTGATTTTTGTACCCTGCAACTTTTCTATAGTTGTCTACTATTTCTCATAGTATATATTTCCAATGGATTCTTTAGGGTTTTCTATATATAAGATCCAGTCGTCTACAAAGAGCAAGAGTTTAACTTCCTTAGTGCCTATTTTGATTCTTTTTATTTCTTTTTTTTGCCTAATTTCTCTGGCCAAAACCTCTTGTACTATGTTGAATAAGAGTGGTGAGTGTGGGCACCCTTGTCTTGTTCTTGTTCTCAATAAGATGGCTTTCAGTTTTTCCCCAGTGAGTATGATGTTGGCAGTGGTTTTGTCATAATTGGCCTTTATTATGTTGAGGTATTTTCCTCCATACCCATTTTATTGAGCATTTTTATCATGAATGGATTTTGGATTTTGTCAAATGCTTTCTCTGCATCTATTGAGATTGTCATGTGGTTTCTGTTCCTACTTTTGTTAATATCATGTATCATATTAACCGATTTGCAGATGTTGAACCATCCCTCTGTCTCTGGTACGAATCCCACGTGATCGTGGTGTATGATCTTTTTAATGTATTGCTGTATTTGGTTTGCCAATATCTTGTTGAGGTCTTTTGTATCTGTGTTCATCAGCGATATTGGCCTGTAATTTTCTTTCTTTGTGTTTCCTTGTCTGGTTTTGGGATCAGAGTGATGTTGACCTCATAGAATGTGTTAGGAATATTCCCATCTTCCTCAATCTTTTGGAATAGTTTGAGAAGAATAGATAATAAATTGTCTTTGAATGTTCGGTAGAATTCTCCTGAGAAGCTGTCTGGTCATGGACTTTGATCTTTGGGGAGGTTTTTCATTACTGTTTCAATCTCTTTACTTGTGATTGGTCTACTCAGATTCTCTATTTCTTCTTGACTCAGTTTTGGGAGGTTGTAAGAGTCTAAGAATTTATCCATTTCTTCTATAATGTCCAGTTTGTTGGCATAGAGCTTTTTGTAATATTCTCTTATAATCTTTTGTATTTCAGTCATATCTGTTATAATTTCTCCTCTTTCCTTTCTAATTTTATTTATTTGAGCCTTCTCCCTTTTTTGCTTGGTGAATCTGGCTAAGGGTTGCCAATTTTGTTTATCATCTCGAAGAACCAATTCCTTGTATGCTTGATCATTTTTATTTCTTTTTGGTTTCAATTTCATTTATTTCTGCTCTAATATTTATTATTTCCCTCCTTCTGCTGAGACTGGGCTCTGTTTTTTCTTCATCATATCTGAAGGAGATTTTTGCTGGATAGAGTATTCTTGGGTGAAAGTTTTTGTCTTTGAGGATTTTGAATATATCATTCCACTCTCTCCTAGCCTGTAAGGTTTCTGCTGAGAAATCCACTGAAAGCCTGAAGGAGTGCCTTTGTAAGTTATTTTCTTCTGCCTTCCTGTCTTTAGTATATTTTCTTTGTCCCTCGCTTTTGCCCGCTTCACTACTAAATGCCTTGGGGTGGGTCTTTTTACATTGATAAAGTTAGGAGATCTGGAGGTCGCTTTCACATGGATTTCCAGCTCCCTCTCCAGGTTTGGGAAGTTCTCACCTATTACTTCTTTGAACAAGCTTTCTGATCCATTCCCCTTCTTGAATACCTATCATCCTTATGTTGCATTCCATGATTGAGTAAGATATTTCTCTGAGAGCTTCTTCATTTCTTTTCGGTCTTATTTCTCTCTTCTCTCTCTGAATTATTTCTATAGTCTTATCCTTTGACTGGCTGATTCTCTCCTCCATAGTGTCAGCTCTGTTGTTTAGGGAATCCAGATTTTCCTTTATTTCATCCACTGTGGTTTTCCTCTCTAACAATTCTGATTGGCTCTTCTTTATGTTTTCAATCTTTTTGTGAATAAGCTTCTGAATTTATTAATTTGTCTTTCTGTGTTTTCTTGTAACTCATTGAGTTCTTTCATGATAGCTGTTTTGAATTCTTTGTCATTTAGGTTATAGAGTTCTGTTCCTTCAGAGTTGGTTTCTGAGTAATTGTCACTTTCCTTCTCATCTGGAGCTTTAATATACCTACTCATACTGCTTGGTGGGGTAGGTAGATTTTTGCTTCCTCATGGTGTTCATATCAGGTCGCAGCTGCCGTGTACCACCACTGGTTAGGGATCAGGCGCTGTGTATTCTGGGCCTGGCACGAGCAGGGCTTCCCAGCTCAGCCACTGACTGCTTTTCTCTCTGAGTGACTAATCAATGGCAGATCTGGAGAACCAGGCAGGGAGAGGGGCTCTCTCCTTCCCCATCACTTCCCCCAGCCCCTGCTTGTCTCTCTGTAAGGAGCTGTGGACGATTGCAGGCCTGTGCACTTTCCCTTTCTCTACTCCCACTGCGACACTCTCTGTGCCATGCTCTGGACAATTACGGGGCTGGAGTACTGGGCAAGGGTGGGGTGCCTCTCTTACGTGTGAACTTTCCCCTCGGCAGCTGCCACACTCTCCTCACTGAGCTCTGAATGACTCTGGGGCTGTGCACTTATGCTGCTGCCACCAAGCTCTCTGCAACTTGCTCCAGGAAAACCAGGGGCTGGGGTGCCTCTGCCCTCTCCCCATTGCCACTACCACGCTCACTGCACTGTGCTCCAGATGGTTCTAGGACTGGAGTACCAGGCAGGGACAGGGTGCCCTTCCCACCTGTGCACTTCCCGCTGCCATGGCTCATCTCTCTCCACGGAGCTCCTACGGATCAGCTTCCTCTTACTCCAGAGGATTCAGCCCCACAACCAGGCTGCATGGGTCTCCCAAACGTCTTTTGTGTTGTGTATACATCCTTTGTTGGTGTATGAATGTCTTTTTTGTCGTATCTTAGAGGGGAGAGTCCAAGGGAAGAGCTCACTCCATCATGAGGCTGACATCACTCCAAGGTTCAATTTTTAATTCAGGCAGTTAAGTTAATGTAAGCTATGTTCTAAAAACCCTGAATAGGGGCCTCCCCAGTGGTATAATGGTTAAGTTCACATGCTCCACTTTGGCAGCCTGATGTTCAGGGGTTCCAATCCTGGGCGTGGACTCATTGAGCCGTGGTGTGGTGGCATCCCAGATATAAAACAGAGGAAGATTGTCACAGATATTAGGACATGGACAGTCTTCCTCAAGAAAAAAAAAAGGAAGATTGGCAACAGATACTAGTTCAGGGCCAATCTTACTCACCAAAAAAAAAAAAAAAAACCCTGGGTAAAATAGCAAACTTAGACAACTCAGAATTGATGCCTCTGACACAGGAGTTAGAATTTGCCAAGATGGCAGACCAAGAGAGATTTGTTAGACACCAAGGACTGGGGAATAGCAATTGGCATGAGAGGAAAAAGGTGTAAATAGGGTGAAATTGGCTTCTGATTCCTCTAGCCATCAACACTTTGGGAAATCACTGAGGATAGCTTTCACAAGATTGCTCAAGTGTCTTATGCAAATACATCAGGGAAAGGACACGTTAAGGTTTTAGGAATGGATTCTCAGATTATCTGATATAGTTCAGCAATTTTCCAGAGAGACAGCTGCTGCTGGGTCAAATATGTGATTTCTCTAACCATTCTGTTATTCTCCTTTTTTGGGTTAATGGATAGTGCACCTTTAGAAGGGAATCTGGAATGGACATGGGGCAGAGTTCTTTTTTTGGGGGCTAAAAGGATGGAAAGGCACTTCAAATCGTTAGGGTCACTGTAAGTACAGTGTAAGCCCAGATGAATTCACTGCTTTTCTGGGGGTAATTTATAAGGAGGAGTCCTTCAGCAAAATTAATTTTGTTTTTTAAACATTTATAGATCCTTGGAAAAGAAATGGCTGTGCCAAGAAGGAAGGACCACTATTCAGGTACTAAGGAAGTAAAGAGTAGGACATTGCCAATTATGGACTCTGTAAAACGAAAGGGAAGAAAGGGGAAGTGAACTGAAATATGTTCATATGTTTAAATGGGCCTTCAATAATGCACAAAGCAGATGATTGTAACTGGGGTGTTACTGCTCTGTAGGTGAACTGGAAGAGAAAAGCTGCCCTATGCAGTAGAACAAGAACAAAAAAGGCAGAATAGATCCAGGTTGTCTCTCTGGATCTCCTTGGCAAAGTTTATTTTCTGTTACATGGAAGAAACGGAGGCAACTTAGTATCATGTCAGCTGTCTCAGTCCACAATGTCATAAACTAACAGTCAATTACAGAATCAAAGCATGCTTATTTCAGAGTAGTTCAGAACACCTGGTCTGAGCATCTACCATCTTAACAAATGAGTATTCCGTGACTCTTATATGCCTTCCAGGAATTTTTCTTGAGATTGAAATAAAAAGAAAAAATGAGTATGGCATAGTCACTACATTTGCATAACTCACCATCTATTATCAGAGGCTAAAATTTTCCATTCAAAACAGTAAATATCATGATAAAGTTAATCAAAATTTCTAGAGGAGTTTAGAGAAAGGAGGATCACACTACTTCATACTGAAGAAGAGTTGTAGGCTGAATCTTAGAGTATGTGTTTAGTTTGTCCAGGTCAATAAAGTTAGGAAGAGCATCCCAGGCAGAGGAAAGAGCATGAGCTGAAGCATGGAGCCAGGAAGGAGACTGGTGTATATGGAGAAGGATATAGGAGGGGTCGAGGAGATGAAAGACCTGCTGGCTATGCCAAAGCACTTGGATTTCGGGATTCTATTCTTTAAGTGTTATATATCCAAGTTTTGCATTTTGGAAGTGTGGATTCAGGGTCTTCATGTCTGGAGGCAGAAGGAATAATTAAAAATCTACCATAATCATCCAGCTGAACATTTAAGATCTAAAATAAGGTAGTAGAAGTGAATGGATTTCAGAAGTGTGTAGCAGGAAAACTTGTCAAGATGTGGTGGCTGATATAATTTGAGGGATGAGAGAGAGCTGAATGCCCAGAACCATGCCTGTGCCTAGGAGATTAAGTGAACAGTAGAGTCTGCAGGGCTGGCAAAGCATTACAGGCAGACCACGGGATCAAAGAGAGTGGCAATGGATGCCAGCATGGTAGTGTGGCAACAGCCAAGGACCCAATTTTGATGATGTCAGTGAGTGCCTGCATGGAAGGATGGTAACTAAGGGCTGGACAGCTTGGCCTGATCCCTCCAGGCCATCTTCACCCACATCCAAAACCCACAATATATACTAGCTCCTCTAAGCTGTTTGAGGGGGTAAAACAAGATGTACTAAGAAAATCCCAAACTGACATTCTTTACCGAGGAGTGACTCTGTGTCTGCTTCCTGGCAGAAAAAGGACTTAATTGTTTCCAATTAAATAAAAACAATAAAGTAATTTTTTACACACCTGAGTGTCATCTGCAGTGTCCATAAAGGGAGTTTTAGATTACTAAAGTTAGGAAATCAAATGCTGGACCACCAATATTTCAGAACACTGGGGTAGACGTTGCCAGGAAAGAGGTGGGCATCAAGGTACGTCCTCTGTGTGTTTCAGCTTTGACTGACTTCAGCGTTTGACGTATTCTGAGCCCCAGAATCAGAATCAATAAGGAGAGTATGTGAAATTGTGGTTTTCCAGGCCCCCACCAATAGCTAATAAATCAGAATTTCTGGCAATGGGTCAGAGTTTCCTGCTTTTAAGCTAGCTTTTATTATGAGTCTTAAACTCACCTGAGACTATAATCACGGAAGCTGCTCTCAGCACACCCAAAACAGCACCTGCGGGCATCAGTTAAAACCCACAGGGCACTTGAACTTGAATCAAAGAATTGCTGCAGGCTATCCTTTCTTCATCCACATGAAGGTTCTTATGAATCATGCCTCCTCCCTCCCTGGACAAATCTCTTTATTCACCCTTTCTCCCCTCATCTAACTCAGTTTTAATTTGGTAACTAGATTTTCTTTCTCTGCCTTCATTCTCACCTGGCTACCTCTGTCATCAGTCCTGGACCACTCCATGAGCAAAAGGTAACCCAAGCTGAGATCACAGCAGAGCACAGCCTCCTCACAGCTCCTGCATGCCTTCCTTGCCTTTGCAAACCAAAGAGAAGTTTTCCTTTAATATAGATTTTTTATAATATGACAGAGTACTCAAGTACCCTTTTACAATGGGATCATCATTACTATGAAAGTAACAGATGAATAGGTGAAAATATATGGCTTCCAGTCTTAAGACTGAGAAAGAGCGTAATGACCGGCTGTGTGACCTCAAGCAAATAACTTAGATTCTCTGCTACTTGTTTTAGTCATCTTTAAAGATGGATTAATGCGGGATTTCTCAACTTTGACAATATGGAATTTGGAGATTGGTAAGTCTTTATTTTTAGGGGGCGGGGGATGTCCTGTTTATTGCTAGAATTTGCAATAACAAAAATCTTGAGGGTGAGAGGAAGGTAAGCAAAACTGCCCCCAGTAGAGAGCCACTGGAATAAAGGTACTCACTCCACAGGATTCTTGACTTATTGAATGGGATAATATATATGAAAGTGCTATTGAATTCTAGCGGATTTTACAAACTAAGGAGTTTTTTATGTTATTCAAGAATTTGATCATGTTTTAAACTAAGTGTTAATAGGATTCAAGCTATTTAACCATTATAAGACATTGGTAATAATGATAAGATACTTTTAAGGGTGCAGCTCAAACATGAATTTAAGCACCCCGTGACCTTGGTCAAGGTTACGGACAGAGAGGGCAAACCAAAGACTTGCACTATCCTGAGAGATACCCCCAGCACTCATATGAGCAGGATGCATTGGATCAAACCTTCATGCCTTTATAAATGTGTACCCTTCAGAATCAGTCACTAGTCAGCTTTTATGTTTCAAGAATAGGGAAGTATTTTAAATAAACAGTCCCATAATATTGCTCAGTAAACAAACACTAGAAGTCCGTACTTCAAAATTTGCCGGTCCCATTTTAAAAACTGCAGCTGAAATAACTAAGCGACCAGAATGAAACCAAAACCCTATAAGGAGTTTTCTTCAAGAGAGAAAATTATATTTCAGTTTCCTTCCATTTATTTTTATAGATTACTATTCCCTTCTAAAAGCATTAAAGTTTCTCCTGCTCCCTTTTTCTTCCTCTTTCTCTCTCTCTCTCTAAACACACACACACACATTCTTTTTTAACCAGCTGCCCACTAATAACCATATGAAAGAAAACACTTTGTTTCTAAGCCTGGTGACACTATGATACAGAGGAGCAACGCAGCTTTTGTAGCCATTAACCCATGTTCATATTGCTACTCTGCCTTCTCCCAGTTGTGTGTCTGTGAAGTTACCTTATATGAAATCTGTGTTTCCTCAGCCCTTATGTGTAGACTTTAGTGTCTTCTCTGAAATACAGTTGTGAGTGCCGAAAGAAAAAAAAAAATTATACTAGATAAAACATTAGATATTTTTAAAAGTTCATTTCTTCCCTCCTCTCATTCTTTTTTCCGCAGTCCCTGGATTGTAGGAAAGTAAATAACTTGCCTGTTATTTCTTCAGGTAAGTGAGGAGGTCCCTCTTCATAACTTAGCTGTGGCTCTCTGTTCTAGATTCATATAAGATTTATGCTGCTCTAATGGTAGGAGAAGTATCCATTACAAAGGAAATCTATAACAGTATGGACTGGAAATTCCACTGGAGAAAACGACTTCAATTCATGCTTAGGTCAGCAATGCCTTACATTTAGTCGGACTTCCCTGGCAATAGAGCCTCAGACAAAGTCTTCTATGAGAGTGCTTTGCTGGGAAATGTGGTCCCACGGACTAGGAGTGAAAGGCAGCCGGAAGGAGGGAAAGACAACCCAAGAAACTTCCTGGGGAGCATGTGAAATTCATTTCCTGACCATCGTTTTTATTGGTTGGTGGAGTGCAGGAGCTCCTTTTCCCCATTGGTAGAAGTTTTACTCGATGTTGCTTTAACTGCACATTTCTGGTTTGTTTGCACATTTATGAGGACCATGGAGGGTCCTGTGACATTCCACACTGCAGCAACAACGGAGATGGTTTAGGAGTCAGAAGACATCTGCATGAACTTGATAAGACATGAATATGTGGGGTTCATCATAGTGTAGATTTCAAGATTTGTTCATCAATATATTAGTACAATCTGTAGATGCTTACTGCAGTTCTAACATATGCCAATGCTATGGTGTGTTCTGGGATTAATATAATAACCAAGAGACAGTGCCAGCTTTTGCTCTCTCTTACAATCTAAGAAAAGGCAAATGGTTGATATTCGTGGTTAATGGGATAAAAATTGGCAGGAGGTCAATCACTATGCGAATGGATGATAAATATCAGAATATTATTATGTACAATAGTGTTTCTTAGGGCATCACCCTGGGAAAGAAATATTCGGTACACAATTGGGTAGAAAAAGAAACCTGACAGGCAATAATTGGCAGAAAAAAATAAGCCATATCAAGCAGTGATTCTGTGGATTGACTGCAGTTGAAAGATTGCTGAATCTCTAGGCAGGCTCTTCCATATGCAAGTTTTTTCCTCTGCAAGCAGGTCACTTTTCTTTTGGAGGTGGCCTCATGTCCTCTCCTTGATTCAGACTTTTATGTGGTTTACTATGGCAAGCATCACGGTTAGCCTGGGCCTGGGGTCTTCTAGGAACTATGAACCTTCTTCCTGGTGGTCATTTACTGTACTTTTCCTGTGTGTTCACTGCACCGGCTGTTCACTCCTTGGCCAACCTGCTGTGCCCTCATGGTGTGGTATGAACCTGTCCTTTTCTCTCTACCTTCTGGCTTGAGGAGTGGCTTTCTTGACTCTGTGTTGGTGATGAGATTGACTCTGGAACTGTTCAACCGCCTCATGTTCATTCTGCAGTCTCATCTGCTTTTCAGAATAATGATGGTGATGTAAGCCAAAATCGATAAGGAATTTATTTTGAATTGGGTCTTTTATATGCCTGGCCTCATTCTCTCCTCTCAACGAATTTGCCAAGTATGTACTATTATTTACACCATTCTTCTGAGGAGTAAACCAAGATAGATAAAATGTCTAGTCACTGGACACACATCTGGCAACACATGGGGCCAAGATCCAACATTTGCTCTATTGATTCAAGGGCCATATTGCCACTTCCATGGATTTTTAGTTGTTGAGTCCCTGATGGAATTGTGTTTTAATACAGGGCTAGGAACATTCTCCCTCATATGGAACCACGTTCTATTTCTCTTTCTCCCTCTGCAGTGTTGAAACCATCTCATTAAGACTAAAATGATATTCTACCCTCTCGCACAAGTCCATCTATCTCCTCACGCCACCCCCCATTTTGATTTTCTCCCTAGTTTTGACCTAAATTATAACTATTGCTCTTTGGGGATTTCACTTCATAATAATTGATTCCCTTCCATACATAACTTATAGGCTATTTCACTATAATGCTTCTTTGCATATAGCCTAATGTGATGTTGGGAAAAATTATTGAAAACTTGGAAATAAAATAGAAGGTTGACTACGTGCTCTTTCACGTTCATAGTACATATGATTTAACAAGCTCATCCAAGGATTCTTTGCTACCCTAGGAAAATGTACCTTTATTTGACTTTGCTGTTTGTTATTTGATTAAAGCTCAGATACCATAAAGTTACACGTCAACTTATAGATTTCTGTCTACTAGAAAAGAGAATCCAAATATGATAATGTTTTGCCCTAAAGGACAAGAGGTAGCTTTGTATCTGACTTAGCAAATTTATTCTAACATAGTTTTATTTTTCTTAAATGTTTTTGCTGGAGGCCTAGATAAACTCTTTTTCTTTAAATTCTATGAGGACCATCTTTACTATTTTACTGGTGCCTTCATTAATTACTGAATTGAATAAAATCTTTGAAATGTGTTCATTCCATACTTGTATAAGAATCATGTTTTAAACTTTTGGCAAATTCTACTTTAGCATGATTACTTTAACATTCATGCGTTTGTTCAGGCATTCAGTCATTCTTTTTCTTTTTTTTTTTCATGAGGAAGATTAGCCCTGAGCTAACTGCTGTCAATCCTCTTCTTTTTGCTGAGGAAGACTGGCCCTGAGCTAACATCCATGCCCATCTTCCTCCACTTTATAGGTGGGGTGCCTGCCACAGCATGGCTTGACAAGTGGTGCGATGTCCGCACCTGCGATCCGAACTGGCGAACCCCGGGCCATGAAAGCGGAATGTGTGCACTTAACCACTGCGCCACCGGGCTGGCCCCTGAATCATTCATTTTTACAAATATTTCTTGTGTGCCTGGTGCTGGGTCTGGTAATACCAGACTTGAGTGATTAGAATACAGTAATGAACAAAACAGAGTAAATCACAGCTTTCCAGGAGCCAAGAGGGGGGAATGTGACCTGGAAGACAATATAAAAAAATGGGAACATTTATATGGAGATATGAGTCTCCATGGTGCATAAATATCACCTTGGAAGCTTAATAAGCTTAATAATCATGTAATTTCCAGTTGTCAACCATGGGGATTCTAATTCAATAAATCTTTTGTCACAGGCAATCTTCATTTTAACCTGAACATTGGGAAATTCTAATGCACTTGGTCTTGGGAATATATTTTGGGAAAAAAATAATCCTGAGATTTTCACATATTTTGAACATTTGCATTCCTCTATCTTCTTCTTCATTTTGTTCTTTTTGAGGAACATTAACCCTGAGCTAACATCTGCTGCCAATCCTCCTCTTTTGTGCTAAGGAAGACTGGCCCTGAGCTCACATCTGGGCCCATCTTCCTCTACTTTATATATGGGATGCCTGCCACAGCATGGCTTGACAAGTGGTGCATAGGTTTGCACCAAGGATCAGAACTGGTGAACCCCAGGCCACCAAAACGGAACATGCAGACTTAACCACTGTGCCACCAGGTCAGCCCCTGCATTCCTCTATCTTGTTCTAATGCAAATTATCAAACCACAACCATAAATAAGTCAATAAAATTATGCCTGAAAACCTGAATTCCAGGCTTTTATTTTTTGTTTTTGTTCTTTTCCTCCAAAATATTAGAAATGTAACTTTTTGCAAGTTGCATTCCATCTTATCTTTGGGCTTCAGCTATGTCATTCTTAAATGAGCAGATTGGACAAGATGACAGCTAATGTTTGTTCCAGTTCTAAATTCTAGAGACAAGGCAAAAAGTTAAACACATAAATATCATTTCATGATCCAATATTCGTTATGCATAAGTTAATTTATTAATATTAGAGTTCATTAGTGAATAACAGAATTAATTAATGCAACAGAGATTATGAATTTGTACCAAATTTTGTTTGGTTTTGTTTTATAAGATATGCAATAAATCAGATCTTCCACCAGTTAACATTTTGTTGCTGATCTTTCTTGCAATACTGCCTAATGAAAAACAGCTAATTAATATGCTTCTGATAATTTACTGAACCATATCCCTGGCACTTTAAATCAACATTCACAAATAGCTGTAACCATGAAGCATAGGCATGCCCGTGACTTCCAATCTTCAGGGAAGATTGTGAGTTACATATAGTGTGTAATGAATTATGTATAACGGTAAGAAATGAGCTGAAACATGCATATCAGCCATGGGGAAGAGTGAACTGTGATAGCACTTGGAGCAACGGGCAAAATCTGGCTGCCAAGCCTATTTCACTTTGAGGTTCTTTGTAAGCAATTTGTGGATTACTCAAGCTTCAATCTTTTAAGAAAAAAAAAAAAAGACCTTCTCGATTAATTTCCTCTAAGTCTGTCATCAATGGTATTTTTTGAAAAGAATATTATCTTCTCCGATGTTCTCCATTTATTCTATCCATCACATTTCTTTTTCTCACTATATTTGACATGATTTGGTCCTGCAATTGACAGATGGGAAACTAAAATTTGTTGTGTGTTGCAGTTCTAGATAGACTTTTATTAAACATAATTATTATTGTTCTTGCTCTATAAAAGGATATACAAAGCAAATCTAAAACAGAAAGTATCATTTCTACTGTAAACTCTTCCATTTGATCAAAAACTCATTGAGGACAGAAACTAAGATTCATTTTTGTATCCTCCCATAATACCTTCACCTGCACTTGTCCACAGTGAACACTTATTATCTTGCAAATTTATTGAACACATTGAGAAAAAGTGCTGGGCACTTATCTAAACAATAAAGATGCTGCAGCATGTAAGGCAGAAAAGGTCACTCCTTTGATGCTGTTAATATTCTAGTGGCAGAGAATAAATGTTTGTTGAATAATATGAGCAATTCTAACGATAAATCTTACTTATATACTGAGTACTAAAGAAAACTCCAGATGTCCTATTCCTCTTTCATAATCCTTTCCTAAGGATCCTTTCCCTTAGGATCTCACTAAATATTTCTTTCTTTGCTCATAATGAGCTTTTTTTCTTAAGTGCATTTATCTCTCCTCACATCCATTTAAAAAAGAAATCTAAAATATTCTTCAACTATGTGTGTATGTATGCATCTATCTACTTTTTATTTATTTATTTTAGGTATAGCTAGTGCATTTTATTTATTTTTTATTTTTAAGTATGTTTTTTGGTGAGGAAAATTGGCCCTGAGCTAACGTCTGTTGCCAATCTTCTTCTTTTATTTTCTCCCCAAAGCCCCATTACATAGTTGTATATCCTAGTTGTAAATCATTCTGGTTCTTCTATGTGGGATGCTGCCACAACATGGCATGATGAGCAGTGCATAGGTCTGCACCCAGGATGTGAACTGACAAACCCCAGGCCGCTGAAGTGAAGTGCATGGATTTAACCACTTGGCCACAGGGCCAGCCCCTCCATTTCTTTATATCATCATTGATTCCTTTCAATAATGTCTTATAGTTTTCATTGTATAGGTCTTTCACGTGCTTGGTAAAAATTATTCCTGGATATTGTATTCTTCTTGTTGCAATTGTAAATGGGATTATATTCTTGAGTTCTCTTTCTGTGAGTTGATTATTAAAGTATAGAAATACAACTGATTTCTGCAAGTTAATTTTGTATGTTACAACTTTGCTGTAGTTGTTATTTCTAAGTTTTCCAATTGATTCTTCATGGTTTTCTATATATAAAATCATGTCATATGCAAACAGCGAGCATTTTACTTCTTCCTTGCCAGCTTGGATACCATTTATTTCTTTTTCTTGTCCAATTGCTCTGGGCAAAACTTTTAGTGCTATGTTGAATAACATAGCACTTGTCTTGTTCCTGTTCTGAGGTGGATGGCTTTCAATTTTTCCCCACTGAGCAGAATGTTGGCAGTGGGTTTGTCATATATAGCCTTTATTATGTTGAGGTAATTTCCTTCTATACCCATTATATTGAGAGGTTTTATCATAAATGGATGTTGGATTTTGTCAAGTGTCCTCTCTGTGTCTATTGACATGATCATGTGGTTTTTATTCCTCATTTTGTTAATATGGTGATTGATTTGCAGATGTTGACCCATCCCTGCATCCCTAGTATAAATCCCACTTGATCATCGTATATGATCCTTTTAATGTGTTGTTGTATTTGGTTTGCCAGTATTTTGTTGAGGATTTTTGCATCAATGTTCATCAGGTTATTGGTCTATAAATTTCCTTCTTTGTGTTGTCCTTGTCTGGCACTGGGATCAGGCTGAGGTTGGCCTTGTAAAATGTGTTAGGAAATGTTCTATCTTCTTCAATTCTTTAGAATAGTTTGAGAAGGATAAGTATTAAATCTTCTTTGAATGTTTGGTAGAATTCTCCAGAGAAGCCATCTGGTCCTGGACTTTTATTTTTGGGGAGGTTTTTGATTACTATTTCAATCTCTTTACCTGTGATTGCTCTATTCAGATTTTCTACGTCTTCTTGATTCAGTTTTGGTAGTTTGTATGAGTCCAAGAAACTATCCATTTCTTCTATCTTGTCCAGTTTGTTGGCATATAGTTTTTCATAGTATTCTCTTATAACCGTTTGTATTTCCTTGGTATCCATTGTGATTTCTCCTCTTTCAATTCTAGTTTTATTTATCTGAGACATCTTTATTTTTTTCTTAGTGAGTCTGGCTAAGGGTTTTTCAATTTTGCTTATCTTCTCAAAGAAGCAACTCTTTGTTTCATTGATTCTTTCTCTTGTTTTTTTGGTTTCAATTTCATTTCTTTCTGCTCTAATTTTTATTATTTCCCTCCTTCTGCTGAGTTTGGGCTTTGTTCTTCCTTTTCTAATTCTGTTAGGTGTAGTTTAAGACTGCTTATCTGAGATTTTTCTTGTTTGTTAAGGTGGGCCTGTGTTGCTATGAATTTCTGTCTTAGGACTGCTTTTGCTGCATCCAAAATGAGTTGGTATGGCGTATTTTCATTTTTATTTGTCTCCAGATATTTTTTCATTTCTCCTTTAATTTCTTAAACGATCTATTTGTTATTCAGTAGCATGTTGTTTAGTCTCCACATATGTGTCACATTCCCAGCTTTTTTCCTGTATTTGATTTGTAGTTTCATAGCATTATGGTTGGAAAAGATGCTTGATATGATTTCAATCTTCTTAAATTTATTGAGGTTTGCCTTGTTTCCCAATGTATGGTCTATCTTTGAGAATGTTGCATGTCCACTTGAGACTAATGTGTATTCTGCTGTTTTGGGATGGACTGTTCTATATGTATCTATTAAGTCCATCTGGTCTAGTTTTTTGTTTAGTTCCATTATTTCCTTGTTGATTTTCAGTCTGGATGATCTGTTCATCAATATAAGTAGGGTGTTAAGGACCCCTACTATTATTGTGTTGCTGTTAATATTTCCTTTTAGGTCAGATAATAGTTGCTTTATCACTTTGGTGCTCCTGTTTTAGGTGCATTTACATTTAAAAGTGTTACGTCCTCTTGGTGGAGTGTCCCTGTTATCATTATACACTGCCCCTCTTTATCTCTCATTGTCTTTTCTTCTTGAAGTCTACTTTGTTTGATATAAGTATGGCAATACCTTCTTTATTTTGCTTGCCGTTAGCTTAGAGTATCATCTTTCATCCCTTCATTCTAAGTCTATGTTTGTATTAAGAGCTGAGATGTGTTTGCTGTAGGCAGCATAATGCTGGGTCTTGTTTTTTATCCATCCTGCCACTCCATGTCTTTTGATTTGAGAATTTAATTGATTTTCATTTAGAGTGATTATTGATATATGAGCACTTAATGCTCCCATTTTATCACTTGTTTTCTGGTTGTTCCTTATTTCCCTTCTTTCTTGTCTGTGTATTTTGGTCTGCCAATTCAGTTTGATGACTCTCCATGATGGTTTTCTCTTTATTTATCATTAGTGTCTCTATTCTGACTTTTTGCTTAGTGGTTACTATGAATTTTGTGTAAAAGTTCTCATAGATGAAATAGTCAATTTTCTGATAGCCTCTTGTTTGCTTGTTCTAAGCAGGTTCTATCTCTTTCTTCTTCCACATCTAAGTTATTGTTGTTCACAACATATTATGTTTTGTGTTGTGAATTTGTGCTTAAAGTGAAGTGATTATATTTATTCTTGATATTTTCCATCCTTTTATCTTTAATGTTATAATTAATTATTTGCTAACTCGTTCTGATAGAGAGTTGCATTTTTCTGATTTTCCCTGCCTATTTATTTCCTTGCTCAAGGCTTTGTAAACCACCCCCCCCCCCTTTTTTTTCAGGTATGAGGGTCTTCTTGATCATTTCTTGTACAGAGGTCTTGTGGCAGTGAAGTCCCTCAGCTTTCGTTTATCTGGGAAAGTTTTTATTTCTCCATCATATTTTTGCTGGATAGAGTATTCTTGTTTGAAGGTTATTTTCTTTCAGAATTTTGAATATGTGATTCCACTCTCTCCTATCCTGTAAGGTTTCTGATGAGAAATCTGTTGAAAGCCTGATAGGGGTTCCTATGTATGTTATTTTCTTCTACCTTGCTGCCCTTAATATTTTTTCTTTTTCATTGACTTTTACCAGTTTCAGTAATATATGCCTTGGAGAAAATCTTTTTACATTGATGTAATTAGGAGTTCTATTACATTCTTTTACATGTAATTCCAGCTCCTTCCCTAGGTTTGGGAAGTTCTCAGCTATTATTTCTTTGAACAAACTCTCTACTCCTTTTTCCCACTTTTCTCTCTCTGGAATGAATACCTATAATCCCTATGTTGCATTTCCTAATTGAGTTGGATATTTCTTGGGGAATTTCACCATTTATTTTTAGTTTTACTGATCTCTCCTCCTCCACCTGAAGCATTTCTATATTTTTGTCCTCTAAATTGCTAATTCTGTCCTCGGTAACATCAGCTCTGTTATTCAAGGACTCCAGAATTTCTTTACCTCACTCATTTTGTTTTTCATCTCCAACATTTCTAATTGATTTTTCTTTATAGTTTCAATCTCTTTTGAGAAGAATTCTCTCTGTTCATTAATTTTACTCCTGATTTCCTTGAACGTTTTCTTGTAATTTGAGTTGTTTTAATGCAAGCTATTTTGAATTCTGTGCCATATAGACTAAATTTCTGTGACTTTAGGATTGATTTCTTGGTGTTTGTCCTTTTCCTTCTGGTTGAGAATGTTTTTATACATCTCTATGATATTTGATGGAGTGAATTTGTGTCTTTTTATAGTGATAGTATCTGGTCACAGAGTCCACCTGCCGCCACAGGGTGGTGGGTCAGGAGATTACTCAGCACTTTTTATATTTACCTCATTGGAGATTATTGCCTTGTTTGCCTGGAATTACTCCTAACACCTTTCTGGTAAGTGACATTGTCTCTGGCACATAACCTGGAATGGGCTAGTCATTGCATTTCATAACTCAGCCCAAGAGGTTTAGGTGAAGACAATCGTGATCACAACAGAGTGGTCATATTTTTCTCTGGGATTTCTCTGTTTTTGCTGGGTGAGTGAAGCTCTCTTGCTACTTGAATTCTAGATCTGGTAGTATACAGTCTTGGACTGTCAGCTATCATGTTATATGCTATCTGAAAGCTGGACCACAATAAAACAAAATGAAGCCACAAAGTGCTAAGCCCAGAAGAAAAATGGAGAATAGAGAGGAAAGAGAAGAGAGACAACTGGCATTGCATGACTTATGACTCCCTGAATCTAGATTCCTTAGGGAAACTACTTCTCTGTACTTATTGTCATTAATTCTCATTGCTTAAAGTCAATAATTGATCTTTAATTTTTTTCCACATCAACTATTCGAAGGTCAATTACTGTATTCTTCAGCCAATAGTGTTCAAATCACTATGGCCTCCCACACTTTGTGGTTTGTGCAAAGCCCCTGAAAAGCCAATCTATCTAATCTTTACTCTTTTCTCTGATGCCTGCTCATCCTGAATCTCATTCATTAAGAACTACTTGTAGCTATCCAAAAATCTAATATTTTTTCATGCCTCTGAAGTCTTGATTTCTGCATTCTCCCTCTAGAAGTCACTTTATTTTTGTGCTTAAACACCTACTTTTTTTTTAAAATTAAAGTCATAGTTCTTGTATCACCTCCTCCAGGAATTCCTCATTTACTCTCCTTTTTTTTCAGGATCAGGTAACTCCTTGCCCTTTGAGCCCCATAAACCCCTGAGCTCAGTTATTATACTCTAATATAGACTGTTTTTTTAAACTCTATTCTTAATTTCAACATCTGAGAGCTTCCATTCATCTCTCAAGAACCAGCTTCATAATGATCACATTTGTGAAATATTCTTTAGCTGACTTCTAGGGTAGTTGATCTCACTCAACCTGATGTAGACTTAGGCAGATCCTACTCTAGTATACATTTAATAATACACTGTTTAAATGGTTTAATTTATTTTTATTTTTATTGAGGTAATATTGGTTTATAACATTGTATAAATCTCAGATGTCCATCATTATATTTTGATTTCTGTGTAGACTACAACATGTTCACCACTCAAAGACTAATTAGAATTTGTCACCATACACATGCATCCTATTATCCCTTTCACCCTCCTCCCTTCCCACTCCTCTCTGGTAACCACCAATCTTTTCTCTGTTTTTATGTGTTTTGTTGTTGTTTTCATCTTCCACTTATGAGTGAAATCATATGGTATTTGACTTTCTCTGTCTGACTTATTTTCCTTAGCATAATACCCTCAAGATCCATCCATGTTGTCACCTATGGCAAGATTTCATATTTTTTATGGCTGAGTAGTATTCCATTGTATATATATATATACCACATCTTCTTTATCCATTCACCCGTTAATGGGCACTTAGGTTGTTTCCAAGCCTTGGCTATTGTGACTAATGCTGCAATGAACATAGGGGTATAGATATCTTTTCAACTTAGTGTTTTTGTGTTCTTGGAAAAATAGTCAGAAGTGGAATAGCTGGATCATATGGTGATCCTGGTCTTAATTTTTGGGGGAATCTCCATACTGTTTTCCATAGTGGCTACACCCATTTACATTACCACCAGCAGTGCATGAGTGTTTCATTTTCTCCACAACCTCTCCAACACTTATTATTTCTTGTCTTGTGAATTATAGCCATTCTGATGGGCATGATGTGATATCTCATTGTAGTTTTGATTTGCTAACATTATGCTCAACAGTGAACAACTGAAAGCTTTCCCTTTAAGAACAGGAACAAGAAAAGATTCTCAATTTCACCATTTTTATTTAACATAGTATTGGAGGTCCTAGGCAGAGAAATCAGGCAAGAAAAAGAAATAAAGGGGATCAAAACTGGAAAGGAAGAAGTAAAACTATCATTATTTTCTGATAACATGATTTCATATATAGAAAACCCTCAAGAATCCACCAAAAAACTATTAGAAATAATAAACAAATACAGTAAAGTTGCAGGGTACAAAATCAACATACAAAAATCAGTTGTGTTTCTATACACTAACAATGAACTAGCAGAAAGAGAAATTTAGAATACAATCACGTTTGCAGTCACAGCAGAAAGAATGAAGTACCTAGGAATAAATTTAAGCAAAGAGGTGAAAGACCTATACACTGAAAACTATACAACACTGTTGAAAGAAATTGAAGAAGACACAAAGAGATGGAAACATATTCCATGTTCATGGATTGGAACAATTAACATAGTCAAAATGCTCATACATCCTAAAGCAATCTACTGATTCAATGCAATCCCTATGAAAGTCCCAACAACACTTTTCACAGAAATAGAACAATGAGTTGTAAAATTTACCTGGAATGACAAAATCCTGCAAATAACCAAAGCAATCCTGAGAAAAAAGAAAAAAGCTAGAAGTATCACACTCTCTGATTTCAAAATATACTACAAAGCTATAGTAACCAAACAGCATGGTACTGGCAGAAAAACAGACACACAGATCAATGGAAGAGAATTGAGAACCCAAAAATAAACCACACATCTATAGAAAGCTAATTTTTGAGAAGGAAGACAAGAACATACAATGGAGAAAGGAAATCTTTTCAATAAGTGGTGTTTGGAAAACTGGACAGCCAAGTGCAAAAGAATGAAAGTAGATCATTATCTTACACAATATGCAAAAGTTAACTCAAAATAGATTTAAGACCTGAATGAAAGACCTGAAACCATAAAACTTCTAGAAGAAAGGACAGGCAGTATGCTCTTTGACATCAGTCTTAGCACTATCATTTGGATACCATGTCTTACCAGGCCAGGCAACAAAAGAAAAAATAAACAAATGGGACTATCTCAGACTAAAATTCTTCTGCACAGGAAAGAAACCCATTAACAAAACGAAAAGATGACCTAACAATTGAGAGAAGATAATCACATATCTAATCGTATATCTGATAATCATATATCTGATAATCATATACCTGATAAGGAGTTAATATCCAAAATATATAACGACCTCATACAACTCAACAACAAAAAGATTAACAATCCAATTAAAAAATGGGCAAAGGATCTGAACAGACAGTTTTCAATGATGCTTTTTATTTGGTTCTGTATCCCCAAAACCTAGCAGAGGATATTGTGCAGCGGATACTCATTGAGTATTGTCCAGATTGAATTTCAGGGTCAACAGTCCACGTCAATGCCCAATTAGATTGCTGTTTTCCCTACATATTTTTGAAATCTGCCTGTATTTATCATTCTTCTTGGAAGAATGTTTCCTTAAACATTTAATAAAGTTTCTGAGGCTCTCCTTCCAGGGTCGTCTGCTGCCACAGCTGCAGAACTCAAGCACTCCAAGGCAACATGGCCATAATTCCACCTGGGATTTTCTCCCTCTTAATAATGCAAACCACTAGGGCCTGATTTCTCTATGCCCCTGAGAATAGTAGAAGCAATCAGCATCTGGCAGTGGCTTGTGTCTGTGAGGGAAAGTTTTCTTGTTTCCCAGTGAGTCAATGGTTGAACAGAGAGCTGTGATCACAAAAGTCCTTCCCAAATATTCTATAAATATTTGAGCACATTATATCAAGGAATTTTTTTTTTTTTAGGTAAGTTGGACAGTTTACATATAAGTGTTCTTGTTGGCCCCAAAAAGGTACGAGAGTATTTTGTAGCCAAACTGGTGCCCTTAAGATAGCTTGCACTCCTTTTTCTTTATTAGCTCTCGCTGAAAGATCAGATCAAGGAATAAATAACCTAATGAATAAATGTGTATTCAGGGCAATGGGAAGGCAAATCCTATGAGAATTAAGTTATACTATACCATTAAAATAGGATGCAAGAGGTGCTCATGTGGTGTCAGAGATTCTAGGGTCTGCATTACTCAGTCACAAATCTGAGTGTAATTTCTGTATCAATATAAATTCATCCCAGATTGTATTTTTCAGTAAAGAATTGAAGGTAGAGAAGAGTGTGCCTAGTATATTAACATTTGGGGAAAAAAAAGAAGAAGAAGAAGAAAAAAAAAAGTATGTTTGCTTGTGTTTAATTTTCTGCAAAGTATACTCATGAAATCAACAGCAGTGGTTACCTCCAGGTAGGGAAACTGGTTATCTGGATACAGCAATGGGAGGCTAACGTTTTCCTATTTAGTTTTTGTGCCTTGTGAATTTTGATCGTTGATGATATATTTGTTACCAACTCAAAAATAAAATAAAAATAGATCTAGCTAAAAGTCTGTTATCTGACTTAAGTCATTTGGGATTGTGGTAGTTTTCAAAGCAGCCAGGACACTTACACCTCCTTTGGGGACTTTCATACCTCTTTCTCTTCCTTTCAGATGTCACCAGTGAGTTCTCTTCTAACGATTAGTAGTAGATGGACTCATATGATGCCTACTGCATTTGGGGTTTGTTTTCACCATAAAACTTTCCCCATACTAATAAAACTTCAGTACCTCCTCTCTTCTTATCCAAAACGTTCCAGAGGCCAATTAGGCAAAAATCTCCTTCCAAAAATTTAAGCCCTTCCAATGAAAGGAAAAAAAAGCAAACCCTACCATTGATTTCATAAGGCACCAAATATATATATCGAGTGCTTACTGGGCATGGCTGAGTAAGTTACATTTACGGTGGGAGTTATGTTTTACTTACCTTGAAAACAGATCAATAACAGATAGAAAGAAGAAAATGAGCATTTGTTAGATCACTGCTACATGTGAGACTTTGAGACAGGGGCTTTCATGTATTAATTCATTTAATCCCGTCAAACCCACGTGAGAGAGGCATTTTTATTAGTCTTGTTTAAAAATTGAGAAAATAGATAAAAAATATTAAATAACTCATCCATGCATCCGATCCCTCTGGGTCCAAGGCTTTTTCTACCAAACACTTACATAACTATAGAAAATGGTGTTAAAGTAGAAATTGAAAAGCTAATTTCTTTGTTCCTGCCTTGTTGGATTAATCTTATGCAGCAAAATGTCACAGCCAAATGCAAGATGTATTTTATAAAATGTCTTAATCTGTTTATTCATCACTTAAGGGTACATTAGAGAGACTGGAAAGTTGATCTTTATTTTCCTACTAACAGATGTTGTTACTAAGAAGCATATAATTGAGCACTTCGGGGCAATTATTTTAAAATATGATGCTCACCTTTCCAGTAGCTTTCCATGTGGCTCCCTGAAATTAAGACGCATTTCATGTTGACTCATCAAAGGGCCCCATGCCCCCTCCTCTGAGACAATCCTACCTCAAAAAGTATAGTTTTCAATTGCCAACACAGTACAAAGAGGAGGAGCGTCAGGCCTCCTACATATTCAGAACCGTCTGTCACCAGAGCTGGAGCAGCTTTTTGAGGCTTTTTAAGCCTCTCTCCAGTGTTTCTTTTTCTTACATACAGGTGATTATAGCATTCATAAAATATTTTCCTCCTTTTCAGAAATTCCAGAATCCTAAAGTACATCTGTATCAGGTAAGATTGTAAAAGACAATTTAAACAGTCAGAGTACAATTACTTGATTTCTCCAAATCTGCTATGTTCTAACACACCTTTTTGCCTTTCTATCTGCAGTTCCCACTTTCTAGTTTACCGCTGTCTTGCCCACCCACCCCATCATCTCTTGTCAATCTATTCATTCTTCAGGTGCCATTTCATCATTGCTTTTCTCTGCAACATGTCTTGACTCCACCCCACCCTCTAGGCAGAGTTATGTATCTCCCTACTGTAACCATATTGAACGTTATGAAAAACTCTCTGATAGTCATTTTCTACATTTGTTTACCATCTCTTCTCCTCTAGACTAACACTATTCACAAACTGCTGCACACACTCATACAGGGCTAAAACTATGCTGTTAAAAATATAATTTGTGTCCAGCACAGACCCTGATTCAACGTTTGAATACATTTTGGGCAAATAAATAAAAATATAATTGTTTTTTATTAGAGCAAGAGAGATTTATTGAGCCACTACTGTGTACATACCACTGTGCTGGGTGCAGTGTGGGCCCAAGACACACAGTCTCTGCCTAGGAGATCAAGGGCATGGGTTGTAGAACCATATGGAACTACCCCCACTATTCACACACCCAGATGTGTAGTAAATTAATTAATCCTGTTATACAGTGGGTCCACATTAGGAAAGTGAGGAAAATAATAATATTCTCCCTCCAAATCGTTGCCCTGTGTGTTCAATCAGATAAATATATATTAGTCATTTACTGATGGACTTGGAACACAATAAGCATTAAGGACCCTACCATCCATTTGGGAACACTAGACAAAAACAGAGACGGTAGAAAGAAATTATTTTCCTTTGGATCATCTACATTCCCCAAGTTACAGGCCAGAGTTCTCCTTGTGGTGGTGGTGGGTGGGAAGCTGAAGGTGGGGGCAGGAACCCGTGAAAGGAGAGTGCCTTGCTTCACCAAATTCTCTCTTCTGCTATGCTAACCCATTCTCCTGATATTAACAACTGCTAATCACACTCTTTTTAGATAGCTGTTCATGCTGTGTCTCCTTCCTCCGGTAGGATCCTAGGTGTCCAGGTAAAAGTTACTATTATTGGTTGTTTATCTAGCTTAGGTAGTCTGGTAGCTTAGGAAGACAATTTAGAGAACTATTCAGAAGATCCTAGTTGTACATCATCTTTTCTTTCCATTCTTTTGGGAAAGAAATGACATGTAGGTAACTGTGCCCAAATCCAGCCTGATTAAGGGCCTCAAAAGGTTAACTGGATATTCAGAGAGTCCATCCTAATCTTTTCTTATATATAAACCCATGATTACCCTGTTTCATTAAAAAGAGCTTTTGAAACAGCCAGCATTCTCTCTGTACTCACTTGTCCTAAATTAGTGAGACTTCCACATATATCTGCTCCAAAGATCTCCGTCTTTTAAAATGACACATTAGATGCATCTTGAAAACGATGTACTGTAATCAATATTCCCTACTGTGAAAATGTGCTTTAAAAATAATATGATATTTATCTATACTGAATCTCTTCTTCCTCATATTGTCACATTTGAAAGCTCAGCAGCTCAGTGGTAACTGGAGGCTAACAGGTTCTATGTGTTTAAGGTAAAGAAACTTAATAGTGAAACACAAAATACACATTGACATAAAGTAACGGATGAGATTTTTCTCTTCTTCTGTAAACTATAATATTTTACTAAATCTACAGGGCGTTTGTTGAATTTATCATTTATTATTGTCATTTTAGCAAACCTCACTTTAGATGTGAAATCTTATACAGAATTAACATGTAGACAACATGACAGCCAAAAGGAAACTATAAATGGGAAATTACATTTTTGTTTTTTAAATTTAATATTCCATGTTCTTAGGTTGTTTCCACTTCCTAAAAAAGTTGATTGATTATCACAGCATGTGCCCAGTTTGGTGAAAAGGGTTCAATGTGGCTAGTTTCCTTTCCCTTTGGGAGACATATTTCAGTTATACATGTAATACAAGTTTAATTGCCAAAGGAAAGTCGTGATAAGAGTTTACATGAATACCAGCTATCACAAATTGTATAACTCAAACTTTCTAGCAGCACAAAGCAAATTGTTAGTTAGGTAGATGCATTAGCGTTAAAATTTGATCCCCTTTGCACATATATTTCTAGCTTTATAATGTACTGGTAATCAATGGAATGAAAAACGCAGAAAAGTTTCTAAGCTATTTGGAATCAGAGATTGTAGCCTGAAATTCATAATCATTATAACTTCTTTTAGCTCACAGGATGATATGTTATGCTTCAAGTACTTGGAGAGAAAATGAGTCAATACTTATATTATTATAGTCTTCATTCTTCTTCTAAAATAAATGTACAATTCCTATTGAAAAGCTCTTGAAAGTGAAGATACTCCACGACCTAAGTTAGTGTGGGGAAGGCCAAAGGAACCAGACCTTCTTAATTTATTTATTACTTTGTTAATTATTCTAGTGTAAGATTTTTTAGGTGTTTATTCAAACACATTTTAATTCACATGTAATTTGACTTAGCTTGGCCAGGAAAGAAGCATGTTTTAGATAACTTTTGCATTTAAGCCTTTTACATGAAAGCTGATCATTAACAAATTTACTTTTGAAGATATACCTACGATATTTTTTTAAATAAAAAGACGATTGTAAAAATATAAACATAAATATCGGTCAAAAAATTCATTACAGGAGCCAACTATTTTGGATCCTATCTGCTACTTAATAACATATTATTAATATTAAAGTTAAATATGTCAAAATAAAAAATATAAAAACAGCAACAGTATAAATTTTTAATATATTTGGCAAAATGCATTAAGTACTCCAAATGTATTTATTAAACTTTGACATAGTAATTATCCTTCTGAGAATCTATTTTAGGAAATAAACACCAAAAACAGATCATTTTAAGTAATAAACTCTTTGTTAAAAAAAAGTGAAATACCATAAATATCCAAAAGTATATGCATGCTTAAGTAAATCATTACCTATCAGTTCAAAATTGTATGTAGCTATTGACAATAGCAATGGTATAATTAACTAATATTATGAAAAAAGATTATATTAGATTGGCCATACAGCTCGATTTACTCAGGGTAGTCCCAGTATAGCCCTTTGTAAAAGACAAGTTAAAACCTGCTAATTACTTTTAATTCTTCCTTTTACTTGGAGGGATCAATTATATGTTCATTGTACTTGTTACATAATTTAAAGAGAAAAATAATCCAGGAACAAAATAATATTCATGACATACTTGTAAAACACACAAATAAATAACATAAGAAAATAAGAGTTTAGGAATAGGGTGGAAATATCAGAATACTAACAATTGATTTTATTTTGGGGGCTACAGGTAATTTTCCCTTATTTTATATTACACTGTGGGTCCAATGTTCTTCATAAGTATGAAATACAATGAAAATAGCATAAAATAATTCTTTAATTTAAATAATAATCACATAAACCAACTCCTTATAATAAATATATCTTTGTTTATGTTTGTCTACATATCTATATATGTATATCTACAGCTTTCTCTGATTTGTTCTGTTTCTCTGGAGAACACTTACTAACACAGGTAAACACCAACGAGTACGAATGTTGCCTCAAAAGGTAAGAGTATTTTAGTTTTGTAAGAAGCTGCCAAACTGTCTTCCAAAGTACTGTACCATTTTGCTTTCCCACCAGCAATGAATGAGAGTTCCTGTTACTCCACATCCTCGCCAGCATTTGGTGTTCTTAGTGTTCCGGATTTTTGCCTTTCTAACAGTAATGCAGTGAGTTCTTTCATTTTGCTCTCTCTTTTTTCCCTATTTTAAAATACAATTTTCTAAAGTTTAAAAGATGCATGGATTGCTAAAAGCAGATTTCATCTCTAATTTCCATCATATAGAGAGCAATCAAAGATCCATCCATTCATTCACTAAATATACATCAGTGAGCAATTGCCATGTTTTCTTAAGAGAGCTGGAGGGCATGAGGTTACTGGAGTAAACATCCCTGACAAGTCCCTGAGGTCACAGAAAGTTTTATTTAGGGAAGAGATGAAGAAAATGAATGTATGAAACAGATGAATAAGAATTTAATTTTAGAGAAGCAAAAGTCATATGCAGATAATGAAACAGGGTAATATAAGTATCCCAAACAGGGGAAGGGCACCATTATATGTGGAATAATCTGGAAAGGTCTCTCTGAGGATGAATTTATTCCTGTGAAGAGTGTGGAAGTGCAAGCACAATGAGATTGAAAGGACCTCTGCTCTCAAGACCTGCACAAATGCCCCAGTTTCTGGTTAGAGTCAAATAGCTTTAGGTTCCAATTAAAATAATTAAATTTGGAATCATGGAGTCAGAAACCATTTCAAACTGTGCTTTAGAAATCTCCATCCACAAAGAAGCAACAGTATTTTCCCATCAAAATCAATCCAGAAAGATAAGGAGATGCCTACACATTTCTGATGAATACTTCAGGTCCTGGCTTTGCACGTCACCTTCATTTCCTTCTGTTGTTGTACAAAGATTCTATAGCAGGAAACAGGAAATCCCTTAAAAGCCAAATCAAGTCAACAGCAGTTAGATGGAGAAGAACTACCTGGCACTTAAGTCAAATGTAACCAGTTTCCAAAAGCATGTTGCCCCATTCACTCACAAAGAGCAAAATTTGAATATTGAATAAAGATGTAATACATTTCCATTATCTTATGGTTACTGTTTGTTGCTGTTTACACTCTCCAGGAGAGGGAGATATACACTATATAACAGAAATACCCCCCATATCAAAAGCGTCCCAGAAGGAAACAGATGGCACTGTCAAGTGATTCATTAAGATGGTTTAA
The DNA here is from genome assembly GCF_021613505.1 of Equus quagga. Lineage (NCBI taxonomy): Eukaryota > Metazoa > Chordata > Mammalia > Perissodactyla > Equidae > Equus > Equus quagga. The sequence goes on from NC_060279.1 coordinate 58,180,819, forward strand.
AAAGGTGTTCTTTACAAATGTGTAGGTAGGCTTCAGAAAACCAAAGAAGGAAGATTATTCTAGACTGAATGGCAAGGGACGAGAGCATTTAATGGAAGCAGGAGAAACTAGGTATGTGGAGAGGACCATTTACTAGGAGCATTAGCCTTTCACAAAGGGATATTGCAAAGCCAAAATGATTCATAAGCATGGGAACTGGGAAAGCAAATATCATGACATCATTTCCCTCTGATCTCCTCCTGGTGTTTTGAATTGTCCTATTCCAACTCTATTTCAGAGAGTAGGAGTGACCATGAAGAAGTGCGTGCAGTTAGCTTCTTGGAGCACAAAAGAGGATGAAGAATGGCAAAAATAGATGTGGAAGAGCAAATGAGAAATATCCAATGAATCTTCCTCCTAATGGTGCATCAGATATTTAATGATTGAACACAGAAGAAGCCAGAAGCCCTATATGGGCTGGAAGGATCCCCAAACTCTTTCTCCAGTCAGCATCAATGTAGCCACCTACCAATTATATCACCCATACTCTTTCTGCAGTGCTTCAGTCAGTTGTGCACTTTCCTTCAAGAGTCAACTAAACAGGAGAGGAAAACTTTTAAGATATACGGAAAGAAGAGGTCTAAATTCATGAAGTTTCAGTGGAGCTGGTGTTTTATTTGCCAATTTCTAAGACTGTGGCTATCTTAGTAGTGGAAGTACCATTTACAGTATGTAGGTGAGTTTTGCCAAAATGATTCTTATATTGTAGATTTAATATTCTTAAATATACAAGGCTAAATTTCTACTTTCCCTTAAAACATTTTCTACCACTGGATCTGTTTCTTAGATGATGTCATTTTTCTGCTCCCTTCATGATTCCATCATTCATTCATCCTCCCACATGTGATGTGTTTCTATCAGTGAAAGGAGATAGTAGTTTAGTTGTGTCTTAGCAAGTGGAAGAGTTTGGTAAGAAACAACACACATACTTTCTCTTTTGTAGTTAGCCTGTGTACATCCAAGTAGCATAACCATTGGGGCTTCTCCTTTTCCACAAAGGTCTATCAGTAAAGCAGGGTGGGGTTCTTCATTCCGTTCACGCCGGGGAAAATGAGAAAATCAAGAGCAATGCAGAGTACATGACTGTGCCCAAGCCTCCCTCAATAAACGCCAGGGAAATGACAGCAAGAAAAACTTCTTTGAAGTTTGGGCTACTCTTATAGTCTGGAGAGATGGAAGATGTCAGTCTCAAAAATCGGTCCGGTGCATGGGAGGAGATTAGTCAGGAAGGGTGGTAGCCATGCCCTACTTTCACACGATTTGGCTAAGATAGATCCTCTATTTCCATTGCTTCCAGACAATCTTGGAGGAGACTTCAGATTTTGAGTATGCTCTTTTTGGAGTGTGGAAGTCAGCTTAGAGAAAAAGTCAAGGTAAAGAGAGGTGACCTGAGGACCATGCTTTACGAGATAAAAGAGAAGATGATGGTTACACCGAGTGGTTAGAATGGTAGAAGTTGAAAAGAAAGATGAGACAAGAGAATGAGATTGTCTTGGTCTGTCTGAGCAATCTGTGTATGTTGTTGACTGAGAGGGCATACTGGATAGGACTAGAAACAATGACGAGATGCAAACCTAGGACCAACTATTACCAGGACTCTCCTACCTCCCGAATACCTTAGAACTTAGAACCAAAACGGTAGTGGGGACAGGGAAGAGTTCAGATGGAATTTTACCTTTAATGTGACTGAACTGTGGATCTGAATTGACCAATAAATCATTGAAGTAGTTGGAGGAAAAAAGCATCCAAAGTTTGCCTTAGAAAGATTAGATAAATTTCTCTCTCATTCAGTAAGTTGTAACTCAGGGAGAGAAATCCAACTGAATTAAAGAAAGAAACAATGACGTTTCTGATTTTGTATGTGGAAGTTTGTTACTATAACTATACCTATTCACATGTTTGGTCCACCCTTTGAACATAGAAAACAGTTATGGTGGCTAATAAGAAATAGTGGATTCTGCTGTTAAAACCTGAGCCTCTGAGCTTTTCTATCCATTAGACAATGTAATTAAAAGATTATACGTGTTGCTACCCAGGAGAGGAATCTGTTTTCAGCTCAGGTCTCAGAAAGTTACTATTTTTGCCAAAATTAGAAGATCAGTATTAATTCCCAATGGTGGCAGAATACGAAAGAATAACGTACTTCATATTTGCATCACATAGACACTGGGATTATGTACAAAGTGGCAGTGCCCTCACAAAGAGATACAAAAGCCATTTCTGAGTTGAAGAGTATTAGTGATGAGGATTTCTTCCCCCTTGGAAGAAATGAAAGTTTCCTCAAAATTGCAATTGATTAAAAAAAGCAGAAAAGAATACTAAAGGAAACTATGAATTTTAAGACAATTTTTAAGCCCAAAATTAAAAATAAGGATTATGATTTGAGGGAAGTATCTCAGATGGACTAGTGAGGACCTTGATGGAACTGCAGGGTATTCAACTGAGAAGCAGATGTGCACTAATGAGTTAAAAAAAAAAAAAAAAAAAAAAAAGGAATGCAGATCTGACCTGAATGGAGGCAGTTCATTGAACTGTATCTTACAAAGCACTTACCCAGCTATTTGGTGAAGTGGAAACCAATTTTTATTGTATGTAATTATTTTAGATTAACTGCTAGTTACAGTATATCTCATTCCATAGTGTGGATCAGTCATCATTTATATACTGTTTTCATAATGTCTTCATTAAGAAATTGATCAGATACATCAATACTTTGTTCTGGACAGGAATCCGTAAAATTCTAAGTGCCTACTCTTTTCACAATTAATTTCTAAGGAAACTGACTCTGAGGGGTCTCTTTGAGATGGGAAATGTTGCTTTTCTTTTTGACATGCCTATCCATTTCTAATCAATGCTTATCTCCTAGACACATCTAGTTGGATTAGGAAAAATATGATACCCCTGAGGTATCTTAGCTTGAAATGGCCCAAATGTCTTCTCCCTATAGGATGGTGACAAATCAGCTGAGTAAAATTCTCTCTCTCAGAAAAAAACATATATCAAATGCACTCAGAGAAGATGGGGTCACCTGAGACTAGTGCTGGAAATGGTATTGAGTTATTGAACTGTTTATCTGTGAGGGCTGATGATCACCTTAGTGTTAGCAGTATCCCCAGACTAACTGTATGATTGGGAAAATGACATCAAACACAACCCCACATTTTCTGTGGGCCATTACGGCTTATCCCCACCATCAAAGATAATTTAAGTACATCTTTTCCTCGCTATGCTGAAGAGAGATACGCTAGCAGATGTCTAGATTGAGTGGAGACTACTTGCTTCTCAATTTCTAACCTTGGTGCCTATAGAGTAAAAACGAAGTAAGGAGCCCACCTTACGGAATACTGAGTAGGCAGAGCATACACTATACATTTACACAAGGAACTTTCAGCCAATATGAATAAAACATAGTGCAACTGCAGGGATTACTAGGACGACACAATACTAAACTCAGCAACAACACAGATTCATGGGGAACAACACCCAATACACACAAATACATGTATAGACACAAAGCCACTCACACACAAATCACTTCCATCTCTGAGATGATCTTTGAATATCACTCAGAATATAAACAGGATAAATAAAAGAATAATTGCATCTTCACAATAGCTTTTTTTCCACAGTACCACCCATTTACTCACTGTTGCCTATGTCTGTTTAATTTTCCTGTGTATGTGTAACATCTTTTTTTTTTTAATGCTCATCTTTTTTTTTTTTTTTCCTGAGGAAGATTCACCCTGAGCTAATGTTTGTGCCAATTTCCTCTATTTTATATGTGGGTCATTGCCACAGCATGGCCACCAACAAGTGATGTAGGTCTTTCCCTGGGAACTGAACCCAAGCCACCAAAGTGGAGCACACTGGACTTAACCATTAGACCACAGGGCCAGCCACATAAATTTGATTTTTAACGTAACTATATCCCAATGCAGTATCACCAAAGTCAGTGATTAACTTTTTAATAATACCCAAATGGGTTAGAATTCAGGTACTGGTTTTCAGTTTTTGGTGTGATATCTTCAGAAAAACCTGCAGCTTACAAAAAGAATCCAGCTGTTTCAAATTTCCATGACAAAAGGCACAGAATCTGAATTATATTTTGGATATACCATTTATCAATAATTTACTATATATCAGTTGCTCCCATGTGGCTGGCATAAGACTTGGCACTGAGCAAATGGCTGAATTAGAACTGAGGCCTAGAATTTTCCCACACATCATAATATTAGCACACTGACCTTTGTCCCTCAAATGATGAACATAATATGTAATACCAATGTTAACAAGGATATCCTTGCCTTTAATGTCTGGATGAGATGCCTCGAACTCCCTTTTCACAAACTCAGAAATCCAATATTCTCTTTGAGCCAAAATTTGTGTTCATTACTCATAGCCACCTGTGGCTCAGGGCTGTCATTTTCTCTGAATTAATTGTTTAGTAATTTCCCCATTGTCCTACTCATACTGCCCCATTATGCTCCAAAAAGCATAATCTTTGAATTCATTCTATTTTTTTAATGGCTTTGTAGAAGAACTTATTAAAGGTTTGGGGATTCATAGATATATTCATAAACAATTTTGAAATTGATGTGGTCAATTCCCATTCCCAAACTTAACTTGTCTCATTCTGCAAGTTGGACTGTAGCTTCCTGTTTTATTGCTTGGCTTTTTCCTCTTCTTTCTCCTCTTCCCTCTTTGCCCTCTTCTCTTTCCCATTCTCTCACCTAATGTCTTATGTATTTCGAATGCAGACCAATTTAGCCATCATTTTGGTAGATCTTGGTTATTGCAGCTCTATGTTCCCAAGGCTGTCACCTCCCAAACGGTTTATCAGATAATATTCCTACACAAATACTAGTCCTTCCATAGAAGAAATTCTAGTGATAGATGTTATGGTAAATAAATATATATATTAGGGTGGAAAAGTGTATGTATATATGTGTGTGAATATAGATACATTTATTTATTCATATATTATATATATATTTACAAATTCTCCATCTATAAAGTGCCATAGGATATGTCTATTTAATCCAAAGTCATGGTTTAAATGGTTGGTAAAAATAGAATTGGATTACTTCCTTTTTTCCATGTTATTTTTTAACAGAATTTACTTTTTAGAGCAGTTTTAGGTTCACAGCAAAATTGAGCAAAAAGTACAGAGTTGCCATATAACCCCTAACCCCTCCCCTCACACCACCTCCCCAACTATCAGCATCTTACACCAAAGTGGGACATTTGTTACAATTGATGAACATATATTAACACATCATTTTCACCTAAAGTCCATAGTTTACATTAGGGTTCACTCTTGGTGTTGTATATTCTGTGGTTTTTGATCAATGTATAAGGCCATATATCTACCATTACAGCACTATACAGAATAATCTCACTGCCCTAAAAATATCTCTGCGTTCCATGTTCATTCCTGCCTAACCCCAACCCCTGGAAACCACTGACTTTCAATGTTTCCATAGTTCTGGCTTGTCCAGAATGTCATATAGTTGGAATCATACAGTTTTAGCCTGTTCGTATTGGATTGTTTCACTAAGTAACATGCATATCAAGTTCCTTCATAACTTTTCTTTTCTTTTTTTTTGCTTGAGGAAGATTAACCCTGAGCTAACATCTGTGCCAATCATCCTCCACTTTATATGTAGGTCACTAACTCAGGATGGCTGACAAGTGGTATAGGTTCACCCCCAGGATCTGAACCTGAGAACCTGGGCCGTGAAAATGGAGCATGCTGAACTTAACCACTATGCCATGAGGCTGGCCCCTCCATATCTTTTCATGGCTCAATAGCTCATGCCATTTTAGCACTGGATAATATTCCATTGTATGGATGTACCAAAGTTTCTTTATCCATTCACCTACTGAGGGGCATCTTGGTTGCTTCCAAATTTTGGCAATTATGAATAAAGTTGCTGTAAACATCCATGTGTAGGTTTGTGTGTACACATAAGTTTTCAAATCATTTGGGTAAATGCTAAGGAATACAGTTGCTGAATCTTATGGTAAAATTATGTTGTTTGTAAGAAACCACCGAACTATCTTCCAAAGTGGCTGAACCATTTTACATTCCCATCCACAGTGAATGAGAATTTCTGCTGTTCCAAATCCTTGCTAGCATTTCGTGTTGTCAGTGTTCTGGATATCGGCTATTCTAAGAGGTGTGTATTGGTATCTCATTGTTGTTTTGATCTGCATTTCCATAATCACATATGATATGGAGCTCTTTTCATATACCTATTTGCCATCTGTATCTCTTCTTTGGTGAGATGTCTATTCAGGGCTTCCATTTTTAAATCCAGTTGTTCATTTTCTTATTGTTGAGTTTTAAGAGTTCTTTATATATTTTGGGTAACAATCTTATATCAGACATGTATTTTGAAAGTATTTTCTTCCAGTCTGTGGCTTGTCTTTTCAATCTCTTAACAGTGTCTTTAGCAGGGCAGAAATTTTTCATATTAACGAAGTTCAGTTTAGCAAGTGTTTCTTTCATGGATTGTGCCTTTAGTATTGTGTCTAAAATGTCATCACCATACCCAAGGCCATCTAAATTTTCTCCTACATTATTTTCTAGGGGTCTTACGCTTAAGTCTATGATTCATGGATTACCTCTTTTCAAAGGTGAGAGGTCTTAGGAGGAAGTGATATTTCGGAGGGCCTTTTACAATAAAGTGCACGTGATCATGTCAATGTCTAAACCCAGAGTGTTTCAGGTATGCAGGAAACATTGCCAAAGTAATGAGGTGGCCAAGAAATGCAGAAGAGTACAGGAAATCATGACATTTAAGCAAGGCTGCTTGAAAAGAAGTAAGGATCAAGTTGGATATATACTGTAGGATAAAATTATCATGGTTAATGAATGCCAGATGGAGCATTTTCATGGATGACAGGGAAGAATATGGGAAGTCAGTTTTTAATTGCTCAGAGCTACCTATGACACCTCATGCAAGTTCAGAAAAAGGGCAGAGAAAGAGTCAGTAAGAACAAGAAATTAACTTAGATTTATCTTTTTTTTCCCTTCCTGGGCACCCACTTTCATCTCTTCTGACATATTTTCTAAAGAGCATCAATATTTTGCTATATCCAACCATATTGTACTACTAAAAACGAGTCTAATGCTCTCATATTTCTTTGGTTTTGTCTTAATTCAGACATATGTTTTCTCCTAATATGCCCTACATGGAATTTATCGATGTACAAGGTGTCAAATATAATGTAATTTAATCCCCTGTATATTGGGCTTTTTTCTCAAGTCAAGCCTGTAAGTGCTATTTTATTAATAAATTTGGTATAAATATGAGACTGGACTTAGACTATATTTGGTTTCTACTTCTAGTATACTTTTCGTATGTTCCAAATTGAATATATTTTTCTCGGCTTTCATCATCTGAAATACTATCTGTAGGTAATTCTTAATATTAACAAAACTTCCCAAAAATGTTAATCAGAAAATGAACTATGCCTGGAAAAATAAATAACTTATTTTTAAAATGAATAAATCGGAAACGTAATACTTGACATGATTCCATTTATATACATGACACTTTACTATTTTATATCTTGTATGCCATCAAGACACAACATATTATGGTGCTTTGAATTTTTAGATTTCAGATCTTATATCTGAAATACTATTTAAGAAACCTTTAAATATTTTGAACTTTCCATTTTTTCATGTTGTTAAAAATATATTCCTATGACTTGTCAATAATCTTTGACTTAAGAAATCTTGTAAAATAAATAATTTAGTTCCTACATATGAATTTTGTATTATCTAGGTACTTAGCTAAGGAGATTCAAAGAAAATAAAGGAAATAATTTTCTTTTTCTGAAGCAATTTTATGTTTTTTTAGGGAGGGTGTAAAATATTCTATATTCAAATTAAATCCTAGTATATTGTTCAGAGTGTTTTTCTTATTTATGTAGAATATAGTATTGGTTATCAAATTGTGCTTGCAGAAATAAAGCAATCTTTATTAAATATCAAAGTATAAAAATGGCTGATTGTCTTCAGGGCAATTGGATTATTTTCTTTGGGATTTCAAAAATTGTCTTGAGATTGGATTTTGTCTCTGTTAAACAATGACTACAGATAGTAATGTTTTCATTTATTTTGGAACAGAACTTTCTTACATTTATTGTTTGGTTATTACATAAGAGAAAACAGCTTTTCTCACCAACTGCAGCCTTAATGTTTAAATAATAAACTTTATTTAGATTTAAACTTATACACCATTTCTGTGGGGGTGTGATGATTCTGAATATAAACTGTGTGCTGCAGTTGAGTAAATAGTTTATATTCTTTCACATTTAAAAACGTATTAATTGATTAATATGTTTTGGGATACCAATAATAAACTATAGCACTACCCTTACGGAGAACATTGTAGCAGAGAAGACAGAAAATCATAACAAGATGAGACAAATGCTATAACACAGGTACACAAAGTTAGTGTGGGACCATTTGGAGGGTTTATTTAGGTCTATTTGTTAGCAAGAGCTATAAATATAGACAATTTTGGCCTTAGGTAGAGAAATCGCAGGAGTGCCTGGCAGTGCTTCTCACGGACAAAGCTCAAGAAGCCAGATAGCCAGGAAGCCTGGTTGATATGTTCCACAGAGTTCAGCATCCCAAGGCATGAAAGATGGAAAAGAGAGGAGCATCAATCTTGAGAGGTAAAGAGAGAATACCCAGCATTGTAAATCCCCCCAGAAACTGTTTTTAAAGTTTGCCTTATCTATTTGTGAATGAATTTTCTTCCACACAAAATTTAGAATTAATATATCCAAGTTTTCTCAAAATACGTGGTAGTACTTTTTACTAGAATTGTATTTATAGTTTCCTTTGGATGAATTAAAACCTTACATTAAGTTGAAACATCCATGAACATGGTATATCTCTCCATATATTTGATTCTTTTTTAATGTCCTTTCATTGATTTTTATAATTGGGCCCACAGAAAGCCTATGTATTCATTATAATATAAATTCTTAAGTCATATTTTATATTTTTGATGGTCTTCATATACCTTTCTAATTTCCCCAGTTGCTTATATTTCCTTGGAGTTTTTCTCTATCTTGCTATAATAGGTATAAGTCACTTCTTTTGAATTTGATGCTGGATCTCAGCCCAAAGAAGGTCAACTAATTCACATCTGCATTCCCTCCTTACCAAGAACAGCTACCCCAAGAATATTTTCCAGCATTGATATGTTTCAAAAGCCACTTTTCACAGATATTTTCTCAGTTAATTTTCTACATTTTGTGAGATCTGAAGCTTCTATAGGCAAAATGCTTTCCTTCACATATAGCTAATAACTTTCTTTCCCAGTTAGCTTCCATAAATGCCCTGGTATTAATACCTAATATCCTAATGTAATATCTGGAGCTACTATTTTCTTGCTCAGTTATATTGGAACACATTTTGCACTCTTTTCCTCTAGGTGACTCTGTGCTGTACACACATATATACACACGGAGAGAAAACTGTTCTTTGTATCCTTAATTTATTTCTCAAATTTTGCATAAAGTTGTGGAATACATAAACTTCTTGCTTCAGAATAATATCCAGCATGGTGTCATCATGGGAAGTGAGGAAGGAGAGGCAGTAACCCATACTAGTTTTTCATCTTGCCCAGTGAATATTTATGCATTTCTTAAGGAGGCTGTGTTGTAGAGACAAGTGGAAACATTGCAATTCACATGCCGTTCTTTGAGCAAAATGTCAAAGTAGGCTTAGCTTGCCTGCCTGCTCAGATGAAAAAATCTAAGATACAGAAGCAGAGAGAGAACAAGCTCATCAGAAAGGGCATCCCAGAAACAGCAATTTGGTTAATATGAGGCTAATTATGCAGCACCTCTTCCAGATCTGCCGCTAGGCTCCCCACAAGTAAACATATGCATATACCAAAGTACTAATGAGATAGTGAGCTTGCCTCTCAGGAGAGTACTTCAAGCCTAACCCACTTGACATGGTAATGGGATCGAGCTTACTTTCTTAACTGGATGCACTTTCATTTTGCACTAATTAGCCCTTCACGTATTCCAGTAGACTTTAAAAGCTTCAGTAAAGATATCTCAAATATTCATATAAGTAGAATGTTCTTTTAATTTGATTTCATCAAGATGCTTGCATTTATGCATGCATTTGGCGTGGCACAGGTTTTGTTTTTGGGCCTGTTTTCCAATTCTCACTCTCCTAATACTCCCTGCATGGCCTTGGGTAAGGCATCACTGTTCAAACTGCAAAATGATGACAATTTTCTCCATAATGAGATTCTGTATGTAAAACTCACTGGCATAGAGTTGACACTCAATACATTGTAGCCCTTTTTTGTTGTTTTTCTTTCTATAGTTTCCTGAGTTCTAAAATAGTACGCATCAATAAGATATAAAATATATGCATAGCTGGTAGAAAGACGCTTCTAGATATAGTTGTTTGGTTAATACATATCGTTTCCACATGTACAAGAAAAGACAAACATTAACCAAGCCACTGCAAAGTGCATGTGGGTGACGCTTATGAGTAGCAATTCATTTTGTTGGTATATTGTTTTTATTGTGTGTCCAGTAGTGATTGCTCTAGCCCACTCGCATAATCTATTTGGCTGCTATTTGTCTGGGGCAAAAAAAATACTTCATTAAATGAATATTTCAAAAATCCTCCCATATCCTATATTTTTCTTTTACTACCATGATTCAGAATCCCCTGTTTAGAGCTTCATTGGAGAGAGCTCAACGTATTTCACTACATATGAGACTCATCAATATCTCTGTTACATTTAGCCTAGCAATTCCATGATGAATCCTATATCCCAGTGTTACTATGAATGTCAAAAACAAAAGGCAAAATTAAATGTCCAACATAAGTCAAATGATTAGAAATGTATAAGCAACAAATCAATGTAATGTTTTGACACCAAAGAAAGTTACTATGCAACGTTCCATGAAAAAAAAAATTCTAGCTCCCAAATTTCAAATTGTAAGGACACTATCATTGAAATTAGACAGACAAATGCTAGAAGTGTATATGCAGAAATAAGTCATCTCATTTCACCATAATAGGATTATATCAATGGTTTAATATTTGGTGATGTATTTTTTTTTGTTTTCAAAATACCTACCTGTCATAAAATGAAATCGGCAAGTCTCTAGCCTATTCTATGTACTAGTATTACTCAAAATTTTTTCTGACCTATGTCCAATATTTGAAAAATGTGGTACCTATTTCTTCTGTGTTTATTTTAATTGAAAACACTTGTGGGATTAAATAATTCTAACAGTAACTAATGTAAATCGCTTTTCTGTGTTATGATGGAGAATGCACATTTTACATAATTTTAAGATAAATAAATCATAGATATTTCTATTTGTTATGGCTCAATTCTGTTTACTCTCCTAGACTCCTCTAACCATTCATTCACTCACCTCTGCTGATAGGGATATTTTGATTAAAATATTTTTGAGAACTTCTACCAACTACTTCATGGGCTTATGGTCTAATATAGTGAATAAATTAAGAGTCGATCCTTTGTATTAGAACAAATTGTAAATTAAGGCAAAGCCCTAAACCAAAGCATGAATATATGGTATACATATGATTATGCACAATCTAATAACTCTCAAGCCTATTTTTTCTAGCTCAAACCTTTCTCCTTAACTGCATAGCCATTGAAATAACAACTCCCTTGTGTTGAACTAGGATAAATCATATGAACTTTAAAATAACCTGATCAAGGACTTGCTTATAATATTTCCCCCAAATTTATGCCCCTTCCTGGATTCCCTATGTTGAATAGAACCACCAGTCACCCACACCGAAATCTTCATCTTGTTCCATTCACAGACAGAAAACCAATTATTTCAAATTTACTTCATTAGCCTTTGCAAATATGCCCTCAACTTTTCATCACTGTGGCTACCAGTAGGTGTCATAGACCTCTTCAACTATTAAGGGGTCTTCTAAAATTGTCTTCTAACTTATCTCTATTTCTTGTGTGATCCCATATACTTCTTTGTTGATACTGCCATCCAGAGTGTTCTTCCTTTAAATTATGTTACTTGTACCAGAACCAGACAGAAATAAGCTACATCATAACATAATTGTTTGACTTTCTGAGGAAAAATTCTCATCAGTGTTATAGATGACAAAGTGATCTCTTTTTTTAATAAAGAAAAAAGTGCTGTCTCATGACTAAGTGTAAACAGCCATATGCATACTTATTTATTTATTTCTGAGAAAGATTTTCCCTGAGCTATCATCTGTTACCAGTCTTACTCTTATTTTTTTTTTTATCCTCCTCAAAGCCCCAGTGCATAGTCGTATATTCTAGTTGTAGTTCCTCCTAGTTCTTCTATGTGAGCCGCCACCACAGCATGGCAACTGACAGAAGAGTGGTGTGTTTCCATGTCCAGGAACTAAACCTGAGCTGCTGAAGCAGTGAGAGTGCCAAAATTTAACCACTAGGCCATCAAGCCTGTCATCAATATGCATATTTGTGTGAAATATAAAGGTTCTATTTTATTTGTTAAAAATACCTGGTGGTACATATTTCTTCAAAAAAAACCCAGGTGAAATATTTAAAACACTTTGCCTAAGGGAGCACTGTCCATTCTGACCAGATCATCTTTGATTTATTTCATCTTACTCTTAACTTGGGAGAGTTTGTTTGGGCTTGATTGTTTACTACTTTGTTATTATTATCTTTTTTTTTTTTTTAAGGAAGATTAGCCCATAGCTAACATCTGCTGCAAAACTTCCACTTTTTTTTTTTTGCTGAAGAAGACTGGCCCTGAGCTAACATCTATGACCATCTTCCTCTACTTTACATGTGGGATGCCTGCCACAGCATGGCCTGCCAAGCAGTGCATAGGTCTGCACCCAGGATCTGAACCAGCGAACCCAGCCACTGAAGTGGAACATGAGAACTTAACTGCTGTGCCACTGGGCCAGCCCCTATTATTATTTTTAAAAGTATAATTTAATTATTATTAGCATTTTTATTACTATTGCTACTGAGTTGTACTAAAGACTGTATAAGTATTTTCTGATTAAATTTTCACATTAATGCATGATAAACATCATTATTTTCATTTAATAAAGAACAAAAATGAAGGTTAGAAAGATTATGTAACTCACTCAAAGTTTCAGAACTATAAGTAAAAAAATGAGGAATCAAATAAAAGTTTCCCTGATTCTAAAATATAATTAAGAGTTACATTAAAGTATCTTTCAGTAGTTTTTCATGATCTTTATTATTAAATAATAGTTTATTTTACAGTCGTAAGTTATATAGGTCTTTTCCCGGAATGTTTCATTTTAAACATGAAAAAAATGTTTTAGAAATTTCTGTCTTTAACTTTGCACATTAAAAGAGTTTTTCTGAAGCCTCTTAGGTGTTTCTGTTGAAATATAACAACAAAAGTGAAACCTAATGAAAATATAACAACAAAAATTGCTTGGTAACATTATGTTCTGAACTTTAATGATAAAAGGACAATGGCTATTAATTTTTAATTCTCCCTAGCATCATAAATTATATATTGCATACTTAAAACAAGTAGTGTCTATACCAGTGTTTACTACAATGGTTTTTATCTGTAGCTTTCTAAAGGAAAGAATTAGTCAGCTGTATTAAATACAGTAAAAAGATCAATTAGTATGAGACAAACCAAGACTTCTGATTATTAAGACACGGAACAATTTCAACAAAGTCATGAGGGCGGATTCCAGATTTATGAGTGACTAGAACTGGGAAGATTGTGACAATTGGTATAGAGTACCATTTGACCCTGAAGGAAGAAGGAAGGTGATTTGTAGTGGCCTATGGTCACAGGTAAGTGATTGCAGTCTTAGGGAAGGCTGGATTGTGCCTGTAAGCAAAGGGGATATTCCCTAGAAGCAACCAAAACCCAAATACATGGAGAAAAAAGGGCAGCAAAGAAGCATCCAGAAGGGAATCCTAAAGAGAGAAATTGGGATAGCTTAGACACATAATGAAAGAAATGTAAAAATGCATCCCTAATCTTTGCATTGAGAGCAGCAGAGGATCAGCCTGTGAGTACTAGCAGAAGGCTAAAGTGAGAAATCACAAATGAAGGATGCATGCACACACAAGCCAAAACTCACATGTAATTAATCACGATCGCAATTTACATGTGAATATTGTTTTACACGTTTCAAATGATCCTTACAATATTCTTTGAGGTGGGCAGGGTGGAAATAATCAGTGTCCATGTAACTGCTGAGGAACGAAGGTTCAGAGATGTTAAGAAAGCAGCGAAAGATCACAGTGGCAGAAGTAGAATAAAATCCCCAATTCAGGAAAAACTCCTGTTCCAGGGTCTATTTCACTACAATATACCCCCAACCTGCATGCCCCATTAGTGCCGCACAGACACTAGAGAAAGTCACAGCTAGACGTGTGTCCTGCTCAGGTAAAGTAGTTAATTTTCTCTGCACAGTTTACAAAAGTCACTTCACTTCTATAATAAATGGTATTTCAGTTTTCTCTCTAGCCACGTAAATGAATAAGGGGTGATAATGACATTCTCATTATTTTAGGAACATATTTGCATTTGTAATGATACAGCTCCCACCAGGCACCAAAACCACAGAGACAACTGTCTGAATTAATTATATTTGTTTGGCTGATTAGATAAAAAATGCAAACGTAAACTGCACATCAAACTACTTTAAGATTATTTAATCCTTCTCTTGAAAGGGAAATGGGCCTCTGAAGTTGTTCTTCTTTTAAGTTCAAAAAATAGATCATTAACTCAAGCAGCTGAAACAGTTCTCTAAGAATTACTCCCCCCTCAAATTCTTGCATTTTTCTCAAGTGTTGAAATAAGCATGTCAATCTACATATCAGGATTTATTTATTAATTTGCAGTTATTTCCTAGATTAGCCTGCTCAATTTTCATGAGCCAAGTCCCACATCTCTATGGGAAGTGATGGCTTAAACACTGTCCATTTAGCAGACAGCAACTTTGAAGTGGGGATAAGTGCGGCTAAAACCATCCCCCCAAAGTTCTCAGAGTGCACAATTAGCTTTGCAGATGCACTCTGTCCACACCTCCCCTTTAATGATCACTAAGTCCTTGTTCAATGAAGCGGTACTGCCCCTCTCCTCCTGTACACACCAGCTGCCAGCCCCCCTTCAGTTCTCTGAGTCCTCTAATGGAGTGCTAATGTGGCTGATACCTTTTCAATGCTTTGAACATTTTTTTGTAAGTCACGCCTCACTTGTCAATGAAGAATAATTCCCAGAGTGGGAGCAGTGATCCAAAGCCTTATCATCTCTCATTTACAATACCTTCCACTCCCTCACTCCATTTTATTTTACTCTAAGGTACAAATCAAATGAGAGTTTGAGATATCTCCTTGCTTAAAACTTTTCAATGATTCTTGTCACTTATAGGATAGAATCTAGACTTCTCAATATGGCTCCAACCCACCTCCCAACTTTATCTGCTATTTTCTCCTCATACCTAGCATTGCAAAAATATCATCTATCAAATATTAGATTGGATTTCTATATAGCTCCCAATTTCAGGATATTCATGACTACATTATCATAGATATATATATTTTAATGCCAATTCTTAAAATGTATAATGGTCACTTTCTATTTGCCTTAACATAATTAAATAGAATCTTCCAAGACTGTGGTGGGCAAAGGAGGTGCTTGTGAATGCGTGTGTGTGTGTAAGCATATGTGCATGCATATGTTCATATGTTCTGGAGATATATTTGAATACTATTAACAATAATTAAATTTTGAGCAACTAGTTTTTGAGTAAAGGGGATCTTGAAAGCTGTTCCACTTAACAAAGCAAAAGAGTCACTGGCGTCACTAAGAATTTCTCCTCCATAGGCCAAGACAGATCATAGGAGACTCTATTGCAGAACTGAGTTTACTGATAGCAAGGGATAAGAGAGAGTAGGAAGCTAGAAAAGTCCTGATCTAATTACTGCAATGAGTAGCAAGGTTAATATGGCATCCAGAGGAGGTAAGTGATCGACAGAGAGTCAGAGACCTGATTAACAGAACATGGTGTTCCATGGGGGGACACAGATGGCAGCCATCATGGCTGTATAATCAAAAGAAATCTTTACAAAATAAGTCAAGGGATGGAGGATGAGAAGGAGGAGGGCAGTTGCTCCAATAAAAAGTCATGATTCTTTGCTCAGTCACTATAGCTGAGCCAGTTTTTATACATGGAATTCATTGAAAACGAGGCCAGATATAGGAGAGGAGCAATCCTACAATAAGAGCACATGGCAATACTTTTGGCATTCCCTCCACTAAGGGATCTGCTGCCATTTTCCTGGGTAGTTATACACTAGAGACAGGGGAATACCTCGACATTTTGAGGACTGTTGAACACAGGGTCCGAAATGGCATTGATATCTGGATATCTGAAGCAGCGTCATGTCTCACCTGTTTGATTTGGGCGTATGAGGACCAGGCAATAAATGGAGTCCTGGTCAAGGTCTGGTTGCTGTGAGTCTAGTGGGTCCACGTACTTACCTGATGGGCATTTCCCTCATTCTTGAGGGTATAATTAGAAGAGGCATAGCTTGTAGTTAGCACAGCCACCCCTGGAGGGTGTGATGGGAGACATCATAGTGGGCCAATCCAAGTAGAAGCCTCTAAAGCTGTCCCCCTTCCCAATCAGGATTGAAGGTCTGAAACAATATCACATTCTGGGTGGACAGGGACAGAAATTAGGGCCACCCTTAAGAAGCAAACTGATGCAGGAGAGAAGATAAGCTATCTTCATTTAAATCATCAGCCTGGCCACTTAAAATCCTTAGGAGATGACAGTGAACTAACACAAACTTAGCAGAATACCAGCCAAAGTTGCAACTGCTGTGCCAGATGCGGTGTTCTTGCTAGAGCAGATTAACATGATTTCAGGTCCATGGTATGCAGCCATTGATCTGGAAAATGTGTATCATTTTTCCCTTTATCGGAAAAATTGATCAGACACAGTTCAAATTTCCTTAGAATGAAGAGTACACATTTACATCTTGAGATATGTTAACTACTCTAACCTTTGTTATAATGAAATCTAAATGGACCAGGGTTAGCTAGAAAACAGCTATACCTATATTATCTATAAAACAACACAGTGAACCAATAAATTGATCATGTCGTGCTAATCAGACCAAAGAGCAAGAAATGGCTTGTGCATGGGACGCTTTAGTAAGACATGCACTACCTATCAGGCAAGATGTAAACCCTATGAATATTCTGAGTCCTACCATATTATTAAAAAATCAGGTGTATAATGATCTGGAGCATGCCTGGACATCCTCTCAAAAATAAATAAAAATTTATTGCATCTTGCTTCTCCCATCAGGAAGAAGGAAGCCCAATGTGTAAATGCCTCTAACGCTTCTGGAAGTAGCTTACTTTATACCTGGGCAAACTACTTCAAACCATATACCAAGTGACAGAAAAGGCTAATAGATTTGAGTTTGGTCTAGAGGAGGAAAAAGCTTTCCAGTGAGTCAAGGTTATGGCTCTGCATCTTGGACTCTTTCTTCTGTTAGGCCTTATGTTATTAGAGGTATCAGTGGCAGCATAAGATGGTAGAGGGAACTTATGGATAGACCCATTGGGAGAATCACAATTCAGACCCCTCAAATTCTGGAGCAAATCCATCCCATCTGCAATGCAAAAGTATACACATTTTGAAAATCAGCTCCAAGTATTCTGCTCGGCTCTGGTCGAGACAGAACACCTGACAATGTCCCAGTTACCATATGGGACATCATTACCATAAAACTAGACGTGCTTATCACTAGCTGGGTACTGTGAGATCCACCAAGTAATATAGTCTGGCTGGTCCAGTAGCAAGTCATCATAAGATGGAAGAGAGGTCAATCAGAATCCTGAATGAGGTACTCTTGGAACTAGATTCTCTCAGAAGGGGGTTTAAGTGACACTAAGGTGAATCATAGTGAATCTGCTAGTTTTCCCTTTGGGACAAAAGGAATCATTATCCCAGTGTCTAAGAGTGCTGTTGGCAGATAGTCCTTAGGTTAGTCCCTGTGTGAATTACCTCCATTGAAGACAGTTCCCTCTCCCGAGTTCACAATCTTTCCTGGAGCAGCTCACATTCAATGAATGATCCAACAGGGGTAGAAATAACTGGCCTTCGTGCTTCAACTTGGAATAACACTGAATGGTCATCTGAACTTCAATATTCCCCATCTATTGTCTGAAGCTTCCATTTAGACTGCATCACAGAATAAATTATCCTTTTGTACAACCCTATATCTTTTCCCTCCCCTTCATAGATTTTGATCCTAAAGGCACTTCCTCATTAATTTCCTGTACGGTAGTCTCTGTCCTGGAGTCTGCTTTCTGGGGAACCCAATCTAAGACTGTCTGCTAATTGCTCTTCTTGCCACCTTGCCCCTTCCTTGGCCCTGATGCATGGTTTACACTTGACAATAACATATTGTTGTTTAAAGTAAGTTATGTTATATCTATTAAATACTTAAAGATTATTCAGAAGTTTCTAATTCATTTTAAATGTATCCCAATTCCTTACTAGGATCTGAAGGAATGGTTTCTTTTTAGGTTCCCTGACCTGATATCATATCCATCCACTGATATGGTCACTAAACACTAAATAGGCCTCCTTCTAGTTCCAATGACAAGCCATAATCATTTTTCACTATGGGGCCTCTGCACACACTGTATCTTTTGCCTGGGTGGTGTTGTATTTTGTCCAGCTCAATCTCACCATTCATACATCAGTTTAAATATTGATTCCTTAGTAAAACCATCAGAGATCACTCCATCTAAAGAGAGTCTCCTGAAAATTCTATGTTAATCTCCTCTTTTTTTCATTCACAGTAATTTTCATAGTTTGTAAGTGTTTTTTCTTGTATACTTGTAATCATCTGTCTCTTAAACTACACTGTAAGCTCCATGATACAGCAGAAAGTATGTTCGTAGTGATTGTATGTGTATTCACATTGTATCCCAGCACATGGTCCCTTTTCAACAAGTATTTAGAAATGCATGTGTAAGATCAGCATAGGATGTAGTTAAAACCATCCCTGATCCCAAAAAGATTTTTTTTGTCAATACAGCCTTCCTTGACTAATTCCTATCATGAGAGTACAAGAGTGTGGCCCACATTAGGATTTTAAACAATCCTTTGACATAAACCACATGGTGGACACATCCGCTCCACTTGTATTGCTGCACAGTTGCCAATGCCATATCATACATGCTTTCCATCCACACAACAAAATCAATCTGAAGCTGTGCATCTCTTATGGTGACAAGTCCCTCAGGACTCAAACATTACCTATGAGTTGACTATATGATTGCTCCCGACATGGAAGCCTGCCACTCAATATGACCTCTAGCCACTCTTTTGTTTTGTAGTTCCTTTCCTAGTACACAAGGTAGTAAGTAATAAAATTCCTGATTGGCTGCTGGCCATTGCCACATTATTTGATGTTCAAGTACATAGGATGGAGGGTTAACATTGTCCAGGAATGTAGGGTTAAAGAGGAAAACACATATCTGATCTGTTTCTGTGTTTCTAAAACATCTCTCCAAAATCTTTTGGTGAAGACCAAAGTTATGTCCTGATAACAAAACCACCTTCTAGGACAAAGAGAGGTACAATGCAACCTCCTAGGTTTATAAAGCTAGAATCAATTGTGTGTACATATGTCTGTGTGTATGTTGTGCACACATTGAGTAGTTGAAATAAACCTCACAGCCTGCTCCAGCGTACCACTGTGGGGCACAGAATAGGATCAAGAAATTGTGCAGAACTCTGTGCTTAAGATGAGATGGGAAGATCAAGCTGAATAACTAGACCAGGTGTTCCCACTGATGCAGAACTAACAGAAGAGGCAGAAGAGAAAATCAACAAAAAATGTAATACGAACTTTGGTGAAACTAGATTACAAAGAGAAGTTTCTGGAATTAAAAAAAAAATGGGTGGCATTTAAGCTGTTCCATAGGATTACCAATATCCTAAGGGACAAAGGGCAGACTGTCACATTATGTTTGTAAGTCCAGTTCTCAATACAATATCTGGCACATAGGAAATGCTTAATAGATGAACTGTACGGAAATGATCTCTTGAGTAGGACCAGCGAGTAAGCAGCCCCCAACATAGAGAGGTGCCTGAATAGGGCCTGTTCCTATTGCACCTGAAAAGAATCAGGCATATGGCTTTGAACAGCTTACTTTACAATGCCTCCTTCTTTTATAAGATACTTGGCCTTTTGTGAGTGGAGCTACAGCTGTCTCTGAAAATGGCAACATCTGATCCTAAAGCCTAGAATATAAAGCACTTGAAAATGTCATTCATTTAAGGTTACCCTCTGATGCTAAGAGCTTAGGAAAAAAATAACAATGGGCAGATCTAGTAAAGGAAAAGAACAACCAAACAACTATTTTTAAGAATATGAAGGATAAGAATGTATGCTTTATGCCAGAGACCTTTTATTCTTGGAAGAATTTGAAATAGGTTTATTATTTTCGAAAATATGTGGTCAGCCGGAGAACAATAGAAATGATAGAAGTGCTTTATCTCTTTCTAAAAGAAATGTGACCAGGGGAATGCATGATAGACGGCTGTTGCATGGCTCTAATAGATGCCAGGACTAGGATAAGTGAAGATTGCATTAGAGGTGATTTCATAGACGCAAATATGATTAAGGTGACAGCCCCTTATCAGAAAATCTAGATTCAAATCCCCACTTGACTCCTTTTTAATTCTGTGTGCCCATCTGTAAAATGGAGATTACAATGGCACCTACCTCTTAGTCATCTGGTGAATTTATCATGCATATAAAGCCTAGATATATTGGAAATAATAAATATCCCTACTAAGTGAAAACTTCATTTTACTGACTGGTACCTTGAAATCTATTCCTTAGGACATTTATGAAGCATGTTGTATGCTTCAAGTATTGTGTACCTGGGGGTTGGGGGGATAAGAATATAATCTCTGCCTTGGGCTGGCCCCGTGGCTGAGTGGTTAGGTTCGTGTGCTCCGCTGCAGGCGGCCCAGTGTTTCGTTGGTTCGGGTCCTGGGCGCGGACATAGCACTGCTCATCAAACCATGCTGGGGCAGCGTCCCACATGCCACAGCTAGAAGGACCCACAACAAAGAATATACAACTATGTACCGGGGGGCTTTGGGGAGAAAAAGGAAAAAAATAAAATCTTTAAAAAAAAAAAAAAATTTAATCTCTGCCTTGGTTAGAGTCACATAGTTTTTGGGTTCAAGCATCATTACAAAGACATGTCAGAGACATTTGCTCTAAATGAGAGAAAGGGCAAAAAGTAAGGAAGATCCACTAGTAAATGCTTAATTCTACCTGAAGTGTTCAGGAAGAAATTGCTGGAGCTGGAGGAATATATGATCTTTGGCTTTACAGACGAGTAGGAGTTTGCTCCATTATAACGATGGGGAGGAAATTCTGCCCAGAAAGAAAAGCACAACATCAAGGATGTAGGGCCTACTAGCAACTGTAAGAACTGGGTAGGGATATAGAGTGGACTATGTAAGGATGGGCCTGAAAGTTCTGTAGAGCCTTCTATACTGGGGCTTCTATGCCAACCCACAGTCCTTACACTTTTTTCTATAGGAAGACCAAAGAGAAGCATCATTTTTTGGAGGGAGGGTGGGCTATTTTATTTTATTTATTTTTATTTTTTGACTTTTCATATTGAAATGATTTTAGGCTTCCAAGAACGTTGCAGAAATAGTACAAAGATTTTCTATATAACTTTCACCCATTTTCCTCAAAAGTTAACATTTTGTATGCCCATAGCCAAATGTCAAAAAGGAAATTAACATTGATGGAGCAACATTTTGAGAGTCTTGGCTTTAGCACATTTTAGCTGTATGACTCAACTAACATATTTGAGTCTCAGTGTCTTTACAACTTGGGAATAATAATTGCCTGAGAAACCTAATATAGAACTTAAATTATACATTGGGTAACAAATATAATGCATTTTCTGGAATACAAAAAGCTTGCAAACAATTGTTGAGTAAGTGTTACGCTTTAAAGAAATAACTGTCTCTGTGATGAATTAGTCATGGTAGATACGCCTCCTTAATGCTTCAATGCTCAATGCGCAAATAATAAGCATGTCTGGCTCACAGAAGACACATAGAACTTGCTCAATGTCAACATGAAGTTACATGGGATTTTTTGAAAGCTATCTGGACCTGAAATCAACTCACTGGGAATATTAGATTTGGGTTTCACAGGCATAATATTTCTTTTTTTTTTAAAAAAAAAATCAATTATTGGCTTTGCAGTTTAGCTAATATTTTGGGAGTACAAATTCTGACTCAGGATCTGCAGGTATAATAGGCATTTTATGACACAGCTTCTGGTAATGCCCAAATCTGGCATTCACACCGTGTAATCCCTTCCCATCCCCAAAGTATTTGCTGGACCTAGCAAATGGTTTCAATCAAATAGAGTATGATGAAAGTAATGAGCCATGTCTTCTGGGATTAAGTAAAAAAATATTGAGTTCTAGTTTGTTAGAACTCTCTTTCTGGCTTTTCTGACATGCTTGTTCTGATTAAACAAGCTGACATATTTGAACTGATCTACAACGTGGCCCACATGTCAAGGGACTGGTGAAAGCCTCTGATAAACAGCTTGTGAGAAACTGAGACCCTCAGACCAACAATCTGCAAGGAAACAATCCTGCCAACAGTCACTTGGGTGAATTTAGAAGATCCTTCCCCAGTTGTGCCTTCAGATGAAACACTTAATTGCATCCTTGTCAAAGACTCTGAATTAAAGGACCCAGTTGAACTGTTCCTGGATATTTGACCAACAGAAACTCTGATACAATAAATGGTGTTTTAGGCCACTGAATTTTGAGGTAATTTGTTATATAAGAATAAATATCTAATGTAAGCAGTAAACAAGTTATATAAAGTTCCTGTTATTATGTAGCTGCTATATTAATGGAGGAGAATCGTGGAAATATCTAGGAGGGCTTTCCAGGCAGAGATATCAATGCAGATCTTTCTAACTACAGATGAGGGAAATGAATCTAAGAAAGAAAAAGTAATTTGAACCAGATAACAGAGCACAGTAGGGTCAAACTGGCATTTTTAGGCAGATTTAATAACTTTATATTCTCTTCTTTTTCTAGTAACTTCATAAAAGGAATAAATTAATAATAGTAAACTCATAAACAGATAATCCCAAAGTTTATAAAGAATTAACAGATCAAATTCAGTATTACGTGTCTGGAAGGAAAAACAGAAGGGAAACTCAAAGCAAAACATGAGGGAAATTGGAAGAAAGAAGAAAAGAAACAGAAGGAGAAACCGAAAAGGAAACGCAAGAAGGAGGTGAATGACTCCATTTTGGGGTGAAGTCAGAAGGGGTGCCAGACCCTGTCAGTACTGAGGGGTTTTAGTACTTTTTTTATCTCTATATGGAAAAATTCAATGAGCCTGTGTGTGTGTGTGTGTGTGTGTGTGTGTGTGTGTGTGCGTGTGTGGTGAGAGAGAGAAAGAAAAAGAGAGAGATTACCCTTTTACTTTTTATCTTTCTTTCCGTTTTTTTTTTTAGAGGTGTTGTGATGGTTAATTTTATGTGTCAACTTGACTGGCCTAAGGGACACCAGATAGCTGGTAAGACATTACTTTTGCGTGTGTCTGTGAGGGTGTTTCTGGAAGAGATTAGCATTTAATTCAGTACACTGAGTAAATAGATCTTTCCTTGCCACTGTGGGCAGGCATCATCCAATCCTTTGGGGCCTGAATGGAACAAAGAGGTGAAGGAAGGAGATAGTCTTTCTCTCTTTTGACATGGCAATCTTATCCTGTCCTCAGACATTGGAGCTGCTGGTTCCTGGGGCTTTGGACTCTGGTACTTACACCATCAGCTCCTCTGGTTCTCACGTTTTTGGACTCGGACTGAATTATACTACTGGTTTTCCTGGTTCTCCAGCTTGCAGATGGCAGATTGTGGGACTTCTCGGCTTATGTAACTGTGTGAGCCATTTCCTATGGTAACAAATTTCCTCTTATCTGTATCTATACCTATATCTATCTATCTATCCATCTATCTATTTGTCTATCTTCTATCTCATATTGGTTTTCCTTCTCTGGAGAACCCTAACTAATAAAGGTATTATTTATATACACTCATAGCATTTGAGCCTTCACAATACCTGCAACTAAAAATAGGAGACCAAGTGATACAATCTGACACCATTTAGTTTGGTAAATTTAAAATTCTGTTTTGTTTCTAGCCACAGAACCTTAATCTAATTGGCAATTTATATGCATGACTAATCACTAAAACCAAAAAACACAGCACTGCACAGATGAGGCTGAGGAGGTGGGAGCAGACACAGAGGACTTCCCAGCTTCCTGTGCCCCCAAATGGGCTCCAAACAGCAGTCTTCAGTGACTGATCTACTTCAACATCAAACTCTTCAAAGCTTTCTCAAAAAAAAGAGGAAATGTGATTTCATTTGGTTGTACAGTGAAAAATACTCTCCAGGATGTCCTAACCTCTTTGGAAAAATGCAGAGATTCTGATATTTTGAAGATTAGCTTTATTTTCCTCTGGGCACCATGCAACTTAGGGAGTACTTAGTATTATCCAAGTTGCCTAGAATCTCAAAGGTCAAGTAGGACCACGTGTTCCCTCCCTGGCCCGTGTTCTTGCTAACACACACCTGTGTCTATTCCACCTGCACAGCGGGAACCTCTTCCTCCATGAAAAATGGGAACACAGCATCCATCTTCTATGAATCTTGGACCATGGCATGCTATTTCTGGGAGAAACAATTCCTAAGATACTTGGAATCAGAACAGGACTTATGTTCCCCACTTGAGCATTGTGTCTAATAGATGGGCTAATTGCACTTTTGGAAAGATAATGCATTTCCCATTTCTAATCATTGTTTATGACTTTTGCTTTACCTCCTTTGTGAAGAAATCTTTTTCTCCTTCCAACTGTCTGCTTGTCAACCAATCACCAAGGGCATTGGGGATGAATGTTTCACCCTGAGATGAAAGCTGTGAATTAATCAAAAATTAATCCAGAAATTCTGACTTTCTGATAAAAGTGTCCATAGTGGGGACCTTATTCCTTTTTTTTTTAAGAGATATTTGAGACTTTAAGTTTCCGAGTACTCTTGTCTGACTTGAAGTTGCAACAAGAAAAGTGTTAGTTTATAACAAATACCTTTTTCTTGGGGATAAAGTGAACTTTTTCTAGGAACTGTTTTCATAAGATTCTTTTTGATCAGGAAGGGTCCAAGTGTCCAAAGTCTCTCAAAGACACTGGTAGTAGAAATTTTACATTACAAAATCCATTTTGAAAATTACCATTGCATCTGAAGAACAAGATACTTCAAGATGGATTTGATTTATTTGATAGCTGCTCCGATTTGAATATCAATTTCAAAAACAATTTGAGAACTACTAAGTTAGCACATTAGGTGAGCTGATTCCTTTCAGCAACTTTTAAATAACAATAAAAATAATCTCAATATCTTGTGGTCTGTGGCTTTGAAAAATGCTTACATTTCATTATTGTGCTATTCACTCTCCTTAGCATTTATGAATATTCTAGAAGAAACAGGGCAGAACTTGGACTTTAAAAATGTTGATCTCTGTTTACATTCAATTTGAATAAGCTTCTATTTAAACAGAGAAAGTAGGTTTCCAATTTTAAACACTAATGAATAAGAAAAATGAAGATAATGCTATGTTTATTCTATTTGGTGCTAATACAGAATGCTATTGGAGGTGTTCCTTTGTCATTTTAATCCCAGGGGACTTTTTAGAGAACAATCTCTGCCACCTATATTCTGTTTGAGATATAATCTTTCAATGTCTACAAACAAGTGATAACATTACTATGCATTTCTGTCCCCTTTCATTATTTACTAGAATGACAAATATCCCTTTTCTTAGATCCAACAGTTCAGGCTGGGCACCAGTGGACTCATTACCATTCCATTAATAAGCAGATGCCTCCTGAGAGTCTAGCTTTTTAAATGCCCCATCTTTTATATCGCACTGGATTTTCCCAAAAAAAGCCTTGCTAGTTGGTATCTCTTTCATTTTACCATTCTCTTTTGAAAAAGAAACAATAGAAACAAAATCCTAAGATTAAATTGGTGATACCAAAATGATTCTGACAGCCAGCGACAATGCTGCCAACCTGAAATGGGATGCTTACATTATTTATGAACATTAAATGTCACCAATTTCCCCTTCATCAGATAATTTCAGGAGACAGAACCATTTCCGTGGGGCGAGAGGGAGTATTTTCACATGTGCAGTCCCCTCCATCCCTCCCCTTCCCACACCAGCCCTTCTATATATCACACTGGCTCTGTGTCAAATTCTCCTCCCTGGGAAGAAAACAGGTGCACCTGATCATGTTTCAAGTTTCACTACAAGTCTCAGATCAGGTCGCTTGATAGGGATGTCAAGTGTGTTCTAAACCAAATGGGACCCTCTGCAATGTGAAATCATTAGAAAGTCAACTGATTTTTCTTTTTTAAATTCTGTTTCCCATACTCCCTTTAGACGTCAATTATCAGCAGTAAATTAGCAGGAGTTGAAAGGATAACACAATATCCCTCTGGACCCCTGATCTATTCATTGCTTTTGGGGCTGCAAAAGAAGGACTCGAATAATGAGGGGAATGAACACAAACCATGTCACTGAGATTATCAGTGTGAGAAGAAGATGGGAGCCAGCTATTCAGGAATATTTAACTAACATTTACAAGGGAGTCTCAGTCTTCTCAGAGCTCCAGTTGCTAAGTAGTGATGTATGGATTCA
Source organism: Equus quagga (assembly GCF_021613505.1). Taxonomy (NCBI): domain Eukaryota; kingdom Metazoa; phylum Chordata; class Mammalia; order Perissodactyla; family Equidae; genus Equus; species Equus quagga. The sequence continues at coordinate 58,207,730 of NC_060279.1, forward strand.
TTTCATATCACACTGGCTTTTATACTTTAATTCATCCAAGTTTAGCAGTGAGGCATGTTTAAAAACCAAACATCCTATGACAGAGATCTTTTGGGGGAAGTTTTTGTTCTATCATTCAGTGTTCTGTCCTTAGCATTTGAAAAGATCTGAGAGTTCTCATACTTTGAACTTCTGAATATAAATCAAGTGTCTGAGAACCAAAGAGATTTTCCTAAGGTTAAGGTTTTCATACTTCTGGAGAGAAGAAATGGGGCTATCAGCAAAGGCTGTCTTTGGCCTTGCATTCTTTCAATTCAACTAGAATTTAAAACAGCAACAATTTCTCCTTCACTTACTACACAGGAAGACAATCATGTTTCTGCCATAAATGAGAATGATATACATGTTCCAAAGATATTCATCAAATGCTAGATATTGCAATAGGTGTTTGCTTATAAAAATGAGCAGGTTATATAAAAGCTGACTTCTGGAAGAAATGCTTTATTCAATTGAAAAAGAATTAGAGTAGTGATAGAGGGAGAACTAGATTTGATATGGATGGAGCAAAACATATTTACTATTGCTGTATCCCCATTGGTTCATACAGAGTTCATTTCAGATTATCTATTGGACACTAGTTTTATATTTTTTATTTTCACTTTTTGGATTGTTTGTTCTGTTTTCTATTTACTCAGGGTTTTCCAATACGAGAATATATATACATTCCCGTATTGGAAAAATATATATATATAAATGAAAAATTGGCTCCAGTCATTATGGAGTCTGAGAAGTCCCACAATCTGCCATCTGAAAGGTAGAGACCCAGGAAAGCCAGGGGTGTAATTCCAGTCTGAGTCAAAATGTCTGAGAGCCAGAGGAGCCAATAATATAAATCCCAGTCTAAGGGCAGCAAAAATTTCCAGCAGGCAGACAGAAAAAGGACAAATCTTCCATTCCTCTCCTTTTTGTTCTCCTCAGGCCCTCAATGGATTGGATGATGCCCACTCACATTGGGGAGGACAATCTACTTTACTGAGTCCACCAAATAAATTCTAATCTCATGTGGAAACATCCTCACAGACACTTCTAGAAATAATGCTTGGCAACAGCAGCAGAGAAAGACAAAGTGCACAGGCCAGCAATTGTGGAGAGCTCCATATAGAGAGACAAGCAGGGGCTGGGGGAAGTACTGGGGAAGGAGAGTATCCCTGCCCCTGCCTGGTTCTCCAGATCAGTCATCGATCAGTCACTCAGAGAGAAAAGCAGTCAGTGGTTGGAGCTGTGGAGCCCCTGCTCATGCTGGGCCAGAATACATAATGCCTGATCCCTATCCTGTGGTGGTATGAGGCAGCTGTGAGCTGATAAGAACACCATGAGGAATCAAAAACCTACCCCATCAAGCAGTATGAGTAGGTATGGTAAAGCTCCAGACCAGAAAGACAGTGGCAAATACCCAGAAACCAACCCTGAAGGAACCAAGCTCCATAACCTAAATGACAAAGAATTCAAAACAGCTATCATGAAAAAATTCAACGAGTTATGAGGAAACACAGAAAGACAAATTAACAAATGCAGGAGCTTCTTCACAAAGGAGATTGAAACCATAAAGAAGAAGCAATCAGAATTGTTAGAGATGAAAACCACAATGGATGAAATAAAGAAAAAAAAAGAGAGACATTTATGAGAAACAAAGAGAAAACAAAGAAAACCAACAGAGAAAACTACCTAATCAAATTGGTCATCCAAAATACATGAGACGAGAAACAAAAGAAATGCAGAAGAACTGGGTAACATCCAATAAGATTGCAGTATTAAGCTCTCATCTATCAATAATCACTCTAAATGTAAATGGATTTTATTCTCCAATCAAAAGACACAGAGTGTCAGGATGGATTAAAGAATAAGACCCAACAATATGCTTCCTCCAGGAAACGCATCTAAAGTCTAGAGACAAACATAGGATCAGAGTGAAGGGATGAAAGACAATACTCCAAGCTAATGGCAAACAAAAGAAAGCAGATGTTCCCAGACTTATATCAGACAAAATAGACTATAAAACTAGTAAAGAGAGACAAAGAGAGGCAGTATACAATGAAAAAAGGGACCCTTCCCTAAGAATACAGAACACTTATAAACATGTATGCACCCAACGCAAGAGCACTGAAGTGCATAAATCAACTATTAACAAATCTAAAAGGAGATAGCAATGACAACACTGTAATAGTAAGGGACCTCAACACCCCACTTACATCAATGGATAGATCACACAGAGAAAAATTCAACAAGAAGATATTGGACTTAAATGAGAAACTAGACCAGATGAACTTAATAGATATATGGAGAGCACTTCATCCAAAACCAGCAGAATATACTTTCTTCTTAAGTGTACATGGAACATTCTCCACGATAGACCATATATCGGGAAATAAGGCAAACCTCTATAAATTTAAGATTGAAATCATATCTACTATCTTTTCCAATGATAATGCCATGAAACAAGAAATCAACTAGAAGAAAATATATGGAAAAGGAACAAAAATGTGGAGACTAAACAACACGCTACTGAACAACAAATGGATCATCAAAGAAATAAAGGGAGAAAACAAAATATATTTGGAAACAACGAGAATGAAAACACAAAATACCAACTCTTACGGGATGCAGCAAAAGAGGTCCTAAGAGGGAAACTTATGGCAATACAGGCCTGTGTTAACAAATAAGAAAAAGCTCAAATAAATAATTTTAAACTACTCCTAACAGAATTAGAAATAGAAGAACAAACAAAGCCAAAAGTTAATGCAGAAATAAATGAAATTGCAACAAAAATAGTGTAAAAAGGATCAACAAAACCAGGAGCTGGTTCTTTGAGAGGATAAAATTTGAGAAACCCTCAGCCAGACAAAGGAAGCCAAAAAGAGAAAAGGCTCAAATACATAAAATTAGAAATGAAAGAAGAGAAATTACAACTGATACCACAGAAATACAAAAGATTATAAGAGAATATTATGAAAAACTATACGTCAACCAACTGGACAATCTAGAAGAAATGGATAAATTCTTAGACTCTTACAACCTCCTAAAACTGAATCAAGAAGAAATAGAAAATACGAATAGCCAAATCAAAAGTAAAGAGATTGAAACAGTAATCAAACACCTCCCCGAAAATCAAAGTTCAGGACCAAATGGCTTCTTTGGAGAATTCTACCAAATACTCAAAGACAATTTATTACCTATTCTTCTCAAACTATTCCAAAAAATTGAGGAAGATGGAAATATTCGTAACACATTCTATGAGGCCAACCTCACCCTGATCCCAAAACCAGACAAGGACAACACAAAGAAGGAAAATTACAGGCCAATATTGCTCATGAACATAGATGCAAAAATCCTTAATAGAATATTTGCAAACCAAATACAGCAATACGTTAAAAAGATCATACACCATGATCAATGGGGATTCATACCAGGGACACAAGGATGGTTCAACATCTGCAAATCAGTGAATGTGATACACCATGTCAACAGAAGGAGAAACAAAAAATCACACGATCATCTCCACAGATGCAGAGACAGCGTTTGACAAGACCCAACATCAATTGATGATAAAAACTCTCAATAAAATGTGTACAGAAGGAAAATAACTCAACTTAATAAAGACCATATATGACAAACACACTGCCAACATCATACTCAATAGGGAAAAACTGAAAACATCCCATTGAGAACAGGAACAAGACAAGGGTGCTCACTCTCACCACTCTTATTCAACATAGTACTAGAGGCTTTGGCCAGAGAAATCAGGCAGGAAAAAGAAATAAAAGGAATCCAAATGGCACTGAAGAAGTGAAACTCTCACTCTTTGCAGATGACATGATGTACCAAAGTCAGTGGCATTCCTATACTCTAATAATGAACTAACAGAACAAGAACTCAACAATACAGTCCCATTTACAATCACAACAAAAAGAAGAAAATATCTAGGAATAAATTTAACCAAGGAGGTGAAAGACCTATACGAGGAAAACTATAAGACATTACTGAAAGAAATCGATAATGACATAAAGAAATGGAAAGATATTCTATGTACATGGATTGGAAGAATAAACATAGTTAAAATGTCCATACTGCCTAAAGCTATCTACAGATTCAATGCAATCCCAACAGAATCCCAGTGACATTCTCCACAGAAATAGAACAAAGAATCTTAAAATTCATATGGGGCAACAAAAGACCCCGACTAGTCAAAGCAATCCTGTGAAACATGAACAAAGCTGGTGGCATTGCAATCCCTGACTTCAAAATACATTACAAAGCTATAGTAATCCAAACAGCATAGTACTGGTATAAAAACAGGCACACAGATCAATGGAACAGAATTGAAAGCCCAGAAATAAAACCACACATATATGGACAACTAATCTTTGACAAAGGAGCCAAGAACATACGATGGAGAAAGGAAAGCCTCTCCAATAAATGATGCTGTGAAAACTGGACAGCCACATGCAAAAGAATGAAAGTAGATCATTATTTTTCTCCATACACAAAAATATACTCTAAATGGATCAAAGACTTGAAAGTAAGACCAGAAACCACAAAACTTCTGAAAGAAAATATAGACAGTACTCCCTTTGACATCAGCCTTAAAAGGATCTTCACAACTAACTACAAAATCCACTCAGACAAGGGAAACAAAAGAAAAAATAAACAAGTGGGACTTCATCAGACTAAAGAGCTTTTGGCAGGCAAAGGAAACCAAGATCGAAATGAAAACCAACCCACCAACTGGGAGAAAATATTTGCAAATCAAATATCTGATAAAGGGTTAATCTCCATAATACATAAAAAACTCACACAACTGAACTGTAAAAAAGATAAACAACCTTATCAAAAAGAGGGCAAAGGATATGAACACACATTTTTCGTAAAAAGATATACCAAGGCCAATAGGTACCCAAAAAGATGCTCAACATCACTAATTATCAAGGAGATGAAAACCAAACCAAACTTAGATATCATCTTATGCCCGTTAGAATGGCTAAAATCACCAAGACGAAACAATAATAAATGTTGGAGAGGTTGTGGAAAAATGGAACCCTCATCCCCTGCTGGTGGGAATGGAAACTAGTGCAACCACTTGGAAAACAGTATGAAGATTTCTCAAAAAAATAAGAATAGAATTATCATATGACCCAGCTATCCCACTACTGGGTATTTATCCAAAGAACTTGAAATGAACAATACAAAGAAACTTATGCACCCCTAAGTTCACTGCAGCATTATTCACAATAGCAAAGATGTGGAAGCCACCCAAGCACCCAAGAACTAATGAATGGATACAGAAGATATGGTATATATATACAACGGAATACTACTCAGCTGTAAAAAAGACATAATGGTCCCATTTGCAACCACATGGATGGACCTGGAGGGCATCATGTTAAGCGAAAAAAGCCAGACAGAGAAAGATAAACACTATAGGATTTCACTCATAAGTGGAATATAAACACACTTACAGACAAAGAAAAAAATTTAGCAGTTACCAAGGGGAGGTGAGTGGCAGGAGGGCACAAGGGGTGCCGGGGCACATTTATATGGTGTTTGATAAATATTAATGCGCAACTGAAATTTCACAATATTATAAACTATTTAGATCACAATAAAAAATTTAAACAACTAAAAAAGAACAATAGAAGTCAACTAAACTAAGAGTTGGTTGTTTGAAAAGATAAACAAAATCTATAAAACTTTAGCTAAGCTAACTATGAAAAAAAGACAACTCAAATAAGTAAAATAAGAAATTATAGAGGAGACATTACAACTGATGCTATAGAAATAAAAAGATCATAACAAACTATTATGCATAATTATATGCCAACAAATTGCACAACTTAGAAGAAATGAATAAATGCCTAAAATACAACCTACCAAGACTGAATTGAGAAGGAATAGAAAACCTGAACAGACCAATAACAAACAAAGAGGATTGAATTGGTAACCAAAAACCTGCCAACAAAAAGGCCTAGGATTAGATGGTTTAACAGATGAATTCTACCAAATATTTAAAGAAAAATTAATATGAACCATTCTTAAGCTCTTCCAAAAAATAGAAGGAATACTTTCAAACTTATTTTATGAGATCAGCATTACCGTGACACCAAGGCCAGACCAAGACAGTACAAGAAAAGAAAACAACAGGACAATATCCCTGATAAACATGGATGCAAAAATCCTCAATGCTATACTTGCAAAACAAATTCAACAGCACAATAAAATGATCATGAACCATGATAAAGTCGGACTTATCCCTGAGATGCAAGGCTGGTTCAATATACACACATCAATCAAGGTGATATGGCATATTAACAGAATAAAGGATAAAAATCACAATATCATCCTGATACATGTAAAAAACTTGACCAAATTCAACACCCTTTCATGATAAAAACTCTCAACCATTTAGATATAGATGGAATTCACCTCAACACAATAAAAACTGTATTTGGAAAGCCGACAGTGAAGATTGTACTTAACAATGAAAAATTGAAAGCTTTTCTCTAAAACCTGGAACATGGCAAGGATATCCACTCTTACTACTTCTATGGAATATAGTACTCAAATTATTCCATTTATCCTCATAAAACTCCTAGAGATAGGTAATTATTATGTCTATTTTTATGAATAATTAAATGAAAAATAGATAATTTAAATACATTTCTTTAGTACCTATATCTGGTAGATGTTAGAGCTAGGATTCAATCTCAGGTATTTCTAACTCTTATGGATACAACTTCTCTTCCTACCAAATGAGATAATACTTTTCCAAAAAGTCACGATGCTTGACACAGAGTAAGTGTTCGATAATTATTGATAATTAAGAAATCACTATGTGTGAAACTTTGTGTAATTCTTCTTCCTGTGAAGATATATTCCTATGAGAGAGCATTTTATCTCTCAAAAACCCTGTCATCTTTTTTTCATATAGCAAAATGTGTAGGCACTGGTAAATAGATATAATAATGCCAGTGTATGTGAACGTGGGTATGTGTGTGTGTTTGTGTGTGTTTGTGTGTGTGTGTGTTAGATTTATTTCCCTACAGCTAAACCCACCTCAAGTCTCAAGCGGTGATTGTATCAGTTCTCATTGGATAAACACCATCAGGGCTGATCAGTGCTTGTCTTGATTCAACTCCGGGGATGAGGCAGGGGCAAGTCTGAAGCTGACCTATGTTTCAATGGGTATAATTCTTTTATACATTCTAGGTGTGGACAACAGGCTGGCAGGATCATATCCTGTCTCAGATTATCTGAATACTACATTCTTCAGCCCTTAGTAGTTTCCTCCAACCCCTACTTAATTTTGGGCAATACCACTTCCATTGCATTTGGTTTATCCTCACTTTCTTTTATATCCCATCTCTCTACAGCTGAGCAGAAAGTGGAAGTGATCACATAATGGCATTACAGGTGACATAGCACTAAGCTTCAGAACTAGACTGATGGTCAATTCCCCACAGACCATGAACTGCTGAGGTTGAACTGTAAGCTGTGAAGAGCTGGAAGACAGACACTTGATTCAGCTCACTTCTACTCATTAATTATGGGAGATGAATGCCTTCTGCTTTCTGAAGTTTCACTGGTATTCAGAAATTAATTAATAGTTGATTCACTTAAAATACTGATTTTTGTACATTTTTGAATGTCTCTTATATCTTAGTTAGCTAAGTGCATGTGTGCCCTAGGGATGGGATAAAGGATATCATCCAGGACTAGCCAATCAGGATACTTTGTTCATGCATGGTCCAATGTCCCAAAGTGGACAATGAAATAAATTTCTGCAAATTTTGCTGAAGTTGAGGAGAAAGAAAATTTCTTTATCGCTGGACTTAATGATGTAAAAAGGAATCAAGTGATGACACTTTGCCTTCCCATTTGAGAAGTCACTTGAGCTTCAAAATAGTGGAAAATAAAATAAAATAGCACAAAATAGTGGAGAGTGTGCCCAAAAGATAGGTTCTTAAGGGTTCAATTATCTGTTTTTCTTGTTTTTAAATTAAACAGTATGAATTTAAGTTTTTTGTTGCTTTTAACTGGAAAAATACTGAGCCACTTAATTTCTATTTCTATATTGTGTTTAAGAAAACTGAGGCCCAGAGATGCTCAGAAAGATTTTACTTTTCACATCAACTATCTTTCTTAAAAAGTGACCGGCAATTGGGAGTGAAATCACACTGATATTTAACACTCCTTGCTACTACCAGTCATCACTTTTTGGGCTCTGGAAATGATTTTTGAGAGCTTTAAATGAGAGGGAATGAAATATACTCTTAGTTACCAACTTAAAGTAGATGTCCATTAAAAAAAAAAGAATGTACTGTTATTAACTATTTCCTCCTTCTATCTGATACTCATTCAAATAAAAGAGAAGAGCCCAGCAGAAATGACTGATTTAATGAGCTTGGATGGCACTAACCCTTTATACATCATCATTTTTAGTACTAAAGGTTATCATATTTTAAGCACTTGCTATATTCCAGACACTATGAAAAGCACCTCATATATTTTCTCGTTGAATCTTCAAAATAAGAGACGTGACAGATTCTATTAATATCCATTAGTATTCTACCTTAAATTAATAAAATAAATCTAGGTGAGGCTAAACATTTTTCTCAAAATCACAAGCTGGCAAGTAATAGGCTATGAATTTAATTCAGCTCTGACTTTATCATATAGAATCCATGCTTGTAGCCATCCTTACATAGAGTACGCTGAGCTTTTTATCTTCCATTAACTCACTTAAATTACATAAAACATCCTTAAGTTAACTTATACAGGAGAAAGTTATTCATAGCATATTCTCATACAGAAGTATTTTCCCTTAATTCTGGGGCATTTTTTTTTCCTTTTGCCCAATTCACTCTCCTTTACCTATTTTCTTTAGATCTAGGGAAGTAGAGAAATTTCCCAGGGACATAGATACTTTTTCTCAGGATGCCCTGTTCATACTTTATTTGTATTATCTGCATAGGAGAAGAATTGCTTTCCCTCCTCAAATTAACAAGTAGGTTACTTATGACCCAATGCAAACCTTTGGAAGCCTCTTGCTTTGGAAGCCCAATGCGACCCTCTTTCCAGTTTCTTACCTCCCTTCAGTATATAAAAGACTGAATCCACAGCTGGGGTTTTCATCAAGATTCATCTTTAGGAACTGGTATGTGTTATGGAAAATTATATAAATTAGATCCAAATAGATTTGGGCTTTGCCTCTGATTTAATTATTCTTTAAATTTTACCCCAAGCTTTAAGGACTGCTTCCTAAAATGAGAAAATGCAAAAATTAATATTAGTTACATTTTACAATGAGTGGAATAAAAAGAAGAGAGGAGAGATGGAGTTCACTATTACCAACAAAACCCATACCTTCAATACTACTATTCTGTCTTGTTCTAGATCTTTAAGGTGATATATCAGGTACAAGTTAGTTTTCTTTTTTATTAAAATTGAATGCATTCTGAGTGCCTAATAGATATTAGCAGAGGACTTATGTAGTAGGAACTCAATAAATGATTACTAAATGAATAGAGAATTCATATTTGTATCCAACTTTTACAAGATTTACTCATAGTAAAAACATTAATGGAAAAGATTTATCATATGGTTTGGAGAACTTAGTATGATATTAACAAACAGAGAAAAGAGAATTACTTAACCCTTTTAGAAATTACTTAACCATTCATTTATTTTATTAAAGAGGTAGGGCAAAATTAGAGACAGAAAAAGGTTCAAGTCTTCAGTTATTCTAATTTTATCAAAATAATAATTATTATAATAGTAACTAAATATGCATATGATTAATAATTTAAAGTGTTCTCCATTTGTGATTTACCTTGCTGGATTTTCATTCTCAATCTCTGAGATAGGTATGATGGATGAGGTGCTAGGAAGATCCTGTGCAAATTGTGGACATTAGATTTAGACCTGATCTTCTGATTTCAGAGTCTGTTATTTGTTTTGTATAACTCTTGAATTTCGCTTATTTACTGATATGATGAGGGATTCTGTTAATAGTCAAATAGTGGATAAAATGTTTTATACAATGGGATAGTACACAACAATGACAACAAATTTTCAAAATATATAAAAAAATTAAAGTAGATTCTGGGAAAAATAATATAAATTCTCTGTGCAAATCTTGTTTTTGAGTCCTTAAAAAAATATAGAATATTTACTCAGAAAGTATTTTTTCCCCTAACAAATGCAAGTTTGTTTGCATTTATTTTAAGAAGAAAAATACTTTATTCTAATGGAGTTTATTGATTAAACTTTTGTTGCTCCCAGGTAGTGTGTCATTCAAAAAAAGGATATTTAATGTAATAATAATATTTATTATAATTATAATTTTTCTCTGTAGTACCAACAAAAAAAGCAGAAAATGGCAGTGATACATAATAGAAAGGTCAAAATTGATTAGTCTATTTTAATTTTTTAAATTTTCTAAAGAGTCTCTAGGGTTAAAACAGCTATTTATTAATCTCATCTGAATTCACAGTTGTTTTCACTTTTATTATCTCATGCTATTTATTTCTGAACATTGAGGGAGGAGGCTAATGCCAAGTTATCAGACCGCAAAGTTACAGTGTTATGAACCGCTTTGAAATATACATATATATAGTAAATAAAATATGTAAAGATATGTATTTTTAAGTAATATAAATCACCTACATTTATATTTATATATGTACCTTCATAATTTATTTCACCTTAACACGTGCTTTGGTTATATGATGTTTCACTTTCAGTCAATTTGTTATCTGTCATCTTGAAATTCCCAGGAATGTCAAAAAGGAAGGAGTTTAAATTTAGCAAATTTTGATGCGTGCAGATTGATTCATCAACCTTCTTGCTGGATGGGTGTCCTCTTTCTATCTCACCATGTGAGGGAGTCCCAAACGTTGAACAATGAAGTGACTAGAATGAGAGTTCTAGAAAAAGGAGGATTTCTCTTGGGACTAGGAGAGTGCTTCTCAAAGTGAGTCCTGGGAAACATTCTTACTACGGGAAGTTCAGTGGAGCTCTAAGGAGGGAAAAATGATTTCATGCTAAAAAGAAATTTGAGAGGTGTTATGGTAAAACGTTCATCTGTTCTTTCTCCAAGTAATTGATATGTATGGAAAATTACTTTCCACAACTGTAGAATACACATTATTTTCAAGTGTGACATGAATGTTCACCACAGTGAGCAGTGCCATAAAGAACTCTCAATAAATTCCGAGTGTTCTTTTCCTGACAAAAATTGAATTACATTGGAAATAAAGTAAATATCTACAAAAGCTGCCATTTATTTCAAAATTAAGCAACATATTTCTGATATTCCCAAAGTCAAACCAGAAATGCAAGGGAAATCAGAAAATATTTCAAAATCGTGACAATGAAACACGATTTCAATGTTTGTGGGATGCAGCTAAGGCAGAGTTTTTAGAGATATTTAGAGTTTTCAATGTTTATATGATAAGATGAAAATTAAATTAATAAACATAAGAACAGAAATCAATGAAACAGAGAAATGACAATAGAAAAGAGCAGAAATCCACATATTGGTTCTTTAAAAAGCTTAATAAAATGAATAAACCCCTATCAAGACTGATCAAGGGGGACGGCCTAGTGGCTCAGCGGTTAAGGTTACACGTTCCACTTCTCGGCGGCCCGGGGTTCACTAGTTCGGATCCCGGATGCATACATGGCATCTCTTGGCAAAAGCCATGCTGTGGTAGGCATCCCATGTATAAAATAAAGGAAGATGGGCATGGATCTTAGCTCAGGGCCAGTCTTCCTCAGCAAAAAGAGGAGGATTGGCAGTAGTTAGCTCAGGGCTAATCTTCCTCAAAAAAAAAAAAAAAAAAAGACTGATCTAGAACAGAAAGAAAATCAGAAAGAGAGAGAGAGAAAGAGAGAGAGCAGATTACTGATAACAGGTTTTCAAGAGTTGATGTCACTACAAATCCTGCAGAGAGTTTAAAGACAATAAGAAAATATGAGAGTAAATGTTTTATATGATAATTGAACAGCTTGGATAAAATGGAAAAATTCCTTAAAAAGCAAAACTTACCAAAAGTGACTCAAAAAGAAAGAGAATATTTGAATAGCTCTCTAAACAATTAAAATTTTGAACTATTAAAAATGTGCACACATACACAAATCCAGTCCAGAATGCTTTCACTCACAAATTATATCAAACATTTAAGGAAAAAATACTGCCAAACTTACACAAAATGGTTCAAAACAATGTAGGAGGTAAAATACTACCAAATTTGTTTCATGAAATGAGCATAATCCTGAAATTAAAACCTGTCAAAGATGATGCAAAAAAATTAAATTATGGAAAAAGATTCCTTATACTCATAGAAACACATACTCTTTAAAAATATTAGCAATTCATATAAAAGGATAATAAATTAAGACTGTGGGAGGCAGAATAATGGCTTCTGAAAGATGCCCACTGCTAATTCCCAGAAACTGCAGAGTTAGGCTACGTGGAAAAGGGAAATTTAGGTAGCAGATGGAATTAAGTTTGCTAATCAGCTAATCTTAAAATCGGGAGATTATGTTGGATTATCTGCACGAACCCAGAGTAATCACACTGGTCCTTGTAAGTGGAAGAGGGAAACTGGAGAGATGGAAAAGTGACATGGCACTATGAGAAGGACTTGGTCTGACACTGACAGCCTAACGGTGTGTCAACCATGGAAGAAAAGTCAAGCAAAATTTTTTTAAAAAGGAATTAATTGATTTATGTATAAAATCCATGATTTGCATAATTTGAGAGTCACTTTCAGAGTTTATAGTGACACTGAATGATTTTTAAGCTTCAAAAATTGTTTATTGTAAAAATTAATACAAACTATGCTATTCACTTTTGAATAAATGTGAATTCATGCAGATTTAAAAAATCTGATTCCTTGTATGAATTGAAACATTGTTAAAATGATATACATCTGCACGCAATATATTCAGTCAAGGGAGTTTATATGTAAATCTAATGGCTGTTAATTCCAGAGAATAACATTCAAGTGACAGTATAAAAAAATGAATAAGTTTAAGAACACTGACAGAGTGGATGGACTACTAAAAGCTTGATTAAATAAAGGAGTATATTGATACATCCTGTATGTACATCCTATGGAAGAATCATTTTCACCAGGGTTCCCATAGGAACTGTGGGGCTAAGTATTTTATGTCAGTCATACTTCAAGAGCTTGTTAGAAATGTAAATTCTCAGGCTTCACCCCAGACCTGTTAAATCAGATTCTGCATTTTAAACAGTTGGAAATTTCTATATGCATCACGTTTTGAGAAAATGTTATCTAGACAATGAGCATTGTATATGGGTGAAATTCATCAAAGATGTGGGTTAGAATATGTAAATACAGAATCTTTTTTTTTTTTTTTACTGTTCTCTGAATTTGGTACCAATATATGCATTCTAATATGTCGTATATTAACAGCCTAGAAAAATTTCTAAACTTTGATGTATTGATTTTATTTTTGGAGGTTATCTTGATGAATTAGCAGAAACTTGGAGAAAGTAAAAAATAGAAATACATCATTGAAATACAAAAAGCCTCAAAATAAAAATAAATAAATAAATACTTGAACACATAGAAGAAAAATTAACTTGTTATCCCTATAATAGATTAGAAATTATCTAATATATACTACCATAAAGATAATAATTAAGAACATATGTGTTATAAAAATAAATGATATACAAAAGCAAACCTATGCATGTGTTATGATAACAACAAATCAAATGAACATAAAAACCAAGCATATCAAAAAGGAACGCTTCAAAAGTTTATCAAAAGCAGAGTTTACTCCTCTGCCAGTGGAATACTGAGCCATTTTAATAAAATTTTGTCTTGCATATATACAATTTTCCTATTTTCTCTGACTAGATACATTAATTTTAAAATGAAAAATAAAATTCATTCGGAAAAATCCTTTTTTGAAATGAAGAAAGCAAAGGGTAAAATTGGGATTCCTCTTGCTGAATATGAATAAACATAGATGCAATAAAATAGAGCAGAAGAGAGAATTCTGAGTTGCCCTAAATTCCATCTCTTACTGAAAATAGGAGAATGAGACAAGAATTCCGACTTGCCCTAAATTTCATCTCTTTTCTGCTAAGTCAGCATTAATAAGACAGAAGGTGGCATTTTTTGACAGATATTTCTGATCGGCACTCATACCAAAGTTACTGCCCACCAATGCGTAATTGAAATTAGCTCCTAGAGAGTCATTTCCTCCTCTCAAACTATAAATATGTAGAAGGTTATCCGTGAGTAGCAGGGAAAAGCGGGTGGAGGAGAAGGGATCCACAGGGTCCTTCCAAAATGTCCACAGATATCTGTGACCCAGCGTTATCTTGAGTAACAGAATGAAACAAAGAAATAACTCCATGTGCTACTTTTCTTTTTTTACAAAAGGACTTACTTTGTAAGTCTAAACTTCTTTGAACAAAATCAATATAGGCCCACCATTTTTATTTTTACTAATGAGTCAAATTGTAATTTAAATAAAATAGAAACAGGTTTTATCATTCAGCATTCATTGATTAAGATAATTTGTAGCAAATAAGATCAGTTTATAGAATCCTGACAAGTTTATTTATATGTTTTTTCATCCAAATGATATCTTAATTCTGGATGATTTGAAAAAGAGATTCTCATAAGATTTCTTTAACTTGATCAAGTTTGATATGGATAATTGGAAAACTTTGGAACAACAGATCAGAGTAATTTTGCTAAACACACACTGAGAAGTTCATTATTGCAAAGAAATGTAATACTACTCTGACCAGTTTCTGTAAGCTAAAACCTTAGTTTGTCAAGAAAAAAATCGACAAGAACAACACAAAATCCATATTACCAATATTTTTACTATGTATCTCTCACTGTGCTTCTAAGAACACTGCATATGTAATCTCATGTGGACCTTACCTTGACTTTTTTTTTTTTTTTTAAAGATTTTATTTTTTTCCTTTTTCTCCCCAAAGCCCCCCGGTACATAGTTGTGTATTCTTCGTCTTGGGTTCCTCTAGTTGTGGCATGTGGGACGCTGCCTCAGCGTGGTCTGACGAGCAGTGCCATGTCCGCGCCCAGGATTCGAACCGACGAAACACTGGGCCGCCTGCAGCGGAGCGCGCGAACTTAACCACTCGGCCACGGGGCCAGCCCCCCTTACCTTGACTTTTTGAGGTGGATGCTCATTTTGCAAAAGCCAGAACAGAGGCTTGGCAGAACAAACAGTCAGTAAGTGACAAAGTGCATCATAGCCCTCAAATCTATTGTATATAGAAATATAGTTTATAACCCATGTGTCTAAAATAATTGTAGCTAAAAGACTAATTTAGAAATGTATGTATTGATTTTTATTCTCTGTTTGAAAACGTGGCCACCTGTATGTGACAGTATCTGTGTTTGGAAAGTGGATTTGGCGTAAGAAATAAGCTGAGGATATGAATCTATAAGCAATTGCCCTTTGAACCAATCGATTCTATTTTCTCGAGTAATATCAGATAAAATATTATTATTCATTCAATTCGTCACTAGGAAAATCCAATATAAATATGGCTCTAAAAACACACTTTGCACATGCAAAATAACATAACATAAACATGCATTTTTTTC
The DNA here is from genome assembly GCF_021613505.1 of Equus quagga. NCBI lineage: Eukaryota > Metazoa > Chordata > Mammalia > Perissodactyla > Equidae > Equus > Equus quagga. Next base: position 58,223,392 of record NC_060279.1, read on the forward strand.
TGTTTTTCCACATAGCTGATGTACACTGATTCCTAGAATTAGAAGGGTTCTTTTAAGATATTTTATTTCTCAATGATGCTTATTTAATGCATTAGGAAAGAACATGTTAAACCTTCCATCATAAGGAGAAATATACTCTATCATCTACAACATTCCGGAGAAGTTGATTAATAGGCGTCTCCCCTACTGGACTGTAAGATCCCAAAGAGGAGGGAAGGCTCATCATCATCATATTTTCACATAACACAGAGCTTGAACATTATTAGGTCCTTAATAAACTTGAATGAGTGAGCAGCTTGGTGTTTATGTTGACGTTACTCCTTGCAATGTGGGGTACGGAGTAAATAAGTGCTAAAGATTGAAAAGTTCCTCCTTGCATGAAACTGTCATCTCCTTGTGCTGTCTAATCATTGGATTTATTTCTCAACATTGAAGCTGACCACAAGTTTGCATTAAACAGATTCAGACAACAAAAACATCAGCGAGTTACATCAATTAGTATTGGTAATGAGTTATAAAATAAGCGACAATTAATAGAGGTGGTGGCAGAGACTGATTACTATTAAATGACATGGGGAGGGAAATTACTTCGAAAAAGGACTTTTATAATTCCTTATAACAAATTTTAAATCCATAAATTCCAAATGTATCAAGCACTTTGCTGAACAATTTTTTAGCCTAAGTTACAGACAAGTGATAAGTAAAGGCTTAAAATGGGGTTACTGTCTTCTATTTGCAAAATGTGCTTACTTTGGCACAAGATGCCTAAGATACTTGATGGTAAATTACCTTCAAAATTTTCCCTTAACTATTTTTCTCAAAATCTGTCTTTTCCTTATAAGATATAATGACTCAGAGGTGTTTCGATCATTTTCTACTCATTACAAGGTTATTATAAGTGAAAAACAAAATCTTTTCCCCAAAAGACCCCCATTTGATTTGATGAGATTTGATTTGAAGGGTTCTCTCTTTCACAGGTTTGCCCGGACTTTCCCATCACAGAGCTTCACCTTGCCTGACATGGTTACTCGCTCATCTTCCCTTAATGACTCTCATAAAAATCTCTGAATCAGAGCAAATGTTCTACATCCCTCCACTGCCGCGGTCCTCACAGCACTTGTTAGGGGCTCATTGATTACTGTGGGAACATATGCTAAGGGTCCGTGGCTTGGGTTTGGAGAAAAACTTCTCCAAAGAGTTTTGTTTCTCTTTGTTTTCACATTTAAAATGATATTGAAAAGTGCTTAGACATGATCTTGTCTTTGAAATCGAATTCTCTCAAGTTGTGTTTAATATCTCACTATGAGGCTTTCAGAAGCTTTCAGGCCCTGTGTCCTTAAACATCTTTTGTTTATCTTTGCAGGTGTTGGCCTTGTAGATTGAAAGGGAGGCAGGTTTGCTACTTTTATAATGGAAATACACACCCAAGCTGATTCATTAAGGACAACAGATTCAGTACACATAGGACATAAGTGCCTCTGACCGAGTTCCTGTTCAGATGCCAGCTAGGACTCTGCTCCTCTTTTTTGTTGTGATTCACTGGCCATGGGGGTCTGTCACACACAGAGATGATAGAATATTAGAGCCAGGAGGAACTGCAGAGGGGTAGAGATTGGCACCTTAGTACTCAGATGAGCCGAATAAATGCATCTTCTTTACCTTTTGTAGCTAACTACTTTTGCTCTCATTGTGTCTCTGCCCTGCTGTGTTGTCCAGCGTGGAAAAGGAGGAGATTTTAACTTGCTAACTAAAAGTAGTTTGTTACTTCTGATTTTAAAATGTAGTTTTTGTTTTTTGGGTTTTTTGGTGAGGAAGATTGACCTTGAACTAACACCTGTTGCCAATCCTTCTCTTTTTGCTTGAGGATTGGCCCTGAGCGAACATCTGTGCTGATCTTCTCCTACTTTGTATGTGAGTCACCACCACAGTATGGCTTGATGAGTGGTGTAGGTCCACACCTGGGATCTGAACCCACAAGCCCCAGGCTGCTGAACTACTGGGCCAGCCCCTTCAAATGTGTTTTTCAAGTAACTCACTTTCTTATGGGGAAATGACAAAATTTTCGGTTTCCTTCTCCTTTTTCATGCTCCTTCTGAAGATGATGTCCGGGTGTGTAAAGGCTGGAGTGCTTCAGTGAGGTTTAAAAGGGTATTTGGAGGCAATGTAGAGATCAACCTGGAGCACAAACAGACATAAACTGACTCTGGCTGAGCTTACCTGGGACAGCCCCTGTTAATGCCTGTGGTCATGGTGTAACTATTAACAGCGACTCTTTTACTCTCCAAGTAAATATACAGATGTCTTTGTTTAGAAAATATAGATGAGGATGCAACCATGGGCCTGTTTAGACCCAGTTCGAACAGACCACATCTCTTATCAACAAAGTGATTAAAGATTGTCTTTCAGAAAAACCGCAAAATCATGTAGCTAGGGCATGTGCAAAAGAAGAAATCATGACCTGAAACGCCCTCGGAACAAAGGATCCTCCTTTCCACGGAACCCAAGGACCAGCACTGGAAAGTCAGATTCTTATCAGGAAAGTGGTCCCTTATTCAGGAAGATCCGGTATTAAAATTCCTTCCCCACCTCATCAAAAATGTTTAGAACCCCATCCTAAAAGTTTAGAACCTCATCATAAATGTTTAGAACCCTGAGATAAATGTTTAAAACCTTACTGTAAATGCTTGAAGACCACCAGTTAAAACCTATCCCACCAGTGTTTCCATGTGCCAGCCTCTTCTCCCTAAACTCTTAAATTTTGCCCAAATCCTGAATCGAGGAGACAGATCTGAGGTCACATGCCCGTTCTCCCTATAGATCGATCTCACAGAATAAAAGCTGATCTCTTCTCCCAAAGGCTGATGCTGTAATTAACTGACTTGTTTATGGACATCAGGCAGAGAACTCCAATTCTGAGCCTTAACAAGGGTACCACAAGTCAGTTCTTAGAGACTGTAGTTTAGGGCACAGCATTTACTTTATGTCAGGCCTTCCATTCTGAAATCGAGTACACATACTATTTCATTTAGTTTATATATTAATTCGGCCACAATCTGAGTACTTTTCACATACCAGACATGTTTTAGGCTTTAGGAGATTTGGCACTGAACAAAAAAGATCTATCTCTGTTGCCATGAAACCTACATATCAGTGTCACTGGTTCGTGGTCCACATTTTGGGAAACATTAAATGATTTACTTTATTTCACTAATGACGAAACAAGGCCTCGAAAAATAGCAACTTGCCCAAAGTCAAGTAAAGGTTAGTGGTAAATCTATAATCAGAATCCCAGTTGCCTGACAAACAGGTTAATTATCTATAGCAGAGGTCGGCAAACAGTCCACAGGCCAATCTGCCCACTGCCTGTTTTTGTAAATAAAGTTCGTTGGAACATGGCCAAGCCTATTCATTTCTGTATTGTCTACAGCTGCTTTCGCCCTACAACAGCAGAGTTGAGTAGTTGCAATAGATACCATATGGCATATGGAGCCTAAAATATTTATCATCGAGCACTTTACAGAGGTTGGCCAACCTCTGTTCTGTAATACGGGTATCCCTATTCCTGACAATGTCATTCAAGAAGGTAAAGCCTGACAATGTAGGCTCGTAGGCACAACAATTTACCACCTGTGTCACCTTGAATAAGTCAATTACCCTCTCTGAGATTCCTTTGTCTGTAAAACGGAGACAATAATTAGTGCATTGTTAGTAGTGAAGATTAAATTAGCTAATGTATGTAAAACACAGAGCTGGTAAAGAAGAGAAGATAGTTATTAATATTTCTAGCTTGATAGCTGTTCCATGAGCTCTTGTCTGTGGAAGGTGAAGGTATAGGGTGAGATTTTGTTTCTCTTGTTTCTGTGCCTTTACAACCAATGACTTCCTGGGAGTTTTTGCACATAATTTTCTAATGTGAGTGTTATATACAGCACTCAAGAGCAAGTAATGAATCCAGGCTTTACTGGCCTCTCAGCTCAGCCAGAGACATCTTTTTCTCGTAAATTTGTGGATCACTGCTATGAGACTTCCAAGTTGTGGAGTTGACTTAATGAGAAAAGAGGAATGAGGAGCAATTACACTTCTGTTAAGTGGACAACATTACCCTTGATAAGGCTGTTGGAGCTGAAGCATCCTCCTCTCCCTCAGGTGTAGTCTTAGAAGCACAGAACTGATTGATTCATTAAATATGTGTTTGTTTTTGCCTCCGAAATCAGCTGTCTCCTAAGATAATTCCATGGCCACAAAGGACTAACTTCCAATTTATAGTGGAATTGTTAATTTAGCACAGAGGCTATGGGAAGTATCAAGAAAGGCTGGCTCCTAGCACTCAAGAAATATGAGCAGATTCCAAAAAGTATTTGGCAATTCTCAGTGGGACCCATAGGATATTTGTAACTCTGAAATTGAAAGAAGCAGGGCCAGAGATTGCTACAATTTGGTGCAATTGCATCTGAATTGTCATAACAAATTAGCTAATACTTGTCCAGTGCTTTCTATGTATCAATGACTACACTAAAGATTTTCATAACTATCCTATTTAATATTCTCAGCCATTTTAAGACCTTTATTTTACACATCATGAAATTGAGTCATCAAAGGTTAACTGCTTTGTGGTGGATTGCCCAGCTACCGAACTACAGAGGTGGAACTGAGATGCACACCAGGTCTTCCTGTATACTGAGCACACTCCTTGTCAATACTTGTACCTTGTTTCAAGATTATGCCTGCTTAGAGTTTCTCTCTGAAGCCTTCCCTGATAATACTAAGCATTTTACTTCACTTCTATTTCCATCCAAAGATCTACTGATATCTTGACTGATGATTATCTCACTCACTTTAACTAAGTAAATGGACACAGCTTCACTCAGGATGACAAACAAATAAAAAATAAAACAAAAACATACTCTCTGGGGGCCCAGCCCTATGGCCTGGTGGTTGAGTTTGGTGGGCTCCACTTCAGCATCCCGGATTCGGTTCCCAAGCATGGACTTACCCCACTCATCAGTGGCATGCTGTGGCAATGGCCCACATACAAAATAGAGGAAGATTGGCATAGATGTTAACTCAGGACAAATATTCCTCAAGCAAACAAACAAAAAAACAAACAAAAAACTCACTGTTGAGGTAATCTTTGGTTTACTCTTTTCCTTCTTTCTATTAATCATCTTCTGTGCTAATAAAATATTATTTCCAAAGCTGTTATTTGTATAAACTTCCTGGTGTTTGCTCAGGTTGCTACTAGAATATGAGTAACAGTTGATATTTTATTGTACATTATTCATGTTTTAGGCACATGGCAAAAAGTTTTCCATGCAACATCTCATTTAACCTTCACAACAATCCTGTGAGTTAGTATCATGTCCATTTGCCATGCAAAGAAACAGACTCAGAGAGATTAAATAATTTGATTAAATTCATACCACTCCTAAAAGTAATCAAGTTCATACCACTCCTAAAATTACTAAAATCCATGTAATTCTGAAATCTGTATTCTCTTAAACACTTTTCCACACTTTGCTTTGAGTCTATTTCTCATCAGTTGATTAAGGATACTTCATCTTACCCTCATATGTTCGGAAAAAATGCTGCTAATCACTTATTTCTAAGGGAATGTCTCGTCTTTGGCTGTGTGCCCTTCCAGTTTTTTATATGCCCTCATTCTGAGCCTGCTGTCGTCTTTAGCTAGGCCTCTTCTTCTCCATCTCTATGTATCATTGTGTCCAGGTATAGTAAATGCAAGTCTTTTTGTTTAGCTCCCTCTGGAGGTGGAAATAATAACTTCCAAGGTAAGTGTACATTAATAAAGCCTCCTTTATCAAACTCAATAAAATAATTCCTCTGAAACACCATGTACTGTTCATTCTAGCTGCTATTAGGCAAGAATTTTTGTTTTACCTTTCCCTGTGTTGAGTGATTCTTTAAGCACGTTCTCCCCAGAGAAAGATGTTCAAACTTGGTCACCCACCGCTGTCATGCCAAGGATTGTTTTAAAGTGAAGAATAAGGGACAAAAGCAGCTCGGGGATGGCAGACTTGGTGTAGAATCCTTGATAAGGACATAGGGATTAGAATCAAAAGGATCTGGATTTGGATCCTGATTTTCCTACGTAGGGACCATACGTCTTGGAAAATTATTCACCGTTAGTGAGTCCTAATTCTACGGTCTGAGAATAGACCATCAGCATACTTCATTGAGTTGTTAATCCAGTCTGTACTTGTTGAGTACCTACTATGTGCCACATTTGTTGTGAAGGTTGATTAGGACAACTAGTATAAGGCAAGGCAGATGGGTGGAGTTTAACACATGAATCATCTAAGACAACACAAAGGCTAAATGCCACCCACCAATCTTGTAAGGGACTGGAGGATTCCATTCAACCTTCTATTACAAGTTTTAAAGGAACCTCTCTGAGTAAGAATTCTGACTGACTCTTGGAGAACCAAGGTAGGTTGGGGAGCCAAGGAGAAGGCTTTCTGAGAATATAATCACAATACCTGATCTGATAAAACCTTAATTTGTGAATTAATATAAAGTTAAATGCCATAAGGCATAATATATTCATCACAGCTGGTTAAACATGTAACAAATTACCTTAATTATGGATGAGAATGTAAACAATCAGAAACTGCTGAAAAAATATGAAGTATATGGTCACAAAATGAGGAGTCCAATCAATTGGGAATTTGTGAAATGTTCCATGAGAGGAACAGGCTGCTAATAGAGACGTGGAAAATATATTTTAACTCTCATTGTGGTTTTCACGCAAAGTGATGCCATGATACCGACATTGCCTTAGGGAGAACTGCTCCCTGCTCACATTTCCCTCTAAGGCAATCTTTGGGGAGGATGATTTCCCAGTCTTGACACCTGGCTGCTGTGTTCACTGCACTTTCAGGCAAGCTGCTTTCAAACCAGCACAGAAAGCACCTGTTTTGAATGGTCTTGATTTCAAGTACTTCTTGACTTCCTCCCCACTTACTCCATGTAATTCTAAAAATCAGAGCAAGAGGAGCTCTCAGACACCATTGAGTCCAAAGCTTTTATTTGACAATAAAGAAACAGAGGCTCAAGTACATTAAGTGATACACAGCTTGTCCAGGAGGATAGTCTAGAAAAGCTCTGATGTAATGGAAAGTGATAGCTACTATTTCCTGAACACCTATTACATTGCAAGCACAGGGCTAGGAGTTGTGAACACATCATCTCGTTTGGTTAGTACAATGAGCCTATGAGTAGATATTGCTATCTTTATTTAAGAGAGGAGGGAATTAAAGCTTGGAGAATTGAAGTGACTTTCCCAAATAACATGTAATTTATGTCTAGTCTAAACATAGATGTTTGCCCTTCAAACCCATGGTCTTTCAATTCTACAGATTGCCTCCCTATTCACATTTACTTTGTAAAAACAAAAGAAAAATTTCACACCATAAGCACAAAAGTCTTTGAGAAGTTCTATATCAAAAACCACTGGAAACAAAAATATTGATGTCTTTTTTCCTCCTTATTAACTAGTTATTTTTCCACAGATATACAGCCCAGAAATAAAAACGTTATACCTCAGAAGAAGGAAAACACACTGTAGGCTTTTGTTTAGTTTTTTTCATTAAGAAGAAACAACTTGAGTGAATTAAGAAAATTTAACCCTCACTTCAGCAACCTGATTGATAATTTCTGGAAATATAGTTTACTATACCTTAGCAAGTTACTGGAAGTTTTCCTCTATTACACAGGACACTAGGGGGAAAAATAAAAAAAAAAAGAGTTGTGCTGTTCCATATTTATTCAGCCATGATTAATCTAGCGTTGAATAATAATTTTTAATTTCCATTCCTTGAATATATTTATTAATTTACCTCCTGCCAATATATGGCCCTGGTCCCACTATTTAGAATTTATTATCGTTCTTCTTAAGTATCATTTGCATAATGGAATGGCGAGGTCCATTCACCAGCAGTTAGTTGTATGGGGTGTTAGATAGAGTGACTGGGTTGTAATTATTGGCGTCTGGCCTCTGGTTTCATTAGCATGCAAATGTAACAACTCGAGGCCATGCCAGCCTGGTGGTTTCACAACAGTCACTATAATGCATATCTGCTTTTATAAGCATATCTGTGGGATGGCTTTTTATAAAAGAATAAAATATGTATGTATGAATGAATTTGACTATCTTTGCATCCTGGAATCTTAAGGAATTTTTTTTTTTGGTCACAGAAGAAAAGACTGCAGTATGTCAGTCTCAGCATTTTCTTTCCATTTTTAAGCTATTAAAAATGTAATCTAAGCTCTTGTTTCTGCCTGGCCTGCCTCCATTTCCCCAGTGAAATCTTTACTCATCTCCTTGTCTTCTTTATTTTCCCTAATTAAACTACCCAGTTTCATCTTTATAAAATGTGGCATTTTTTTTTTTTCTCACGGCAATACCTCACTCAAGAAATAATAAGACTCTCTATTCCTTATTTCACTGAGTTTAGACTCTTCCTCATGATCTTCATGGTTCTATTATCTTTGGGATCAGTGATGATGAAGTATAGATTGTCATTGGAGCTAACCCTAGTTGGAAGCCTGGTATGTACAAAGGATTGTTTCATCCTCATTTGATCCTCTCAGCAATTCAATAAATTGCAACAATTAAAATCTTTATTTTCAGATTAAAAAGAAAAACAATGGAGAAAGGAGGAAAAAAGAAGCTCAGAAAGGTCCTGAAACTTTCCTAAAGCCATCTGATTGTTACAGCCAGGCTCGGAAGTCAAACCTCCTTGACTGTAGAAGTCCACTCTCTTAGCTGCTGTTCTCTACCGCTTCCACAACAGATGAAAATTTGGTCTAGAAAGCAATTCTGTGCTCTGAGGACTCCCTAAACAATAGAATTTTATCATTACAAAAACATTCTAAGGCTCATGATTTACAAAATTTGTAATTTGTGTAATTTGTGATTTACAAAAAAAATAATCACAGTGATAACTTTGGATGTTTTACTTATTTGGAACTTGATGTTTATTTGATTTTTACATATCAATTTGATTTTACTCCTACTCATTTTATGGATTGAGATCACTATTTTCAAAAGAGGAAAATGTAGAACAGAATCTCTGTTTCATGGATTGTTTATGGGTGTTCTATGACAATGGTGTTTCCTGGTCTGTTAAGGTTGGAAAGACTTGGGTTAAACTACATTAGCATGTTTTCCCTACAGCAGAATTTCTAAAAGCCTTTTAATATGTTAATGTGAATATATCTAACATCAAGGGAGGCTGAGAATGTATCTTTTATTCTTTACCTTGACTGTGTGAAGTTCTATTTGCCAGCAAGAAAAACATTGCAAAAGTTGTGGGTTAAGGACTACTGGGTGAGTAATACCCTGTTTCTAGCATATCTTTATGACCCTGGGCAATAAATTAAAATTTAGCTCTGTATTTCTCACTGGCCTTTGGGATCACTTTTTGAATCATGTATATTATTTACTCTTTGACTCACAGAAGTCACTGAATTGAGGGACAGTGAAATGTCTCAAATTGTCACTGTAAAGTTTAATGAAGATAATGCATGCAAAGTACGTAGCTTAGTACCTAGCATAGAATATCTACTCATTAAAGGTTTAATTTAAATATGAATCGATTTCTAGAACTTTGTATTGTGTTGTTTTCCTTATCTAATACAACTAATTTTGAAATACTACAGTTTGATTGACAAGGAGAAAAAAGCCACTACCATCATCCTTAATAATCATCAGTAATAAGCAGTGAATTAATAGCAGTGGCCTCTCTCTGTTGCTATCAATTACACACATTATTAATGGATTGACAAAAATCTGCCAAGGTGTAGATTGTTAACAGGAATTGACACCTCAGTTATTGCTGGTGGCAGACATTAATTTTGGAAAGTGCAGCCAGGTTGCATTAAAATGCATGTTGTAATAGTTTATGGTGTGGGATAGAAGACACTTTCTGGAAAGTGGTTTTGGGATGTAGGTTGAGGGAAAGATACAAGCACACGTCTGAGAGAAGAGATGTAGAGAGGAGACTGCCACACAACTGTCTTATAAAGATGCCTATAACCGTGTTATAAAGCAAAGACTCTGGGTCATTAATCTGAACCTTTGTAAGTTTGTTAAATAAAATCTAGAATAATCTCAATATTGTAGCTATTAAAAATAATTTATGGGGTGGGGGAGGGCGAGAGGGGTAAAAATACTAATCCAATATGTATGGTGACAGACAAAAATTAGACTGTTGGTGAATACAAGGCAGTCTATACAGAAACTGATACATAATAATGTACACCTGAAATTTATACAATGTTATAAGACAAAATGACCTCAATAAGATCATTTTTAAAAAATAATTTACCTTTAGATTATTAAATCTTAGAAAAAAACAAAACCAAATATTTCTTCATTTAATTTTCAGTGTACCATTATGGGGAAACTGAAGATGAGAAAACTGATATCAGGTAGTTTAAAATGTCCAAGTTAAGTTGCATTTGGTTGGTAAAAGAGCTAAGTTGAACACAACTTTCAGAAGTGCAAGCAGTTTTCACTGTACCACATTATCTCCCTGGAGTTCCTAAGGTTTGGGAGAAATAAGTGGTGATAAAGGGTGGCACAAGGAATGGTAATGGAACCTTTGGATGGGTGCACAAGAAATGGCTTAAACACAGACTTCCTAGGGACCCCTGGGTGCTAAGTGCAAGGATGGCTTCATTTTATGTATTGGGACACCAGCTCCATTTCCTTTCCCAGGAAGTTCAATGATACTGGCTCCATTTTCACATTATAGTTGTAGTCTGCTATTCTAGCCTGTTAAATGTGTGGTGATTACAACTAGCATTGACAAGAGTTGGCCTGTGGTGCCTCTGTTCTTACCAGCTGTGGCTGGATTCTCGCTCTATTCTCAATCTCTGCCGCTATCAGATAGGATCCCCTTGGAGCTGGATATTGCCCTGAGCTTCGCACTGGGCTGAGTTCACAGACGCCACAAGATGAGAGCATATCTTCCACCTGTGGAGATTTGGGAATACCTCCAAGGTTATAAATACTCACAGTCTTCATACATATCTTAAAGGGAATAATTTTTCATCTCCAGTGAGAAAATAACATCAAGAAGCAATGGTAGTGAAATATTTATTTTCCATTGAAAAGATGACAAGACACCCCAAATAGTTATTCTGTATATAAGTGGGCACGGCTCTGAAAATTCTCTGCCCCCTCATCCCATTTTCATACTTTAATACAGAAGATTCCTGAGATTCTCAGATATTCTCAGATATCTAGATTTTTATCTCTGACTTATTCAAACTATCTCTTTGAATATAATTCTTGGATCTTTGCACCTTTTTCTCATAATTTGTCTACTCTTTCTATAAAATCTCTATGTGGAACATTAGTGTTTGGTTGGTTGGTTGTTTTTCACCATTTATGAGTGTAAAATTCCTCTGCATGACACCAACAAGTTGTATTGTTTCAAGCACAGTGCTATACACGAGTTAGCTCTTTGATTCCTACATGCATCTGCATTGGTTTAGATTTAGATTGGATTTAACAACTTGCAAAAGAACATAGCGGAAGAACCAGTTCTGACCCACTAGCTGTTTATCTTTTGGTTCATAAACCTTGACTCACTAAACAAGGCTGCATCTTGAGCATGCAGCTTCCATGTTGTGTCTCAAATTCTCTCACTTGCCGGCACCTAGCAAGAGCTCCTGATAAGAAAAACTGTCATGGACCCATCTCTGAGACCGAGCTGAGATTCTTCAAAAGAAACAGACAATAGAGCAAACATAAGTTTATTCTGCAGCATATCTCTCTTTGCATGTACAGTTTCATAAGATGAGGTTATCCAATTATCATTCCAGGTGATTTGCATGCTCCTGACACCTGTACCCTTTTCTACTACATACTATTCCATCAGCCTATCAAAGAAATAATAGCGGCCATCTCTTATATTCCTTAATATTCTAAAGTCTTTTATTAGTCCAATGCTGTCAACCTCTCTGATTTATGTATTCTAAAACTTTTAAGACCAAGCCCATTTTTTTGTCCATCCCATTGGATGAAAAAGGGTATATCAGGATGGCAATGGAGATGATGACAAAGGAACATGTGTTTATTAAGTGTCAGGAAGTGAGGTAACCACTGTAATTGTGTGTGTGTGTGTAATTACAGTTAATCCTTAGAATTCTATGAGTCGATAAGATGTATTATTACTCTTATTTTGCATGAAGAAACTGTGTTTTACATAGATTAATCACCACATTTTCCGTAAGCAAGTGGTGATGAGGGTATTATTATTATAGTTCTATGACTCTATAGTCTGTGACCTATATATATATATATATACACATGGACGTATTATAATATATATGTTAAATACTTGAAATTATCAGTAAACATTAGCAAATCAGGCATCTATAATATAAAACTTATAATTATACAATATATATAAATAAAAAGTGTAATGTTTTCCTAGAGTAGCTCACTATGTATAGCTACAGTGCTAAATACATTATATGACTTAACTCATTTAATTCTTACACAAATTCAAGAGGTTAAAACAATAAACATGCTCATATTACATATGGGGAAACTGAAGAACAGAGAAATTAAGGAATTTATCCCAATGGTCTTGCTGAAGTTTGGAATCTACCCCAGATTCAAACATTAGCACTCATGTTGCTGAGCACGGAACTATACTAACCCTCAATGATGCAGAGTACCAGTATTGAAGTTAGAAGATAAAAGTGAGTATATTGACTTTATATATATATTTTGATCGTTGTGGGAGATTATTTGTGCAGTAGCACTGATTAATGGCTTCCCTGTTTACGTGTGATTTTGCAGCTTCTCCCACGATTGACAGTCTTTGGCCATCAACTGAATCTTGGCCAGCCTTCTTTCTTTGGCTAATAGAATGCAGTGGAAGCAAGGGGATGCCTGAGGATTTGAGAACTTTACTCTTTCTCTTGGAATTCTGCCAGTACTGTGATAATAATCTGAGGCTATTCTCATGCAAGATAAGAGATCACATGGAGAAAATCCCAAGTGTAGAAGCAAAAGCCATCTTAGATCAGTTATAGACTTTCTCCCAAATAAGTGAGAAAATGCAGATCACATTAAGAGCCCCTAGCTGACCATAAACACAAGAGTGTGCTCTGCTGACAAAAGAACCACTGCCGTGACTCCTTAGCCTTGGGAAAAATAATAAATGACTATGTTTAAGTCACTGAGTTTTGGTGCAGTTTGTTATACTTCAGTAGCTAACTAGTGAAGAAATTGACAACAGAAGTGAGGTGATGTTATAACAGAAAACTACCTGTGTGCTATGAGCCTAGGTGGGTAATAAGTGAAACTTCATTAAAAAAAAAGTTAGCAAACAATTGAAAAAGGCTGAGGAAATTTTTATTATAGGCTATTGTGACCCATTTTATATAGTATTAAAAGGACTCACAAAATTGTAGCCATCTGTTAATAAGAAAATGGAAAAAAATAATTATATGGTTCTGGATAAGGAGTTCCCTAGGCAGAATGTTGCAAGTGTCAGCAGAGCACTACCCGTTGTATAGGCTAAGGTGTGGGGAAAAAAAGGCATGAGCTAATGAAAGAACTGACCAGTTTTCAAGTAGCATTCCAAAGGAGTGTAGATGTCCTAGAATTTACTGGGTAAGAAATAAAATAGTAGCTTATCTCCAGTTTCTCCAGCTAGCAAAAGCTGCTCAAAGGAAAATACATGTTTGAGGTATAAATAAAATTAGGATGTATCTGCAAGAAACTTCTTTAAGATCTCTGAAAGCATTCAGTGGATGTCTACTGGAATGCTTTAGCTAGAAAAAAAGATCATCTACGAATCTTAAGAGTGTCGTTTCATAGTGATATGACATGGTTAAATATTTGCGACATGTTTCAAAACCTTTAGTGATTTTAGTTTTGGCAAATTGAGTTGAACAATATTAAGAGAAAGCTCACAAAATTTTAAGAAAGTTGCATTAGGAAAAAAAGACACTAGTTTGTATTAAAAGGTGACAAGATGATTCAAACATCCACAAGTCCCCTGGGATTCCAAATTTGTATGGGAAAGAAGAAAGCTGTTCAGTTGTCACTGCAGATGATTTTTCAGAAGGATCCAAAGAACAAGATGAAAAAGGAAGGAGATCTCAGAGGGTAGAGCCAAGGACCAAAAAAGTAGAACCTAGAGTAGTGGTGAACAGTATACTGGAGGTCCAGTCCTAGGGAGAAGGGCCTAGAGAAAATTCCCCACTCTTAGTGTGTGTGTTTGGGGCACGGGGTAGTGATGGGCAAATTGTGACTAGTGTGCTTTCAGAATTGGTATGGATTAGTGATGCTAAGTGTCTCCCCTTCTTCCCTCTCACTTTTAGAATGAGACTGTTCATTGTGGTTATCCTGTACCTGTGTTACTATTGTATGCTGGGTGTACATATGAGGCAGATAACTTGCCTTTTCACTTCATAGGTCTCTGGTTCAAAAAATAGCCATCTCCAAGGAGCTACATCCAGACCTGATGTGTATCAGAAGATCTTGTGTTTGTAGCCTGGTATTGTAATTGCATGAGAATTTGGGGGATTTGTGGAGGGGTAAATATATTTTGTGTATCAAAGAGATATGGATAATTTGGGCCAAAGATAAGATCACAGTAAATTGATTACATTGATGGGACAAGTAACAATCTCTATTTCAACATCCTTTTCTCTGAAAGTTTCTGGTTTTCACTCACTGTGGCTCTTGGTTGGCTTTGTGTTAAGACTGTAGTGCATAAGCCTGAAGAGGTTTGCGTACTCCGACTTCACTCACTCAGGATTGGGCTGATTTGCTTTGGGTTCTTGCATCCACGATAAGAACAAGGCTAAGTCAGTTTACTGGAAGATGTGAGACATCATGGAGAAGAATTGAGGGTCTTCAGTCACCAGACAGTCAAGCCCAAAAGCTGTCTTGCCTAATCAATGCAGAGTTGACCACCAATGTATGAGGTAACCTCTCAAAGATTGGAAGACCATATAGTTGAGTTTATCCTTAATTGTTGGTGCACAGAATTTTAAGTTTAATGTATTGTTATTATTTTAATATTCAATACTTTGGGGTGGTTTATCCCACAGCAATAGTAGTTGATTCAACTCTGCAGCTGTGGACTTTTTATCAGAATTCACATAGCTTCAGCTGTTTCATCTGTAATTTGAGGATAAAATCAACTTTAGGTTGTAATCATATTAATACATTGAGATTTAAAACATACAGAACATAGTAGGGTTCAAATAACTATTTTAAGTGAATGAATAAATGGTTAGTATTCAATGAACTGTTTCCAAAAATTGCACTGTAAATGTTATATAGTTAGTTGGGGTAATTGTGAGCTTTTTTCCCACTGGCCTACATTAGAGATTAAGAAAATGTATTGGGGTTCTTTCAAAATGGCTTATTTTACCTCTGTAATGGGGACCAATGGGACTGATTGAAGAACAATGCCATATTAGGAGTCAGAGTGGTTTGGAGAAAGCCAGGAAACAATTGCTATTGATATAAAGCTAAAAGAGCCTTTTCTTAGAGAACGGTAGTAGCTAAGTGCTTTGTAAAAATAACAAAGCAGAATCATTAGTCTAAAGAAAAAATAGCACTGTCAGAGATTATATATTACACCTTTTAAAGGAAAGTAAGAAGTCAAAGTCATCATCCCAACCTTATGATGCACTTTGGTTTTTTCTAGATAGGTTTACACTAATAATGCTATAATCTGTGCCAGCTAACTCTTCTTTCAGAGTATCTCTTCTTTTTTTTTTTTTTTTTTTACATTCATGTATTGTAATATGTCAAGGAGTACAGACCAAGCCTTAACTTTGGTCTTATTTTGGACTAAAGACATTGATCCTCCATCAGGTACAGGTGTTATGTTACGTAATATGAGGGAATAGTGGCTGAGATTTATACTCATGGTCAAAAGCAAATTAAAGGGCAGAGGAACCAGGAGTTATTGATAGCCCTATAAAATTCTGTATTGTTGCTGAATAATACAAGAGATGGTTGGGATGGCAGAGCTCTGGCAGAGATCCAGGGTGAGGAATTAAGACAATTGCAGTAATGAATTAGGATATAACATCTCAGATATTACTCCTATTATAAAAGTAATTTAACAGCAATATTCTCAGTTTTCTCATTTGTACCATGGTGAGAGGCAAAGCAAATGATTTCTAAAGTCACTAAAATTCAAAATCTTGAGTGTAACTCCCCTCCTTTCTATCCAAACCCTCTCATTCAGGGGCTGTTGAGGCCTTGAATGAGAACTTATCCGAGCTTCCTAGTGTTGAAATATGGGAGCCAAGGTCAGGGATACTGTCAAACATTCTATGCAAGGTAGTTTTCACAAGTACGAGAGAGTTTGGAGGCTCAAAGTAACACCCACTTGTAACTTCGCTTATGTGCTTTGAACCTGACAATTGATCATATCATTTTTTGTCCCCAACCTTTGGCTCAGCATAGATTACGACACATAGTAATAAACTTGAGAGCATTTTTTGAGTGTGTGTTGAAGACACTCAGTGTGTTCCGAAAGATGCAAATAAGCAATAAACTATAGTACTGTGGAACTCGTATGTGGGAGAATAGAATGGTACGGTAGGGGACACAGAAAAGAATTAGATGAACACCCTATGAGGTCTCCGAGAAAGCTTCATAGAGAGAGGGTATCTGAGGAGGGTAATAAAACATAAGTAAAGGTAAGAAGTGCAGAGGGAAGAAAGAAAACCTTCAAGAGAAACAGAACTCTAGCAGTTGATTCTTGATGTGGGGCTCTTATTTAAGATGTCTAGACTTGTGGCTAACTCAGAGATGTGGTCGATAAAATATTTGTTAAACTGAACTGAACTGAAAGAGGCTCCTCCATCCCTGGATTTGAAGCAGGCCCAGATTATCAGAAATGGCTAAAAGAAAGTTGAACCTCCTTTCTGACAAGACTGACTGCATTGTTTTTCCTCCCCCTTGTTTCTCTTTGGATTGCGATATTAAGTGTGTAACCAAAATTTCCTAAAGGATGTTTCATGAATACTGTGTATGGTAGTTTGCCTGTTTAGGGTATGTATTACAGTGTATATTTGTATGTTTTATAGTGTATAAATTTATGTTTAGGGATGCATGTTTGAGGATTGTGATGGCAATTTCTGAGTTTTGGCTGATTTAATGGCTGTATCTCCAAGATTCATGTCTCCAAACTGATTAGGCACTACAGTTCCTCATAGCATGAAGCCTGATGGTATGACAGCAGTCTTTGGAATCTTACAGATGTGAGTCCAAATCCCCCCTGAGGTTAAGTGTGTTACAGCTGAAAAAAAGGACAGTAGCTGCAGATGACATATGCAAATTGAATTTTAAAACTAATTGAATATTAATTGAGAAGAGTTCTATGACTCAGTAGGTAAGGTTGGCATGATCACTAAGCAACGTCTACCGTGAACCAATCAAGGGGACTGAAGGCCAAGTGGTGCTTGCTGTCCATCTTTTTCTGGATGGTAATAGGGCTATTGAATTGTCATGTACTGTATTTTCTTCTTCATTCTCGGCGTCCTCCCACGACCCCCCTCCCTGTTATTCTATTTCTAATCACTTCCTGTTTTACTCTATTTCTTCGTGTATCTGTATTTTTTGTCCTAATAGTTATTTCATCTCATTCTACCTAATATTCTCTGTTCAAGAGGTAAGGAAAGCAGATATAGAGAAGTCCATGACAATGGAATAACATGCTATCCAAAGTGTTTAAATATGTACTACTCCTAACTCTCAGATTTATCCAGGGTGTCTTGGGAGACTTTGATAACATCCCTTCAGACTTTTACTCAAAGAAGAGAAACAGTCCGTTAGGTTCCCACCAGCTGTTCCAGAATCAAGAGATTCCTAACACCCAGTAGTCCCCTCTCTTTCTTCTCTGACTCTCCTGACAAAGCTAAAGATTACCATTCTTGTTGTTGATCTGGAAGGCAGATGAAATACCTTTTTGCTCCTTCACCCCAACCTTCTACTACAAGAGCTAACAAACTATATGCAATTTTAATGCTATCGTCCCATAGGAAGTTCATTAAAAATGATTAGAATAACTTATGTTCTTATTTTGAACAAGCTACATGGCCCAGACCATTGGAAACCATGATATTTGTTTGATCTACTCCACTGGGCTTGGGCTGCTGTGAGGTTTACGGAGATAATGGATGTGAAACTATTTGGTATAATGCAATTCAGATACAAAGGGTTGTTATGCACATATGCATTAATTTTGTATTTATGCCTCCCTCCCAAAAATGATTTTATGTAACTAATACATATACAATTACAAAGAATGTTTCTATTTAAGTCAAAACAAAAAAGGGCAAAATAAAAGAATTATTTTACTTTGCTTTTTTCTAATTCTTCAGTCCTCTATGTGCTCTGAAATTAGCTATATGAAGACTTGATTTAACCTCTAAGAATTCTGTGTGTATTTAGAGCTATGATTTTCAAAAGAATTGATGGTAACTCCACCCAGAATGTCCAGTAAGTGATATAAATTGTCATTTAATGAATGCTTTTTTTCCTCACTATTTAGTTTACTGTATGCTCCCTGTGGATATAGATACGAAGATGAATGTGAATTATTCCCTAACAGTGATAAAAGGTAATTTCAGTTTCCACTGCTTTCAGGAAAAATCTCATGCTTTTGCTATTATGATCCAAGGTAAGTCTCCCACCATTTCTGGGTACAATTTTCCCAGTGTATCAAACTAAATCAAACTGCGTTCTGTGATACCCAATTCCCTGTCACAATTTCATATTTATTGCAAGACATGTTGGGTTTCCTCTGCCCAAAAGATCTTTTCCAATTCCCTAAATAAGAAATGTTTCTTCAACCTCCTACAATCTCCTGCTTTGATATGTCTTACTCATCAGTTTAGAATTATTTGTTTTAGAGAAAGAAAAGAAAACAGATACTAAGCTAACTGAGGGCAAAGACTGTATTGATATAGGCCTTCATCTGCATTTCCTAGCACAGGGTAAGGATGAGTGGTCATTCAGTTGACGATTAAGGAATGCCTGCAAAGATGAGGAGAACTTACTCCCATCCTTTGAGGTGATGCTGAGGCAAATGGCTTTATTGAAGACAAATTCCCTGCCTATTTAACAACCTGACAGAATCCTGCAGCATATGCTAGCACACTAGTTCAGAAAATCTGCCAAGATAATCCTAACAACACCCCATCATTTACAACCACTGATCAAAAGAGCAGAAGTGATTGTTGTGGCTTCATTAAACCTACTGTCAATGAAATCTTGAATGCATCCTTTGAATTTAGGACTTTCTCCTAGCCAGCCACTCTAATCGTAGAAGTGGTCATTTGCACTTGAGTGCCATCAACTCTAAATTGTTGCTGGAGTGGTACATTTAATTCAGTTTTACAGAGTTGAGGCGAGTGAACAGAATTCATCTTTTGTCACACTGCTGTCCTCAATAGATATTCTTCCTGAAAAGGCTGCAGTGAAAAGAGTTGGGGACTTGTGAAACTATTGATCCTTAAATCTAACCCCCATGTTTCTGATCCCCACTCTCCTATCCTCATGGATTTTCCAAAGTCTTCTGGGTTCTTTTCATGGGAAGATAATTGAACAAAGGCAGGTTTGTCATGATTAGATTATCTCTACACAGAACACCTAAAAGGTCGTTCAGTCTTTTATCTCTGAAGCAACTAACCTTCTTTGGAAGTAAATGAAATCTGTCTCTTTGCTGCTAATTTGTTGCAAAAATAAGAAAAGGTAGAACAACAGATACATTATGCAGAGTGTTTCTGAAAGAGAACTTTTATAAATCGGTAATTTAGAAAATCAGTGGGTTGCAGACGAGACACAGCATCCTCTGCTCAGCTTTCAGCAACAACAGAAGTGTCATTTGAGTACACTCTTTAATCAAACTTTTTAGAATTTATACCTGGTCTATGCAGAATTGAGTACTTGGGCTGAGTGATATATTCCGATCTAAGACGCTGCTTTATCAAGCTCGTTTTTCACAGGAGGGAGTTAAGCAGAGAGAGAGGTTAAGCGGTACACCAAGGTCACGCTGAAAGTGAACGGTAGAAATATATGCTCTCATCCCTTCCTTTGGACTCAGTGCTCCTGTTGCATACGAAGTATGATATGACTAATATCGTTTTTCACCAAGCTATCCCCACACCCTTTCTTACCTGGTAACAACCACACTAAATTTGGCCAGGTAGTTAGGGAAGTACTTTTTCTCTCAGCAAAGGCAAGACTCTTTCCTAGAACTAGGAAATGAATACTAATTGATCTGAATGAGCCCTGATGATTTTGGTCTCTAATTGTTGATGGCTGCACTAGGGGTAAGCGTATAACCCAGTTCCAGATAATGAGAATTAAACGTAAATGAGTCGGAGGACTTGTCATCCTGAAGTAAACTATAGAGGCCTTAAATGTACCTGGTATGGTGGTATGAGAATGCTTAAAGCTGTAACAACTACATGTGTCTATGAGGTAACCAACAGAGATATGAAAAAGGCCTAGGGTCCTTGGGTATATTTACAAGCTAATTTAATAAATCTGGATCCATCTACCTCCAGACTTCTTATTAAATAAGTTAATTAAAAGTCTTTATAGCTGAGGCCACTATATTCTTTTATACGAATTGAAAGCATTACTAAGTTAAGATTGATGAGGTCAGAGTACATATCACAAGCAGAGTGCCTTGCATGCTTACGTAGAAAGCGGAGGTTGGGGGTGAGGCGTAACTAAGACTTGCGTGAAAAGAAGAGTGTCACTGAAGTCCATATAATGAAGGGCAAATAGGGTAGAGCTGACATCTTTCTTGAGTCACAATTAAGAACAAGTTTGAACAAAAGTGCAATAGATTCAGTGCGGGTTCAGGTTAGTAGGAGGTCCATGAGAAGATCAGCCTGGGCAAGCAGTCATAAATAGCACAGACCATAATGAAATTAGACAGAACTGAACTTGTTCCAATAACTTAGTATAAATCAAAATAAGTGAAAAAAACACCCAAGCCTAGGCCCAGAAAGCTCGGGTATGGGCTAGAGTTGGCAAACGGGCTGATCAGATAAATCTGGCCTGCTGCTGTTTTTGTAAATAAAGCTTTTTATTAGAAGACAGACATACCAGCTGTTTATGTACTGTGTATTTCAATGACAGAATTGAGCAGTTGAGACAGAGACCATGTGGCCCACAAAAACTAAAATATTTGCTATCTGACTCCTTATGAAAAAGTTTCTCAACCCCTGGCATGGAGGGTCCAACCAGGATTTCATAGTCTGAGGACAAGGAGAGTCCTTAGGTACACAAAAGACATGGAAAGGTGGGAAGAAAAAGACCAAGAAGGATTGAACATCCCCTTGGAGGCATTTGAGTGGGGAAAATGAATAGCTGCTACCCCATAACATCGCGAAAATGCTTTGTATCTACGTGAGTGGCTAACACTACAGTAAATGCTGTGTTTGCATAACTGAATTAAAAAACAGACAAATTCATAGCTCTGTTAGTAGTTTATGGAGGGAACTTTTGATATGCTAAGCGTCTGACTACCCACTGGCTCTGGTATTTAGCCTGGTAGCTTAAATAAATTAGTGCACATGCAGAAGCTCAAGATGAGAATGCATGTGAAGAGGAAGGTATGGGCTTTAGGTGCTGAGGTGAAGGAAAGGGAGAGTGGTGCTGGCATATAGAGCTTTCTATTTTATCTCATAGATTGCTTTTGGCCCAAAGCCTGAAGTATGTTTTACTATTACCCATCAACATGATTACACATACTTTGGATCTAAAATTGCATTCCCAAAACTAAGCATCATCAAAAATGCAACAAAGGAAGAGATGGCTCATGACAATCCAAATGCCTCCACACAGAAAGCAAAATAAACATATCATTTTCATAAAACTTGCTTTGAAAGCTGAAATTCACATAACGAATTCATAAAGAGACTTTGCTATGATAGGAATAATTTGGCCCTGAAATATGAGCTGCCTTTGTTCGTGTAATAATTGCTTGGCAGTATTGATGGTGCACCCTCCCCCCTTCTTTCTGCCCATGCTTATAATGTTGCCAAGAAGTAAAAAGCCTAATCCAGGGTGCCTCATGGCTTCACCCTAAGTCATTTGGGTCAGATGACATCACAGCCAGTGTCAGAACCATGTCTCTTCAGGGGTAACGGCAGGCAGGAGCACAATCCTCACCTACACTTACTTACACCATTACTTAAACCCAGTAATTGAATGCTGAGTAAGAAAAAAACAGGATCCCAATAAGAGCTTTATTTTTAGGGTGAGACCTTCCAAATATAGGGTGATCTTTACAAAAACGTTCTTGTGTATCCTTTCTGTCTGGACTTCCCGCTTCTCCTGTGTTCTGGATAATGCCTGCTGACCTTATAAGACACAGTTCAAATGTCATCTCCTTAAGTGAATCTTTCTTCACTGACCTCTCCTAGTCTCAGTGAACCCCACACCATTGTGCTTACTCAATGCCCTGTACCTGGCCCAACTACATATTTGCATCATTGGTTGATGTTTTTGTCTCTCCTGGCAAGAGGACAATTTCTTTTCATCTTTTCATTGCCAATGTCCTGCAATGCCTGAAGCTGTATGGTAAAGAAGAAATCAATACAGAACTCCAAAGGAATATCATGATAAGCTGTTTGCCTCATTTCAAGACTAATCTTTCTTTTTCTGAGCTGAAAAGTGATTCCAGACCTAACTTCAAAGCAAATAACAAGCGTATTCACGTGACTTTATGAAGTGTTATCTTGACTAGTCTGGGTTATAGTTTGAGATCTCTCATTAACTAGCTGCATTATTTTGTACAAAATACTTAACCTCTCTGTGTTTCATTGTCATTCTCAGTTCAACAAGAAAGGAACATTGTATGGAATTGGATAATATCTATGATGTATTCTTGTATTTAATCTTCTCTGAAACTATAAATGTGTATTTGTAACAAAAATAAGTTCTTTTCTCCTTCTCTGGAAATCATTTTTTCAAATAGATGTCATATTTATTCTGATATTATACAGATCTGTGACCTGAAATGATAAATCACATATTACTGAGGTTATTCTAAAAGAGAAAGGTTAAGTTCAATGTCACTACCATTGTAAACCTATGTTTGTAAGTTGACAAGTGTAGTGCCCAAAGTTGTGACATTTTTATATGTGCATGTATATGTGTGTAAATATATCCATACATAGTATAAATAATACTTTATAAAAATCCTAATGCTAATTACTATGCAAAATAGGTGTTATTTGAATTATGTTTTATTAAATCTGTAAATTAGGTGTATACCTTCATTTTCTTTTTAGAGGAACAGATGAAAAACATAGATCTGATGCTCTACCATCATTAACACAATTGAATGGCCTTAATTTCTCAACAGGATCATTCAATATTCATTTTTTAATTTCTGCATTTACACATAATGTCTCTCTGGAGGCCTCTAACAGATTCCATTGCTGCAGTTTTAATGAGAACTATCAAAGGTTACTATGAGATGATGATCTATACTTAATTCATAGATTTCCCCAGACACTTGTGCAATTCAGTTCTGTTTAGATTCTTTTTTAGTTTTATTGTCTCGAAACATTTATTCCAATTTTAACTGCATCTTTAATCATTATTAGCATAACCCTTTCACTCTTAAAGCTAGTATTTTGAGAATTAATATGGAAAAATTATGGCCTCTTCAGGGAATTTAATAACTTTGCTTATGAGGAAACATTGAAAATCATTTTAGGTCTGTGTGATGTTTCAAAATGTGTTCTAATCAAGTATTTTTACGTATCCAACAATATTAATGTTTCTTTTTCCAAAATTTTATAATTATGATTTAGTATATTTCCACAAATGCAGTGGTCAAAATAAAACGTATGAAGTGCTCAGTTAGAGGTGACTGACACACATAATGATTTTGTAGAGTACGTGTGAGTCAAAAAAACACTGATATATATTATATATACTTATATATATGTATATAAAATGTATTACAATAATATCACAAAGGATGGAAGAAAGGAATACAACTATACTTACACCAACAAGCCTAAAGTGATAACATATTATTTGAAGGTAAACTGAGACAAGTTAAAGATATGTATTGTAAACCCTAGGGTAACCAAGAGCTACAGTTAATTTACAATAGCGGCAAAAAAGTGGGATAGGGAAGCCACACAATTAAAAGAGAAAAAAAAAAGACAAGAAAAGGGGAGAACAAAGAAAAAAAAAGAAAAGATTAGACATATACAAAGAGAGCAATATGGTTCAATTAAAACAAGTCATACCAATTATTACATGAAATATAATCTTAACACTCCAATTACTGAAAGAAATCAAGGCTCCTTTGAGGAGTGGCAGGCGATATACAAAATGAGCCTGCATCATATATGTGTGTGTATGTGTGTGATAAACCACATTGTCATTGATTTTACCTATAAAAAGTTGATTATTTCATAAGAAATTTTCAAAATGAGAGACATTTTATGTTCACTCACATATTAGTTATTTCCACTGCTCATCATTCTTATGTAGATCTGAATTGGCAATTATCATTTTCTATCTGCCTTCAGAACTTCTGCTAACATTTCATTTAATGCAATTTTTGTAGCAGAGAATTCAGCCTTGGTTTGTCTGAAAAAAATTCACTTTAATTTTCTCATTTATAGAATTTCGGGCTGAGCATCTCTTCTATATTTTTTTCCCCAGCACTTTAAAGTTGTTGCTTCATTCTACTCTGGCTTTCTAGTTTGTGTAAACACACATCCTGTAAGTCTTCCATTTGTTCTCCTGTATATAATATGCCCTTTTTCTCTAGCTATTTCTAGGTTTTTTTGCTGCTGTTGTTTGTTTGTTGTAAAGTAGGTTATCAGCAATTTAAGTATGATTTACCTAGGTCTAGTTTTCATTTTTTTTTCTTTTTATTCTCCTTGGGTTTATTGTCATTTTGTGTCTGTGATGGTATTAGTTTACTATTGCTGCTATAACAAATTCCCACAAACTTAGCAGCTGAAGATGACACACATTTATTATTTTACCTTTGTGGAGGTCAGGAATGCGAAATGGGTCTTATGGTCTAAAAGCAAGATGTGGGTGGAGCTGCATTCCTTCTTGAAGTTCTAGGGGAAAATCCACTGCCTTGCCTTTTCAACTTCTAGAAGCCACCTGCATTCCGTGGCTCACAGCTCCTTTCTCTATCTTCAAAGCACATCATGTCAAGCTCGGCTTCCTTTATTGCATCTCTCTCTGTTTTTCACGCTGACCCTCTTGCATCCCTTTTATAAGGACCCTTGTGCTTATATAGGGCAAACCTTGCCGGGAGCCGCCCACCAGTCAGCTAAGCCTCTACCCAAGGGCAATGGTCGGGGAGAGAGATGAGGGAATGCATGGCAGACCCTCAGAAGACGGCGGTCGGCGCTCCTGATCCTACTCATGCTACTAATCTTAGCAATATTGCTCTTGCTGTTCTTTTTCTGTACATGGGGATATCTTGGGTAAAATCTCTCTAAACAGGGGAAAAAAGCTGTCGTAACCTGGCCTTCTAGGGAGGGTTCAGGGAACAACAGCCTAAAGGGAAAAAAAAACGTTCTGACACCCTCCTGGAGAGGCAGTAGGGGAATTTGGACAGCCCTCAAGGAGGAAGCCTTCTAATAATCAGCCTCAAAAGAGAACATTCCCTCCTCAGGTCCTTCTAGGAGATAGAGATTATCCTAGGCCTGTTAGGACAGAAGGTAAATAGTGGCACCCACCCAGGAGCAGAGGCATGCAAAACCTACCCCTTCCTAAGGCAACTCACGATCCTGATAAAGTTGCAGAAAAATATCATAATATATTGACACAGGATTATGATGAGGATTGGCAACCCTATAATATAGTTAATGGTAAAAGAGAAACCCCAAGCACTGTGCCTGTGTGGCTTTCAATCCCCTTATACTTTACAATACTTCTACTTTCATTATTACAGGAATAAAGATAGAGGCTTAGGGCCCTTCGACCCATGAGGAACTGAATCTAGACGTTACACCCCGTTTTGCAATCAGTCTTGGACATCTAGATGCTTAATAGACATATAAAAAAGGTCAATATCTATATTTAATAAAGGTTGCTTACTTCTCATAGACATACTGTGCTAATATTATAACAAGATGTGCTTATGTACCCATTTTGTTTACCAAAATTATGTACTGAGACAATTCCATGAAATCATAAACGCATGACCTGGACCCTATATAAGTGCTTGAATACTTCGAATAAATCAGACTTGGAAACCTCACTTCCAGTCTCACCGTAACTTCTTTTTTCGCCGACGCCATTCATCCCTCAGGAAACCCTACCGGCTGGAGCTGGACTCCAGCAAAACCTGGATAATCCAAGATAATTTCCCCATCTCTACAGTCTTAACTTAATCTCATCTGCACAATCTCTTGCTGTGGAAGTTAACACATTCACTCCGGGGATTGGGATGTGGACATTTTGGGAAAACATTTCTCTACCGCAATGACTTTATAGATTTCAAAGAAATTGGAAAGAAAATGGCTATTATTTCTTCACATATTTTGATGCCCTCTCCCCTTTCTCTCTGAGACTACAAGTAGACGTGTGTTAGACTGCTTGATACAGTCACACAGATCACTGTATCCATGAACATTTTTTGTTTTTTTTTAGTTTTTCTTTTTTTCCTTTCTGTGCTTTGCTTTGGACGGTTTCTGTTGCTATATCTTCTAACCCACTGATATTTCCTTCTCCAGTGTTGACTTTGCTGTTAATCTCATCCTATCATACTTTAATTTCAAGCTTTTTATTTTCCATCTCTAGAATTCTCTTTTGGTTCTTTTTTATATGTTTCATTTCCCTCTAAATTATGTTCATATGTTTTCCTTGAAATCCTTGAACATATACACAATAGCTGTTTTAAAGTCCATGTAGGCTAATGTAATTGTCTCTTTCATTTCTGGGTCTATTTCTATTGATTTTTTTTTTTTTCCCTAGTTGTACATCAGTTTTTTTCCTGCTTCTGTAGGTGTCTGGAAAAATTTTATTTGATTATGAGCATTACGAATTTTACATTGCAGGGTGCTGAATTTTGTTTACTACGTCAAGAATGCGGAACTTGTTCTGGTAGGTAGTTAATTTATGTGTGCATCAATATGATTCTTTCATGGCTTTAAAAACTCTTCTAGAGGGGCTGGCCCAGTGGCACAGCAGTTAAGTTCTCACGTTCTGCTTTGGCAGCCAGGGGTTCCCTGGTTTGGATCCGGTTTGCAGACATGGCACCGCTTGGCCAGCTATGCTGTGGTAGGCGTCTCACGTATAAAAAGTAGAGGAAGATGGGCACGGATGTTAGCAGAGAGCCAGTATTCCTCAGCAAAAAGAGGAGGATTGGCAGCAGATGTTAGCTCAGGGCTAATCTTCCTCAAGAAACAAAAACAAAAACAAAATTTTTCTAGAGTCTCTAACAGCCATTTCATGCAGTTAATTCACCCCCCCCCCCATAAGGTGTGGCCTTTCTTATATTTCTAATGAGTGTTGCTTGAATTTCCAGAGGTCTTTCCATTCTGGTTGATGACAACTTGAGCACATCTTGGCCCTATGTTTCAGCTTGTAGCTCCATGGCAATTGTTCTTCCTAAAAGATGTTTGATCTCTTTAGACCTATGGAGATTCACTCTATGAACCTGAAGATGGTATTCAGCCCAGGAGAGAAGAAGATTCTTTTATAAATATCTGATACTCTTCCTCTGGTTAGTTCTTTCTTTTACAGCACTCTTTTCTGCATATTCCAGCCATGTTGATCCTTCTAAACACCAGTTTTTCTCTTCTACTGAAGTCTGGAAATTGCCTCAAGGTGTAAAACCCAGGGTGTTTAGGTCTTGTCTCATTCTTCCCTGTGCGTCATGGATCATAGTCCTCTCATGAGTCATGTATAGTATCTCAAAGAGTTGTTTCCTTTATTTTCTTCAGTTATCTAGTAATGACAGCAAAAGGTAAGTTCAGAACCTGATATTTCTGTATGGTCAGAAGCAGAATGCCCTCATAGTCTTTTTTTTTTCCCAACTAATGTATTTTGAAAAATTTCAAATAATTATTCTAAAATGACTTAGATGAAATTTTTATTTTCAATTAAAATGAAGACTTTAAACCAAAAAAAATATATATTTCTTTTCTGTTGCTGGTCCTCTTCCTCTTTCTCATTATTATGGTTATTATTTGCCTACTTGCATTTATTAAATGTGATTTATAGTTGCTACATGTTTTGAAGAAGTAGTTAATAATATGTTCTTATCAAACGCTCACCTACTTTCATTCTCCTTTTAGACATACAATTGTAAAAATCTTAAAGCCAATGCATTTGATTCTCATATTTAATGAACCTGTTGACATGAAACCAAGAAGACATACTTCAGAGAATATGTTCTATACAAAAGGTGATTCCATTATATATTTCTGGCCCTATATTATGTGCTGTAGTTATGGAAATGATAGAGTATAGGGTTATATTCAGTTTGATCAGATAATGGGATATGTGAAGAAATTACTATAATACAGTGTGGCAAATGCTACATCTGAAGTGCATACACAGTACAATGGAAGTACAGAAGAGGATGCATCTCACTTCTTTGGGAAATTAGGGAGGCCTTCACAAGTTAGGCTACCTATGATGTGTATTGGAAAGAGGGAATACTGACACACAGGGGTGGGCATTTCAGGCAGATGGAGAAATGAAATCAAAGGCGTTGTGAAAGATAGAACAGGACAAGCCTGACAAACTGTTAACAAATTAATGTGACTGAAGTATACGTGAGTATGTGGAAGTGAGTGATGGGAGATGGGACTGGAGTACCAGACAAGAAACCATGCAACACAAATCTTCTATTGCCTGCTAAGGATTTTAGACTTTGTTGCCTAGGCATAGAGCAAACCAGGAAATAGCTGAAGCAACAGAAGAAGAACTCTTAGATTTGTAGGTCAGTATTTTCAAGTCAGTTATGATTTCCATTTTCTCCTAAATGGACAAATATGTTTGAAATGATGCGAAAATTCCGATAGTGTAATACTGTAACGCCACCTACCAAGCTACCCTTCACATTTCAAGTCCCTAATTTAGTTCAGGAGTAGGGGCTAGCAGACTTCTACATAAAAAAGTAGATGCATGCATTTTCACCTTCAAGATCCTAAACTATTGATGGACACTGTGCTGGGGAATAACATACTTTGATGGCAGCGGCTTCTAGAATATAGATTTCTAGAGCATCAGTGTAAGAATTTAGAGTTTAGTCTATGGTCACAATAATTTAGACCAAATACTAAGGTACTTTTTACATTCTTATATTCTTACCTATTCTGCTGTTAAAATCAATAGTAGATTATAAAAAATCAAAATATTTTATTTCCTTTGTTAAGATTTTGGGCCATACTTTATAACTTTTCCTGTTAGATGTCTGATTAGTAGTTATTGTGGCACAAACTACTTAGTGGCTTATGACAATAACTATTTATTAGCTTCCAGTCTGCAGGTCAACTAAACAGTTCTTTGGTTTGAGGCAACATAAACTGTTATCAGTGGGGTTCGATGCACTACACATATAAATCATTAGCTGGAGATTGGCTCTAACTGGTGTTTCTGATATTGGCTGAACACCCTCACTCATCCAAAAGCCTTGGTTGGGAAAACTGGACTTTGACTTAATCTCTCATTCTCCAGAAAGTCTAGTCAAGGGCTTATTCTCATGGCAGTGGGGATACAAGAGAGCAAACAGAATTTTGCAAGGTCCCATGAGGTCAACTGACATGATGTCACATCTACCACATTGTTTTGAATAAATCAAGATATAAACATCCCAGATTCAAACGGTGGAGAAATAGACACTCATTCTTGATGGGAGAAACTGTAAGCTCACATTGTAAAGGGGCTTTGATATAGAAAGTAAAACAAAGTGTTGCTATTTTCACTATCACAGAGGGTTTTTTTTTAGGAAGCAAATATATGGCTTTACATCTATTATAGACGTCTAGTATAACAAATTGGATTCATAGTCTTCTTTAATATATCACTTTTTTCTCAACTGATGACAAAAGCAATAATGTTTTGCAGACTCTGAGCACCTCATAAAGAATAAAGTTATACTGACTCTTTATTTCTTGCTCCCTGCAGGCAACGAGATAGACCCTGTTTTCTTCTCATAATTATAACGCAATTTACTGAGATTGTTTTCCAACCCAAACCTTCCCACTCTTTAAACATGGTCAGATGCTAATTAATTATCTTAATCTTCCCCTTCCCTGTACATCAAACTGAGTTCTAAATTGACATCCTTTCTAGCTGGATAGTTGAAGCTATTCCCTCAGAAAATAAGGCTGGGGTTAATCTAAGTCACTTGAATGATCTTTTCTCCAATAATCCAGATGGCTTTATTCTGTATTCCTCTGGTAAAATGGAGATTTTCTTACTGGCTATTGAGGGACAGCAATATTAAGATCAACTCATTTTGAGTTTTATAGGTTTTATGTGATAATTATGCTTCTTTCTATTAGCGTTTGTAGCCAACCAGATCTGTCTCTCCAAAGTTATAAAGTCAGTTAACCAAAGCATCACGTTCTATTGCATTCATCTAGAGAGTCTGTCTTTTACCCATTATTTGTCCAAGTGGGGTTTGAAAGAGAGTTTTTAACTGATGGCATAGTATCATTTCTCTATATAGAGATCCATCTATAGCTGCACTAGAGAGTCATGTATTAAAGGACTAACGAGAAATTTAGGTTTTATATATACAGCTTTAATCTAGAAAGAATTCTGTCAAAAAAATGAAAATAAATCTTTCCTTCTTTTCCAAGACCAGGCAACTTGAGCTTAGCAGAATTTGTGATTTAAGGATTAAAGCATGGAGTTCTTTAACTGGTAGTCTCAGAAAGCTAAACTCTAAACTAACTTATAAGGTATTTAGCAACCATAACATAAAGAGAATCAGAGAGTTCACTAGAAAAATTTCCTCCCAGTCTCTTCCATTAATCTTGATGGAATATGGGAGACAGCATGGGTATAGGAGAGAACATTAGGGAGTTTGGTTGGAGAATATTGAGTTATTCATTGATACTATTAATATTTATTGAGAATATACTAAGTGCTAGGAATTGAGCTATGAATAAATGTCACAAAAATCTCTGATGTAGAAGCTTAACTATTAGTAGTGGACTAGGAGATGCAGAAAAACAAAGATATGTAAACTCACTTGGTGATAAATGCAATGGAATAAATGAAGCGAGGTGAAGAGAATAGTTTTTTTTTTTTTTTTGTACTGTCTTAGATAGGGTAACCTGGGAATGCTTTTTGTAAAGGTGGTAACTGACTAGAGTTCTAAAGAAAGTGAAGGAATAAGACGTGCAAATATCTTATTTTGTAAATAAGATATTTTATAAATATCTTTTTTTGTAGAATATTTTGTAAAGTATTCTACAATGCTTATAAAAAAGGAGAAATTTTGTAAAATATTTTATTGAACTCTAGACATGGTGCTAAGTTTTTAATATATCATATTGCAGTGGAGCAGCAATTCATATTGCAGTTAATATATTGAATTACAGTGGAGCAGCAATTCAGACGCACTTCAAATAGAATCCCTGATCTCAGACCAACCCATTCTCTTATGTTGGTAGAACAATCAACATTTCTGTATATTTCTGTCTCAGTTAGCTATTGGCTGTACAGCAGACCACGCCCAGACTCACGGGTTAATACAACAACTATATATTTAGCCTACCAAGTCTACGGGTTGGCAATTTATGCTGTGCTCTGCTGAGCAGCTCTTCTGGTGTCAGCAGGGCTCTCTAGGTCAGCTGTAGGTCAAATAGGTGGGTTTACTGGTCATGAGAGGACAGTCTCAGATCTGTGGGATTGCAGCTAGCACAGCTGAACTCTCATCATCTAGCAGCCGACCCAGACTTATTTAAAAGGCAGAATACAAGGCTTGAGAGAGAGAGTAGAAGCCGGCAACGGCGCCTGAGACTCAAAACTTTTCAGACTGTCTCTTCCAATGATTCTATTAACAAACAAGCCATAAGGTAAGCACAGATTTAAGAGCTGGGGAAATAGGCATTCCTTTTGATGGGAGAAGTTGTCAAGTGAGATAGAAAAAGCAAGTGGATACAGGGATGAAAACAATTGTAACCATTTTTTTCAAAAAAACGTTGTTTTGTTTGCTTGCTTTTTTGTTTGTTTGAATAAGGATAACAATACTTGCTTCTTAGAGTTCTAACTGAAATCATTTGATGTAAGTAATTAGTTCACAGAATTTCTTCAAAGCAAAGCAAAATTAAACAGAGTACATCTGTTTACTCTCAGATATTGTTTCACAAGGTCACTTTGGTATATGGATGGAAGTTCCTCAAGGGGAACTAGTTATGCTATTATTGCCATAATTAAAAGCTCATTGGGTTAAGGAAATAATGCCATATTTACAAAAGTCCTTTCAAGTTGGTTTGTTTAAATAGAAATGAGGTTAATACTACCAAAGTTTATCATGTAGAAGCAAAATAAATAATCAGCAGCCATCAGATATGAGGATCTCAACACATTAGAAATAATTACTGGGGCTGGCCCAGAGGCGCAGCGGTTAAGTGCACACGTTCTGCTTTGGCGGCCTGGGGTTCACAGGTTCAGATCCCGGGTGGGGACATGGCACCACTTGGCAAGCCATGCTGTGGTAGGGGTCCCACATACAAAGTAGAGGAAGATGTGCATGGATGTTAGCTCAGGGCCAGTCTGCCTCAGCAAAAAGAGGAGGATTGGCAGCAGATGTTAGCTCAGGGCTAATCTTTCTCAAAAAAAAAAAAAAAGAAATAATTACCAATATTTATTAATTTTAGTATATTTCAACAAATATTTATTGAATGCCTCTAATTTCTAGGCACCATGAAGGAACTGGAGATAAAGTTGTGAACAAACAGATTTAGCCAAGTGATAATGGAGTTCACAGCTTGGCCCTTTATGTAACGCTTGGTGTATTATGCTTTTTCATGAATATCGTTTTACTTGATCCTCAAAGTAATCATGTAATATATCATTATTGATATACCCATTAAAGAAAATTGTGACTTTAATGTTAGGGGAACCTAACACACTACATCTTCTGCTATGTTATGCCATACTGCCTCATGAAAGCTGGCAAATCTATTAAATGGGGATATATATATATATATATTCATGAAAAATACATGTATCACTCTTGTTGAAGGGGCTACCATTTACAAAGCCTGAGCTCAGCCCTAAAGGAAACAATTGGCAAACGTTGTGTGAAATAGTCAACAATTCTTAAGTCTCTATGTTCTTGGAGTGGAACCAGAATTTCAGTCCTCATCTCCTTACACCACCCATAGCAAGGCTAGGGTATTTTCTTTCATGGGAGTTCTGAGATGAGACCTGGGAAGAGTCCAGGGTCTTTGTTTCTTTAATTTTTTTTTAGTTATCATGAAAAGAAAATAACATGGATTTTGAATCTTGTGGAAGACTTTGTTTTGGAATCTTACATGTTTTCAGACACTGGGCAAATTACTCAGAGATTCTGCCTCTTATGTGAAAAATAGGGAAACAAATTCGTATTGAAAATGGTTATTGCATTGGATTCTGTCAGTGACCCACTCAAAGCTCTGCCCATTATGAGGATTTCTTCATATTACTGTCTTTCAGAACCCCAATCCCCACCAATGGGGCTATAGTGCAGTGTCAGCCAATTTTCAAGCCACATCATCCTACTCTGCCAAGCCACTTATGAATTAAGCTCATGACATTTCTTACCCCTTCAGCGGGTAGTAGGTAAGACCATATAAGGCCTTAGTGTGAACTTAGGTAATGATGTCAGTGTAACCATGGTGGGTGACATGAAGGTCTAGGCTACCAAATTTTAGCTCACTTATGCTCTGTGGAGCTGTGAAGTCCAGTGTAGATTTATGACTTTCATCTTATGACGGATTTCTGCTGGGCTTACTATTATGATGTTGTGATACTGATAGCACCCATGTCAATGGAGGGACTTCTGACTTCCTGATCTCTTGATGTTCCCTGGTAAGACTCTTGTTCTCTGCCTAGAGCTGCTTTTGAATGGTATATCGTTCTCTGCTGCCAATGGTATGGCCTTGCTCTAAACTAGGTGTTGTAATTAACTGAATTGTGTTTTGCTCCAAATTCATATGTTCAAGCCCAAAGCCCCATTGCGACTATATTTGGAGATAGGGCCTTTAGGGAGATAATTAAGGTTAAAAGAGGTCATAATGATGGGGCTGTAATTCAGTAGAACTGGTGACGTTATAGAAAGAGGGAGAAATATCAGAGATCTCTCTGAGTACAGAAAAAAGGCCACGTGAGAACACAGCAAAGAAAAGATCATCTACAAGCCAGGAAGAGAGACCTCACCAGAAGCAAACCTTGCTGGCACCTTAATCTTAGACTCCTAGCCTCCACACTTTGAGAAAATAAATTTCTGTTGTTTAAGCTACCCAGTCTATGGTATTTTGTTATGGCAGCTAGATCAGACTAATTTGGGTATATTCCATGTAACTTACCTATTAAGACTTGTCAGGAACTATTCACAGTGTCATTTCCTACTATATACACAGTTCAGAAACTCTGGCTTACTAAAATGGTGAAATGATATTTTGAAGACACAGCTGAGGCACTATATTGAAGAGGATGCCTTGTGACAATAGGATGCTATCCTTCACAGTATAATATACAACTTATACCAATGGCCACTAAATGCTTCTGGGTACTCCATAGTTAGAATATATGGACCCATGAACTAAAGTGGAAGTAAAAAAGATGCTACTATCACTTCCAGTGACTCAGTTTAGTAATTCGTTCTTCTTGTCCTGACAACACTAGTGTCTACGGGTCTTGAAGTCCTGGTTCCCAGAGAAAGATACAGAATACCACCAAACTTAAAGCTTTGACAACTACCTGTTCTTTTTAGACTCCTCAAGTGAGTAAACCCAAAGGCAAGGGAAGTATTTACCCCTTCAGCTGGGGTAGGTGGTCCTTATGGGTGTAGGTGGTCCTGATTACCACAAGAAGGTATAACTGTGGCTACTTTATAGCAGAAGCAACTGTAGCAGCAGGGACTGAAAGTTTACCCAGAAGTTGTTAACTGGTCACAATCTTGGAGAAGCTGTGATGGAATGGAGGAAAATGAATATGATGAGCAAGTGAATATGAGAAACGCAAGGGAGGAATTATAGTAAATGTGAGAATCCTGCTTAGATCTGCTTTACTGGCCCAGTGCACCCATCTCTCTCTCATTTCTACGCATGCTGGTTGATATTGGTTCATGATTGTACTTTTCTCTGGAGAGTCGCCTCAACTAATCAAAGCTTTCTAGCCCAGGCGGCTATGCTCTACCCTCAGGAGCAGACTGTATCCAATTACTAACTGATATGGGGTACACATGATGAGACAACTCTGTGGTACCATTCATGTTCCAGAGCTCCCCATGAGACCATTGGCTTCTTCTTGGTGGCAAGACTTCACAAGACTTCAGCTAAACCCACATCTTTGCTAAGCTTCTTCCCTGCCCTATTCTGATTCCTTCACATCCTCAGAGTTTCTCCTGAGAGCATTCCCTAAAAACATCACTTACACAAGAATCTCTATCTTAGGCTCTGCTTCCACAGAACCAGACCTAAGATAGGTTGTTGTGAGCATAAAATGGTGTGTGTGAAAGTATCTCTCACCAAGTAGAACTTTTATGCAAATTAAGAAATCTTTTGGCTCTAGATCTTTGATGGCATTTTGTGAATTTTAGGAATATAACAAATTAAAAGCAATACTACTCTACTCACATGGCGATAATTTTTAAATATGTGACTAATAATAATGCAAGCTTGGGTTAGAAATGCTCCCTTCTGAATCAGTTTAAAAATTATCATAGAATTATCCCTCTTTAGAGGGTTCAAACATGAGGAACTGACTGTTGCAAATCTTTCTTCTTTTGCATGGAAATTTGTGGATTGAACAGAACACTTTATGGAGGAGGCAGTAAATACATTCAATTTTGGACAAACAGTTAATCAAATTCAGCTGAACTGCTACTTAGCTGAATAGAATGCTGTACCGAATCCTCATGGAATCCGGCCTGCCCTGCAACGACTCAAACCAAATCCTATTTATATATGTTTTTCTGTAAACTGTGAAGGTACACCTCAAAAATGCCTGTGGCTGAAATTACATCTAGGATGTGTAAGATGTGCATTATCTATTGTTTTGCACTGACTTCTGACAAGACCTCTGAATTTCCAAGATGTGGAAGTGAAGGAACTTGTCTTGATCCCAAGGTATGTTCCACGCCAGAACTTTCTGATTCGCAAGTCCATGTCTGTTCCACTGCACCATTATATCTTGCAAGAATTGGGCAGACCACTTTCCTTCTTAGAATCTGCAGCTTGCTAGGTGGGGTTTTTCTCTGACATCTAGTGTCTGGCTGAAGGGGTGGAATCATTATATTTTCTGTCTTTCTGCTTTGAATCTCACTCTCTTACTTTGAAAAATTATTTTTTCTGAGGCTGGCCTGGTGGTGCAGTGGTTAAATGTGCATATTCTGCTTCAGCGGCCCATGGTTCGCCTGTTCGGATCCCGGGTGTGGACATGCCACTGCTTGGCAAGCCATGCTGTGGTAGGCGCCCCACATATAAAGTAGAGGAAGATGGGCAGGATATTAGCTCAGGGTCAGTCTTCCTCAGCAAAAAGAGGAGGATTGGCAGCAGTTAGCTCAGGGCTAATCTTCCTCAAAAAAATGAAAAAAGAAAGAAAGAAAAAAATCTTGTTTTCTGAGTTGTTTCTTTTGCATAATGAT